>NW_008347536.1:421780-462390 GCF_000622305.1 Nannospalax galili | reverse complement strand
CAGCAACACATACACACACACACACACACACACACACACACACACACACACCAATCAATAACATAAACCCATTTACAATAAATCAAAGACTATATAAGAAAACAAATTTAACCATAGGATGAAGAGCTCTACGATAAAATTATAAAACATTGGTGAGGGAATTAAACAGAATAAAGGTAGAAAAGTATCCTATATTCTTTGTCTGCACTTAATTAAATATTTTAATGTACCCAATCAACCCACAAATACATTAAATTTTCATCAATATGCCAACAACATTCTTCACCAAATGAGAAAAAAAGCAATTCTAAACTTTCAATGGTGTACTATAGATACCTTAAACACCCAAAGCAATCTTGAACAAAAGAGAACCAAGCAATATCTGACATGAAAATATACTCCCAATCTACAGTAATCAAACACCATTGGTGTGGATATACAAACACATAGAACATCAGAACAGAAAGCATACAAATGAATTCATAAATTGGCTAGGAAATTATTTTCTACAAAAGTAGTAAGAACATGCTTTGGGATAAGGTCAGCCTTTAAAAATAGTTTTATTCTTTAAGAATTCTATAAAAATGCACTATAATTATATTCACCCCACTTCCCATAACTCCTCCAAGATTCTCCCCACCCCTACTTCCCTACTTATCAACTTCATGTTCCTTTCAATTTGTGCTGTCCAAATACTCCAGGGTGTGGAGCTTGCCCTGGAGCATAGGTGACCTTCCAGGGGTCACAACCTTAAAGAAAACATACACTTCCTCCCTCATCAGCTATCAAATACCATTAGCTCCTCTGCCAGGGGCGGGACTTCATGCCACCTCCCCCACTTCCATGCTGGATTTTGTCTGGCTTGTGTAGGTCTTGTGCATGTTGTCATTGTACAACTGCTATTGATTCATATGTTCAGCTGCTGCCCTGCTGTCTGGAAAACACTGCTTTTCAGAAAGGTCAGCCTTTTCTAAAGGCAGAGCTGGGAATATTGGATGTTCATATGCAAAGAATGAAGTTGGAGCTATGTCTCACCAGGAACAAATATCAACTCAAAATAAATGAAAATTTATTTGTAAGACCTAAAACTACAAGACTAACATAAGAAACAAAGGTCAAATCCCTCAGGATATTGGAATGGACAATAATTTTTTTGGACAAGTCTCCAAAAATACAACAAATAAAAGAAAAAAAAATAGGCAAATTGGGTTACAACGAAATCAAAAGCTTCTATACAGTAAAAAGAAAATACAGAGCACAGACATGATACAGAATAGAAGACATTAAGCATTTGACAAAGGGCTGATTTTCAGAATATGTAAAATAACTATAACAGCTGATAGCTAAACAAAAAAAGGAAACTTCCAAAAGCCTATTAAAACATGAACAGTATAGCTCTATTTCAATTTAGATACGAATTGTCTTCCAAAAGATGGTATGTTAGAGCCTTAGTCCCTAGAATGCAGATCCCGTCATTGAGAGGTGACCAGATCAGAATCTTGAAGGCTCTAACCTAATCAATGAGTTAAACCTTTGATAGATGCATAATCTGATGACATTATTTGGAGATGGTGGAAATTAATAAGTGGAACCTAGTTAGAGGAAATAGGTGACAATACCATGGGTAGAATTTCTGAAACCGAAAGAAAAACAAATCTCTCTTCCCTCTTCTCAAGCTTTTAGAAAGCAAAACTAACAATCTTCTAAAGAGGGTAAATAGGTAACAAGTACATGAAAAAATGCTCAATATCAAAAACTACAAAGGAAATGCAAATTGCATCTACAGTGTGTGCATCTCACATCCCTCCTGAAATCATCACTAATATCTTAGAAGCTAGGGAAAGAAGTACTGGCTAGGAGTTGGAGAAAAAGAAACCATGTGCACTGATGTGAATGTAAACTGATACAGCTATTACAGAAGACAGTATGATAAGTTCTTAAATAATTAAAAATAGATATACATATGATCCAACAATCCCATTACTATGTACATATCCAAAGGAAAATAAAATCAATGCACCAGTGCCAGAAACAGATGCACTCCATATTCATTGCAGCACTTTCATACTAGCCAATACATGGAAAAACTCTAGTGTCCTTTAATTGGTGAAGAGATCATTGTTTGTGATACATATCCATAGTGGACTACCACTCAACCATAAAAAGAATGAAATTATGTCATTTGTTGAACTGGAGATCATCATGTTAAGTGAAATAGACTGAGGGTAAAATGGTAAATATGGCATGATCTTTCTTTCATGAACATTTAAAATTATTTTAAAGATATTTTATTTATTTATTTTTATTTATGTGTATGAGTGTATTGCCTGCATGTATGTGAGTGCACTTGTGTCATGCAATGCTGATGGAGTTCAGAAGAGGGTGACAGATACTCTGGAACTGGAGTTAGGGGCAACTGTTAGTCACCATGTGGTGCTGGTGGGGTTTGAACCTGGGTCTTCTGCAAGAATAGCCAGTGTTCTTAACCACTGAGCCATCTCTCCAGCCCCACTTAAAATTATTTGTCTCAAAGAATTTTGAGTAGTGTTGGTTACCAAAGACTGGGAAGAGTACTGAAGGTGTAAGATAGGATAAGATTAATGGATAGTAAGTCACAGTTATGTGAGATATGATGTGTTCTTATACAATAGGATATCTATTAATAACAATAATGTAAAGTAAACTTCAAAACACTAGAAGAAAGGATTTTTGACCTTTTGCCTTTAAAAAAATGATGTGTTTCAGGAGATATATTTACTCTGATTTAAACTTTATATAATGTACAGTTAAAAACTCCATGTGTGAGCCATTTATGGTTCACGGAACATTGTGGAACACAGGGTAGAAAAGTTGTAAGAGCCATGGTTGGTCCATGAACATGAGGAAACAGGGTCTTCCAGACCTCTGGAAACTTGCTCATATGAACTTATAGCAGTGGTGACAGTATGCACAAGACCCATGCAAACTCAATCAGACAAAACCTAGCATAGAACTGGAGAAATGGGCTGCAAGCCCCAGCCTTAGCTGAGGAACTATTGGCAGTATGTAAATGCTGAAAAGGGACAGTTGGTCTTCTTTAAGTCTCTAGACAGTCTGAACAGTGCCCAGTGGATGAACTCACATGGAGGGACATCTGGATACACAAACTTGACTTGATAGACCTTAACATATATAACAGAATGCATGAAATCCAGTGGGAGAATATGGGGGTGTGGATAGGGGACAGAGGTCTAAATGTGATTAGATGTATTGTATAAAATGCATAAAAATTCTATAAAATGAAATGCTTGACAGGATGGGACTTAATGTGTATGGCAGAATACATGAGGTCCACTGAGGGGATGGGATGCATGAATGGGGGAAGGGGGCTCTAAAGTTGATTAAGAAGTGTTGTGTAAAATTACAAAAGCTCAATAAAAATTAAAAACCCTTTAGAAAAATATTAAACTTGCGTAAACCAAAGAAAAGTGGTAATTGACAGTAAATGAGAAATAAAATTCATGATTAATATATTTTCAAATAATGCATATGAAATAACCAAGAATAAAGAAAGTCAATATGTTTTTTTCTAATGAAAAGAGATTTAAAATTTAAGTTACTTAATGAACACTTTCAAAGCAACACATCTGGAGGTTCAACAATTCATTGAAGATAGCGAGCCTTTGAAATGCTCAAGGTCATGTTTCTGTGTTTTATTTATTATCATTTTATTGCTTTTTTTATTTTGACATAAGTGTAAAACCTTTCCTTGAATGTAAAGCATGGCTAAAGCCATGTATTAAAATAAGTATTAAAAGCATTAAAAGGTGTTGCACAGTGAAAAATTGGCTATTTAAGAATTTTGTTTCAATATTGGCATAATAAAGGAATATTTATGAAATGTTATGGAGAAATCAGTAGCCAGAATCCTCAATAAAATGATCATAAATTGTACTTGACCTGCTGTATTCTCTGAATTTGCATTATAATAAAATATTCATCCATGGTTAAGAATTTACTTAAAATTCTATCATCTGTTGTTTAGAACAGCTGGCTACCAAATTCATAAAAGGATGTTTTTCAATTTTACCATCTGCCTCTGCAAATGTGCAGATCTATTTGTCCAAAATTCTTATGTGGTTTATTTAAACATGAACAATTTAGAGAGCAATGCATGTGACTGCAAACCACTTTTCTTTGTCTCAGTACAGAGTGTTTAAGGAACAAGTTAGTCAGTGCTCATACCTTGATTCCTGCTTCTACCTAACCCCAAACAGCCACTTTTGTAACATTGTCCATCTTGTCCAAAAGTCTTCTTTTCATATACATTATCATTCATATGGATGTTGGTCACTGCATTCCAGACCTTGCCCAATACTTTGTCCATGCAACCTCCTGAAAGTACCTTGTACTCCAGACTCAACCTTTCAGTGGCATTGAGAGCTCTTGGCTCTTTGGTAATGACTTTCTTATACCTAGAATTCTCTTCTCCTAACATTTTATGTTTAATTTCTAGACACCATTCGATGTGCATGCTGTCACCATTGTTGTCAGTTCTTATGCGTAACGGACCAGATATCAGCAGAATTCTTTTTGCTTGTGGTCATCCATCCTCTCTGCCTCGTAGACTCTTTCCAACCCCTTTTCCACAATGAACCCTCAGCCTCGAGAGGCAGAAGTTTTATACAGGTTCCTAATCAAGGATAAGTGCTCTGCAGCCTCTTGTTCTCTGCACATTGGCCAGTTGTTTCTGTGTTAATCACCATCTTTTGCATAAGGAAACTTCTCTGGTGAGAGTTGAGAGACCCATGAATCTATAAGTATATTAATAAATCATTAAAAGTCAGTTTAGTATAACTATTTATTAGAATACAAATATTAGGTTCTCCCCTATGTCCTGTGACCTTCTCGCCTCATGGCTCTAAGCCTGATATGAAGGTGTGGTACATATACACAATGGAATATTATTCAGCTCTTAAAAAAAGATGAAATTTTAAAACTTGCAGGTAAATGAATGGAACCAGAAACAATCATCCTGAGTGAGGTAATCCAGATTCAGAAAGACAACATCACATGTTATCTCTCACAGCTGGATGTTTGCTTTGAAATCTTAGATATGTATGTTTCCATTTGAAAACTCAGAGAGGTCAAGAATCTAGTAAAAGGCCATGGGTATGTCTGGAGGGAGGGTTCTTGGGATGGGTGGTAGAATGTAGTGATATGGCAGGGAAAATGGAACATTAGAGTAGGATGGGTTAAATGTGGTGGGGAATGGGGGACAGTGCAGAGGAGGGAGTATGGGTAGGGATAAGTAACACCAAAGGCCTTTTAGACAAAGCCATATGGAAACCTACAACTATAGAATCTTCTTAAAGTATATACATATATATTACCAGAAGAGATTAAAAGAAGTTACAAGGATGACATTGGCATTTCTAGAAATAATAGGCTATCAAAAAACAAAAACAAAAACAAATAATGGACTCCCTCTTCAGAAGCTGTTGACCAGAGTGTCCTATAGACCCCCTCAAACAATAATGGCCATTGTCCCTGCTCTTGGTTATGCACCAGAACCTGATGGTAAAACTCTCTTCCCAAAGGTCTTATATACATGAGCCATAGTACAAATAAGGAGAAATCAAGCTGGTTCTTATTTCAGAGCTTCATCTCTACTGGCTAGTATTTGTGGTGGTGGAAGGTGCTATGCATGCTGCCAGAAGGGAAAAATAATCTTCAGCCCTACCCAGCTGTGAATCCTGTGAACTGCAATAACTGGCCTGGTAAGATATGTCCATGAATATTATGGGAGTGACCAACCACTATTTAATCTGATTTAAAGTCTGATTCATAGGATGGAGCCCATAAATGACATTAATATCAGGGTTAGAAAGCGTCTTAGCATTCTGAGGCATGCTGCAGTCTCAGAACTCCTTCTATAGTTTTCTTGGGGACTCTTATCAAAACCCTTATTCAGATTAAATAATGGAAGTCTAGTCAAGGAGAAAATTACAGCCAGCTTCTCTTTATAGAGAATGGACCTCAAGGACTGGTATTGGGAAGGTCTGGGCCTATCTGCAGGATCCATCATTTCTTTAAAAGACACATATTCAAACAAGGCACTGTGATGAATGTGTCCGGATCACTTCCCAATGAAATTGCCACTCCTTTTTCCCTACTTTCTGAAAGCTCCATTTCTAGTTTAACACAGATTGTGCCCAAGGATTTAAAGTCTAAATCATCATCTAGCCTTTCCCCGACTCCAAAAACCTAATAGACAGAAGGACATGTTAAGCACTGAGGAAATCCCAACAAGGCTGCCACAATTTGGCAGAGAACTTGTACACAATATTCTCCCTGTTCTACCTAGAATTGCTAGTACATGATTCTTGGCTGGGAGAGTGACAGGTATATGATATTTAGATAACCTGAATGATTTGAACTCTATCCCCATTTCAGTGTCTACACATCTAAAGTGTTCACACTCTACTCTCTGTGCTGGGTATGCTCAGGTTAAATTGAAAGGACAGAGCCTGGGCCTTTTAGCACATGACCCTCATTGGTGACATCTTGGAAAGCATCATTTATGTTTATTTTATTTTGTGGCTTCCCACAGGCTAAGAGAGTTTGCAGGATTCATTGACAGTGAAAGAGGTATGATTACAAAGCTTGAGGATCGGCCTTGGGCCATGTTCCCAGGATCCAAATTACCAGTGAACCAAACAATCTTGTCTGGATGAGATTTGAGGCAAATAAAATCATATTGGATCATATCAGAAACCTAACAACAATTTTCCACAATTAATCACTAACCAAAAATGGCAGATTGTAGCCCCCGAAGCAGCAGATACTTCAAATTAGTTCTAGATGATTGACCACACACAGATTTGGCTATACATGCTAGAATGAATTACAGTTAATTGCCAATGGTAATGAAGCTTATATTGACTAGTTAGGAAAACATCAAAAGCAAAAATCAAAGCCATTTCAAGAAAATGCTGAAATGATACTGAACGTTGGTGAACAAGACAGCTGTTCATAGGTTTATTGGATGAATATTCATGTGGTAAAATTCATGCTTTATTATGTCATAACTGTACAAACAGATTAAGTATTTCCTGAGTTCTGGATTTATAAATCTAAGGCCTTACTTGAATTAATAAATTTGTACCTTATTTTGGCAGAAAGCCAAATGAGAGCAATTTGGTTTATATTAAATATTTCCAAGTGAATACTATTAATATTAATGTTAACATTATTATAATCATATTCATAATGTTAATGAAAGTCCAGAGGAGGAAATTCAGCTTAGAAAAATGATGACGATGAGGCCTCACAGCAATGTATTATAAACAGACAGGGAGACATTAAATGCCAGCCAGACAGTCTGTGCAGAAAATCATTATTTATGACAAGGTCACCTTTGTTATAAGCAGAAACTCAGCAGTCTTTGAGTTATAGGCTAGTGGTGATTTAGAACTCACAAAATCTGTCTCCTTCACTTTAAAGCTTTTGAAATGGAAGCCTGGGGATACAGAATAGAAAAGAGGGAAAGGAACTAATGATTATTATGGATCTATGATAAAAAGTACATTTCTGTGCCATTCACACACCTGATTCATTCAATCTTTTCTTGGATTTGAAGGTTGTGTAGCCCCCAACCCAAGGTATGATGAGGAAACTAAGGGTTCAGAAAAGAAGTGGGAGGACCTGCCGTACTTGAACACACTGTCTTCTGGGGAGCAAACATCACCAGCTGTTTTGCTCAACGCACACTTTTCTGGGATTGCACTCCTACTTCTGCAGTTTACCCTTGACCCAGGAATCAACTCCTAGCAATTCTCTACCATGACCCAACAGACACCTCCACTCTGCCACTGCCTCCTTGGGGGTGGTCTCCTCATTATTCTCTTCACAGTGTCCCTGGTTAGCTTTCTTGATGCACTCGAGACACTGAAAAGGGATGTCTTTTTTTAATTTCATTGCTTTTATTGGCTTCTCAGATTCCTAATCTGATGCTCTCTTGTAAGACAAATCAGATAGTTTATGGTCTACATTCAAACCTTAGCTTCCCCACTCACTACTATGGCAGAACTGGAAAAATTACTTAACTACATTCTCAGTTTTTTACCTGTCAAAGGGCAAGAAAATTCACTGTTACCTCATGAAAGTATTAAGATTGAATTAGGTAATGGCCTAGAGCAAGTTCTCAAGTATGTGAGATTTCATACATTAGCACATACCACACTAGAGGATTATCTCCCCCAGACAGAAATAGGGTTGAATTTGGAGCCACTCTATCAGGAGGCAAACGTTTTAGAATAAACTTAGCCCTATATTTTGAAATGATGAGCCATTGACTCTCATCTCTATATTTCACCTGGTTTATTATAGAGTACTAGGTTTCTAATTTATTTTTGTTATTTTGTTGAGGCAGGGACTCCCTGCGGCCCCAGTTGGTCTGGAAATAACTAGGTAGATCTGGCTGGCCCAGATCTCACAAACATCTACCTGCCTCTGCTATGTGAGTGCCGGGATTAAAGGCTTTTGCCACCACACCAAGCCTAATAGGCTTGTAAATGAAAGTAAATAATCAGAGATTCTACATACTTAGTATAGCTGAAGATAGGGACTATTATCTCAGAGTAATTATTTTCTCTGTGTAGTAATAAGTGCATTTCTATATATTTATATTTGTTGTAAGTATGAAGAAAAGATCCTGTAAGAACTAGGAAAGGAAGAGTTGTGGCTACTCTTTCTAGGCATATTCTCAGACATCATCAACTATTCTAGACACTTAACAATATTGGGTGTTCAACTTTGCAAAAATTTGTATGTATGTGATAGAGTCTATCTATGTGGGATGGGTGTAAGTTCCTACATATAAGTATCATCATCTTTTCTTTTTATCCTCACCTAACTTACTCTGTTTATGGAAATTTAAAAAACTAGGATACTTTTCAAAGTATCATGTTATCTATGTGCTTATGAGACAGATGTGCTGGTGTGTTCCTTAGGCAAGTTTTCTCTGTACTCTAGATTCTTCCAAAGATTTCAGCTTAGTTTCGGCTCTCCTTAATTGGCTACACAGCTTTGTTTACTTACAACATTTCTGTAGGCCTTGATTTCCTCCTATATAAAACAGAGATAAGAAACAAACAAGGGGCTGGAGAGATGGCTCAGCAGTTAAAAGCAGTGGCTGCTCTTGCAGAGGGCCCAGATTCAATTCCCAGCACCCACGTGGTGACTAACAACCATCCTACTTCCAGCTCCAGGGGATCTGATGCCCTCTTCTGACCTCTACAAACATTGCACAGCATGGGTGCACTTAACCACATGCAAGCAATACACTCATACATGTAAAATGAAAAATAAATAAAATTGAAAAAAAAGAAAGAAACAAATAAACCCAACTTTTTCCAGGCATGGTGACCCATGCCTCTAATCCTGCCATTTGGAAGGCAAAAACATGGTGATTATCAGATCAAGGCCAACCGAGCTACATAGTGAGAGCCTATATTCCTAATAAATAATGCACAAAAGCCTAGTCCCTATTTTCCCTTCCGTATGCTCTGTTTAGAGCACTACAATATTTCTAGACTTGGGAGAATCTAGTAAATTAACAAGTTATGCTAAAATTGATGTAGATAAAAATTTAAAAATAACAATAAGTATTTGAAAATGGAAGGTACGTATTTGGTCAAATACAGGGATTGAGGATTCTGAATAGCTGCAGTTACAACCAACTTATTCCCAAAATTTCAGAAAATAGAGTCTCAGGGAAACTGATAGAAAACTCCAGAAATGAATTTATCTCAGACATAGTGAAAAAAAAAAAAGAACTAGAATTACTTGGTCAACACCACTATTATGTGTTTGATCAAACTGCCTCTTTCATATAAATACCTGGTTTAAAGAGATCAGTCTTACATGGTTTGGAAGCATCCGTGATCACATCGTAGGAAAAATACATTAGCTCCTTTAGGGACAAATGTTCTATCTTAATATAAATGTAAATGCCATGAAGAGCAGGAACTTCATCTTTATCTATGTAAAAGTTGAAGAGATTAACATTGTCTCTTTTTGCCATTGCTGTGAGAAATATAATAAAAGCAACATATTTAATTATTGAATGCCTAGACAGTTCATGAATCAGAAATGTGTCCAAAGGTGGTTTCTGTGAACTTTAAGTAAACCTAGCATTTTTCAGGATCCATTCTCTTACAAAGGTGAATTTTAAATTTAGAAGCTGCCATTGGGAGTACTGAATCAGTCACCTTCATTATCTAGGTGAGAATTCTGGGGCCTAGGGAATATGAGGATCTACAAAGTCATACAACAAATGGATACAAAATACTAAGATACTCTGAGTTGATCTTCTTTAAAGGAATAACTATAGGTTATTCCTGATAGGAATATCCTGATAGGTGTCAGGAGCCATGCTTGACTTAAGCATTGGAGAAAAGAAGATTGCTTCTTGAAGAGCTTCTGAGCTCTCTGCTTCAGCGTTCTGAGCCGACAGGTTGTGCCTCCATGATTAATTAGGTCTTCTAGAAACTTAGTTTCGTTTCTGTCTTCGGGCACCGGAGTTGGTGAGATAATGTAACTACGCGCTGCGTCCATAGGTACTTTCTGTTAGTAAAATATACTTGGTGATGTCTTGGTTACCTCTGATCTGATTCCTATATAAGATCTGTGTTCCTGACAACAAAAAGCCATTCCTTGATTGCTCACCTAATTATAATAATCTATCTTCGAATAAATTCATCACATAACTTCAAGGCTTTTGTCTTGGTTTCTCTCTTGTTGAAGACCCAAGACTGGTGGGCTTAGGGGGTGTTCGACAGATAGGCTGGCAAGACCCGAATAGAAAAACTTGCATTGAAGGATATCTGGGGACACTAACTTGACTCGATAGTCCTTAGCATAAATGACAGAATGCATGAAATTCAGTGGGGGCTATGGGAGGATCCTGATAAGGGAGGGGTACAAAGGTGATCAAGGTGTTCAGTATGAAATACACAAAAATTCAATAAATACCTACAAAAAATAAGATGCTCTGTATCAATGTAATGGTATCTCTAAATATCCTATCAGTGACTAGTGATTTCCCGTGCCATAGATTATAGATGTTTGCTTTCCACAGACTCAGAGACAGTTTGAACGATTCTGTTTGTTATTGTTACTGGCTTTTCTTCAACAAATTTAGCATTTTGAATAAATACTAATCATTAACGGTCATCTTCTGAAGGAATATTTAAGTTCATTTCAGCACTCAATGTATATATTACAAATCAGAGTCCCAAGAAATGCTTTCACCAAAGAACAGATAGATAATCCATATAAAGGCCTACAATATAATTAGTTCTTTTCCATGCCCTAGATTATATTCATTTTGCACACTGTATTAATCACTTTTTTGTTGCTGTGATAGAAACACTGACCCAAGCAATTTATAGAAGGAAGAGTTTATTTGAGCTTACAGTTCCAGGGGAATTACAGTCCATCACAGCAGGGAGGCATGGTGACTGGAGATGGCTGGACCAAGAGCAGCGGAAGCTAAGCTCTCACATCGTCACACAGGCACAGGAAGCACGAGAGCAACCGGGGATCTGGCAAAGCTTAAGAACTCTCTAAGCCCACCCCCAGTGATGTGCTTCCTCGAGGATAGCCACACCTTCTAAAACCTCCCAAAACAGCACCATTTTCTGAGGACAAAAATGTCCAAATACTTGGAGCCTATGGGAGACATTTTCATTCAAACCATCACATTCCACCTCCTGGCTCCCATAGGCTCATGACCTTATAAATGCAAAATGCATTGAGTCCAAGTTTAAAAGTCCCCATAGTCATTATCAGTCTCAATACTCTTCAAAAGTCCACAGTCCAAAGTGGACTCAGGTAAATATCTTAACTGTAAGCCCCTATAAAGTCAAAAGACAAATTACATACTCCCAACACACAGAGGAACTGAATACACATTACCATTCCAAAAGGGAGGAATGGAGGCATAGTAAGGAAATACTGGAACAAAACAAGACCGAAAACCAGCAGGGCAAACACCAAATCCAGTAGCTCCACATCCAACTTCTGAGATTTTACTTCCAAAGGGCTTAGATGGCTCAGCCTCTCTAGCTTTGCTGTGTGCAACACACATCTCTCTCTTGTGTTGGCACCACTCCCTGTGTGCAGGTCTTCTTGGTAGATGCCTCGGAGCGCTAGCATTTTGAATTCTTGGGGTCTCCATTGCCAACCAGTCTTCACCTTCATAGCTTCACACAATGGCCTATCAGGGGAATCCCTGTTTCATGCTGCCTGGCCTCCAAGGCTTTCTGAAACCTCTGAGGAAGAATTGATGACCCCTTCACTCTTCCAACGTTCATGCCTCTAAATCCAGCACTGGGTGAACGACACTGCCAAGTTTGACTGCAGCCTGCTTTATCTGTTTTAGAAGCTTTTCTCTTCCTTAGCCCCTGCATCATTTTCCTTTCACAAGTTGGAGGCTTAACTGGGTGTGGTCTTGCCCTGGAGGCACTCTCTCCACTGTTTAAGATTGAATCTCTAGGCCCCTCCTTAATCACTTTAATCTCCTTATCAATGAGATCCTCTCCATCACATGCCAGGGTTCCAACATTTACTGCTTAGTGCTCTTTTTCAATCCAAACTGTATTTCTTTCTGTCTCATTTGCTCTTTTTCACTGGAGATCTGCATAATATTCACCATTAATATCCATGCCACCATTTCTACGTTAGGTTGTCTTGAATTTTTTTCTGCCAGAGAAAATATTCCATTGCTTTTCAACTTAGCCTCAGGCAAGCTTTTAGGCTGAGGGCAGACTCCAGCCAGACTCTTTGCCAAAATATCCCAAGTGCTGCTTAAGTCCTTATTTCCCTCTGGAACTACATTGTTCTTGGCCCTACTTTCTTCCAGGCATTTACTAGAATGGCCTATTAAGCTCTGCTTATAGCAATCAACCATTTTTCTAGCCCAAACTTCCAAAGCCATCCACATTTTTCCAAAACCCCACATGGTCAGGTTCTTCACAGTCAACCACCCATTCTGTGGTACCAATTACTATATTAGTCACTTTTCTGTTGCTGTGATAGAAACACTGACCAGAACAGTTTATAGAAGGAAGAATTTATTTGAGCTTATGGTTCCAGGGGAATTACAGTCCATCATGGCAGGGAGGCATGGTGACTGGAGGTGGCTGGACCAGGAGCAACAGAAGCTAAGCTCTCACATCATCACGCAGGCACAGGAAAAAAAAAAAGAACTGGAGATCTGGCAAGGCTTAAGAACTCTCTAAACCCACCCCCAGTGATGTGCTTCCTCCAGGATAACCACACCTTCTAAAACCTCCCAAAACAGCGCCATCATCTGGGGACAAAATGTCCAAATACTTGGAACCTATGGAGGACATTTTTATTCAAACCACTACACACATATTCTGGAATATTCTAGTAGCAAGAACTCCTCAGGCAGGTATGCATTCACATGGTTTTTATGGGTCTGCAAATGAAATGGGAGATAAAACCAGAGCATGACAAGATCTTATAAAATGTCTCAAATTAAGCAATAATTATGTGTTTCATGCAATATAGCATAATTTTGTCTTTGGAGGTTCTATAAAATGGAAATAATGAATAACTATGAAACATCATATACTGGCTTTATTTTATAACTGATATAAATATAACATATGACACGTATATAACACATATATTAAAAATATATTATATATTTATACTATAAAAATAGCAAACTTAAAGTAAGGATAATAAAAATTATTTACTGAAGAACAGGAAGAAAAATGATTGAAAAAATGACTCATCACATACAAGGGAACCTCAGTGGGAAGATTAGCATTAAAAAAATTCTTCTGGGGCTGGAGAGATGGCTCAGTGGTTAAGAACATTGGCTGTTCTTGCAGAGGACCTGAGTTCAAATCCCAGCACCCACCTGGCAGCTAACAACTGTCTGTAACTCCTGTTCCAGGGAATCTGACAGCATCTTCTGTCCTCCTTGGTCATTGTACAACACAGGTGCATTTACCTACATGCATATACACACATATATAAAATAAAAATAATAAATAAAAAGAATTAGGAAAAAAAATTTTTCCACAACCTCCTTTTCTTCTACATAAACCATTCAGTACAATTAGTGCTGCCCATACACATGGGTGTTGGGCCATTCACTGGAGCACAGATCAACATTTCATATGAAATTTTGGAGGAAAGAAAGTAATATGAACCAATGTATTAAAAGTAGTAAAAGAAAAAGAGACCCATATGAGAATCCTATAATCAATAAAATTTTCCTTCAAAAATAAGGGGAGAGGGCCTGGAGAAATGGCTCAGTGGTTAAGAGCACTGGCTGCTCTTGCAAAGTACGCGGGTTCAATTCCCAGCACCCACATGGAAGGTAACAATCATCCAAAACTCCAGTCCCAGAGGATCTGATGCCTTTATTTTAACATCTGAGGGTATTTCAAGGCAGGGGTGCACTTACATGCATTCATACACATAAAATTAAAAAAAAAACTATTAAAAAATAAGGAGAGATTAAAAACCTCCAGATAGAAGAAAGCTGAAGGGATTCATTAGCGCCCTATAAAAATGCTTAAGGATGTTCCATAAGGTTAAGTGAAATGACATCAGATGAGGCCTTGAAATAATAAGAAGTTAACATCACATTAAAATTATACATGTGCAATTACAAAAGCTAATATCATGGTAACAGTAACACACACACACACACACACACACACATATGTATATATGATGTTGGTCTTTAGAGACCCAATTGACCTGGAATTCACTATGTAGACCAGGCTGACCTCAATCTCACAGAGGTCCATCTGCCTCTGCCTCCTGAATGCTGGGTTTAAAGGTATGCACCACCATACCCAGTGCAGTTTTATCTTCTATATTCTATCTTTTTTAAAAATTACATTAACCAATTTAAAAAATAGTCACTGGTGTGAAGGATAGTGATGTGTGACTTTGGTCAGTTTTTCAAACTTGTTTTCTTTGACAGTTTAAGAGAATGATACATTTAAAGAAATAAAGCATATGTCTGGACCCACAATGTCAATTAAACATCATGGAAACATCGGGAAAAATCTCAATTTGGGGACATTAAAAAAAAATCTGATTTATACTTATAACCATCAAGGATATAAAATAAGTAGTTTGAGAAACTGTCATGTGGGGCAGATTCCAGAACAAGAAAAGGACGTTGTGTAAATACTGAATAAATCTTAATAAGCCATGATTTTCACATAACAATTACATATCAATATTGTTTTATCAATTTTAACAAATATCCTATAGTAATGTGAGACATTAAAATAGAACCAACTGAAAAATAAGTATTGAGACAGGAATATTGTTATAACTTACCAAGCTATATAATTTAGCATTGAATATAAAATGGTTCAATAATTTAAATTATATTCATAGTTGCTTTTAATACTTGTTATTATTGATAGATACTGTTTTAACTTGATGGATAACAGTTAGTGTGCTTACTTGGTTATGTATTTGTTTTATTATTTTGTGATTGATGGTTTTTGTCACCAATACTGAGCAGACGTTTTCAAGAAAAAAGCATGCTTCTTGCGAAAAGAAAGTGCTTTGGTAGAAATTAATATAAATTATAATTGGGGTGTTAGATGATTTAAATATTTTATGACATGTGTTAATAGACTGTCAGAATTTTAATTTAAACATGATCATGTTATAATATATTCTGCACTGGAAAGATTAACAGGGGAATATCTGTCACCTAGTCTCAGAATGGATTCACAGAATCCTAGAAAGATGAACATACTGTCACTCAGCAGTGACCAAACAACTTAAATGCATTTTAATAATTTTCTTAACTTATTTAAATAAAAAATCCATCCCTCACTACACGGAAAAACCTTATACTCATGAAAAACAACAAGTAAAACTAGAAAAACAGATTAAAATGAATTTAATAGTGTTGGAAATTAGACATATAAAAGGATGCTTATATGTGAGTATATGTGAGTATATATTCTGATATAACTGAGGAACCTGGAGAATGAAAAGGAATCGGGGAAGTAAAAGAAAGTAAGGAGCCAGAGATAGAACTGTAGGAGGCAAGTATTACTAATGGAGAAATGGGTAAAGTAGGAGTATTTAAATGGGAAAGGGAGAGGGAGGGTTATACAAGGAATTATGGTGATAAAGGGGAAGAAGGAGCTCAACAGAGGTGGGACCATATGACACAGGCATTATCAAGGGAGAAGTGGGGAAAATGGAGATACTTTAGATGGTGAGGTTGTAGCAGAAGAATTCGATAGGGAGAGAGAGGGAGGAGATAAATAACGCCTAGCTAGTATAAACAACCAGAAGTTGTATTAGTCCAAAAACCTACTGAAAATTAATCGTATTAGTGCAAAAACCTACTGAAAATTACACATATAATATCTTTACATGAATCCATATGTATACCTAAGGTTATACACAGTAAGAAACAGTGCCAAACAGAAGAAACCTTCCTTTGAGTTGTTGGCCAGGGTAGTCCAAAAGACTCCCAAAATTACACAGGCTATTACCACAGCCCTTGATGGCCTCCCAGAACTTGAAGGTAAGACTCTATTGCTAAAGACAGGACATAATTTGGACACAGGATTTGGAGCAATGGAGCTGGAACTGTCTCCCCTGAAGGGCAGCTCTCAGAGCTTTGGAGAGTACTATGCAAGTTTCTTTTAAGACCCAATAACCACATCAATAACCAACACAGCACACAACATTGGTGCAATAGGAACACTTTTATCTTGGGGGTAATAAATTGCTTCTTAAGAGAAAACCCTCAAGTCTGTCACATCCCTAGACAAATGTAATTTTTTACTATATGCAAAATATCAATCATTATATTTATAGACAAGTATTCCTGTCATCAGTCATTAAAGAAGCTTCTTTTGCAACAGACAGAGATTGTTACAGAGCTCCACAACTTGTCATACACAGAGATTGTCTGTGACTCGCCCAAGCCTAAGTGGCACATCTATAATGCAACCTCTACACTTAAGGCTCATGAAACACAGAAAAAGGGGTAAAGAGAACACTAATGCATCTTTCAATTCTCAACAACAGAATTTCCTCATGCAACAGAGGGCCAAGAACACAAAAAATCAAATGGTCAAAGCATAGAGAATAAGAAGGGTCTGCAGAGTGTGGGTCCTTGTATAGGACTCATATTAAACTCCACCCACCCAGGGCTCAGGGACCATTGTGGAAGAGGAGGCAGAAATATTGTAAGAGCCAGGGAGGAGGTGCATGGCCATATGGAAATAGAGTCATACATGCTCCTGGAAGCTTGCTCATATGAACCTACAGCAATGGTGTCAGCATGCGAACTCAAAAGCAGACAAAACTCAGCACAGAACTGTGGAAATGGGCAGTAGGCCCCAATCTTAGTGGAAGAATTATTGGCTGCTGATTACTGCTGGGTGAGGAAGAGCTAATCTTAAAGGGAAGGACTTAAGATAGACTAGGTTTTAGTGGGTTAACTTGTACTGAGGGATGTCTAGGGACACTAACTTGACATGATAAGCCTCAACAGAAATGTCAGAATGGATGAATTCCAGTGGAGGAGCTACTATGGGAGGGGGCCACTGGGGAAGGGGATATAAAGATTAAGATGTGCTGTATGAAATAAAAAAAAATTCAATAAAACATTTGCAGAAAAAAAATTAGACATAGAAAGATTTTTCAAGTTCATGTTGCCCCAGATTATCCAATATGGTAGTCAGAAGTCATTTGTTATATGGTCAGCATGAATTTATACAATCTGCAAGTATAAAATACACTCAGGATTTTGTATACTTTGTTTCCCCCATTAATAAATTGTATTGGCTTCAAGTAGAAAAGCTTATGTTTCAGATATTTTAGATGGAATATAAAGTGTCTTGCCTGCTTCTCTTCATCTTCTCATGTTGTTATTAGGAAAGTTAAGTTGGATATGGCTCGCATGCTATTTCTCCCTTCATGCTTCAGCTGGACAATACTGGTCAACTCTGATCTTTCTGTGTAAAGGAAGACACTATGGCCCAGACAAATTACATGAGCAACAATGCCTTCATTTTAGGTGATATGGATAGTAAAACAATTGTGGGGGAGAGAAATTGTTTAAAGTTATGTATCACTAAGGATATTTTCAGCAATGTTGCATTAAGTTCAAATGTATTTTACGCTACGGTTTCCAAGAGTACTTTGGCTGGTTGCCCTCATGTATTAATAAAACTAGCTTCCATTTATTCAGTGCTTTATCTAGATGACAGTCGCACTTTGTATCATAAACAGCACACATAATTCATTAATTTAAAATATTTCATAGATTAAGAATTAAATGTTCAGAGGGCAATTTGTTTAAGTCACTGCCCTAGTCAGAAGGTATTAGATGGATTTGAGATGAGTGCCAGGTCTGAAGCGATTGCTGTATGTACTGCTCTTAATTGACTCCTGAATACACAAAGAAAGTTTATTGAAAATGGTTTATTTAAGCTTCCAGAGATATAAATTGAAAACTTTTGTGTCTCTTGGGGTTAGCCAGCCATGGATATACCTCCAGTTCTTCATCTAGCAGACCATGGCCCTGGTCATATACACAATGAACAATAGAAGCATATATCATATTTTATTCTGTGGAGCTTGAAATGAATCAGGCTCCACTCCACATAAGGAATCACATGGCCACAGAGGCTGAGGAGAAAGGCCAGAGTTTTTTTTTTCCTTGTAAATATTCAGCATTCCAAATATTTAGCAAACCCCCCAGTTACATTGAAATTTCATAACAAGATTATATATACTGTATTTTTCAGGAGGAAGAGGAAATGACATCAAAGTTTTCTAATTTCAGAATTAGAGGAATGAATATCCTTGCACACACCCTCATACTCACCCACTCACAAAGTTCCAAAGATTCATCACCCTTGAAACTGATTCTCTTAATTTCTAAATTCCAGCTAATTTTGTTTTCCTTATTCGGGTTCTTAGTCACCAAACAGCAAACACTACATATCATCTGATTCAAGCATAACTTTCCAATTTGTACATCAACATTGTTGCTAAGGTCCATTAACTCAGACTCCATAATGGCTCCTGCATCCTTTTCCTGTTCTTCATCATGGCAGCTGCCTGGTTACTACCCCATCCCCTCTTCATGGACCACGCTACATCTCTCACTCTGCACATTCCAGTCACTGTAATTTTCTTTAGTATCCTTGGAAACTAAATGCTGTGTTACAGAACATTGCCTGGAATGTTCTTCCTGCCCTTTCTAGCCCAAGAAAAGTCCCATACCCCAGACATCTTATCAGTAAGAACCCTTACTCCCCAGATGGGGGAGCTCTTATGTAGGCTTGACATCCTGTTTTCCTTGTGACACTCAACAAGACAATGATTGCTTGTGCAATTATATTCAGAGTATCTGTTTTTACTGCTGGGATCATCTTAAATTTTATGCTATTACACTTTTCACATTTGTCAACCATTTCTGATTAGGGGTGTCTTCTAATCTTCCAATGGCTTATGTTTGAAAATCTGAAAAGTATTAGCTAAAGCAACAAGCTTGAGTTTATTTTTAATTGGCATTATTGATGGTCAAGAGCATAGGTTCTATTTTTCTTAGCTTCTTTGTACAAGATTGAAGTGTTGCTTTCTCATTGTATGATATTGAAATTGCTTTGTGAATTTCCAATGAGTCAGTTCACTTATCTGGGAAATGGAGATGATACTATCTTGGAACCATATGGTATTTTAAGCAATGAGAGCTTATTTAAATGATAAAACTGTAGTTCAGGTATAAAAATAAACATAAGTCCTATAGAATGTCTACACATTTAGTGCTCAGATAAAGTATTCAATAAACCTTTCAGAAATAAATTTTCATTACCATTCAACGGTTGTCAAAAGTGAGATAAAAATGCATTCTCCTTGTTGAGTTCTCACATACAATTTCTGTAGGCATCAAGATATAATCATGTTTTCTACTAGGAAATCTTGAGACTGGCAATCATAGGAGATAGCTTAGCAATGTGGCACTCCTCTTGGTTTGGCCTAAACACACACTGGTATTCTAATAACTCACAACCCAAAACCCTCATCTGAAGGCACTATGCACACAAACCTTTTACTAAAAATGCACCTAGCAACTAGAACCCCCACCTACACCAAGTTGCAGGTACACCCCATTCCAAATAATGGAATAAGTGTCTCATCCCTTTAACAACCACCCCAAACTTCCCCCTTTTATGGATAGTTGCTCTTCTAACATTCCTGGATATATCTGGGTTTGAGAATGAAAGGGTCAGTGTAGCCTAGACTGGTTTGGAGTGTAGGTACAAAAAGGAAAACTGTGTCCTCTAAGTGAACTTTTAGGGAGAATCCTTTATATACTATCCTACACCTATGAAAATTGGGCATACATGTGATTAAAAACAATTATATCATGGGAAGAGACATGCACAATGAGAGAAAGCTTACATCATATAAACCTGTCAATCAAAACAAAGAATCACCCACATTACCCCTTAAGCAACCTTCCCCCTCTATCATGATTGTCTCTGATTGTCAACCTGACAAACCTGGGAAGAGATAAGCTTAATTTGGGAGTTTCCTTATCAGCCTGACATGTGGGTCTGTCTGCAAGGTATTTTCTTGATTGTAGAGTGATATGGGAGATCCCACCCAATGTTGGTGGTGCCACCCTGGGAAGGTGGTCCTGGTTTGTATAAGAAGGTGGGCTGATGAGGGCAGGAGAGATGGTTCAGGGGTTAAGAGGACTGGCTGCTCTTGCAGAAGACCCAGGCACAGTTCCCAGTACCTACATGGTGGCTAACAACCTTTAGTAGCTCCAGTTCCAGGGGTTCTGATGCCCTCTTCTGGCCTTCACATGCTTTGCACACATGAGTACACAACATATATGTAAGCAAAAATACTCATACACATAAAACTAACCTAATTAATTAATTAAAAGACAGAAAGCAGGCTGAGCACAGACCAGAGGAGCAAGACAGTAAGTAGCAGTCTTCTTTGGTCTCTGTTTCAGCTTCTGGCTCCAGATTGCTGCCTCGAGTCTTGCCCCGGCGTCCCTCAACTAGGAACTGTCATCAGGACGTGTAAATCAACTTAAACTCTTTCCTCCCAAATTTGACTTTCTTCAGAATGGGTTTTGGTTATTGTTTGTTTCTAATCAAGCAATAGAAAGTAACTAGGACACCCTCCTTCCCCTAAAGGCCATAAAAGAAGCCACAGGCAAAAACCTGGGGCCCTTGAATACTCTTTTCTTACTATTTCTTTTGGTGGCATATCTAATCTATGATACACTTTGATTTTAAATAAAATTTCCTTGCTACTTTGTGTGCCTTTTTTGTCAGTTCTTCAAATAACACACCATGAATCCAGAAACACCTAGTCAGAGACCCCTTGTAACAAAATTCTTGAAAATAACTTCAAGTTACTCCTTGTCTTTCTGAATAGCTGTACTTAAACATTCTGTGCAAAGAAAAAATTTTAATGAAGAGATAGAAAAACAACAAAATTACTGTCATACACACACACACACACACATACACACACATACTCTTTTTGTGCAGAGGCTTATTTTAAAGAGCATAGCAGAGTAAAAATGGATGGATGAGGGAAATGAAAAACTGAGCGTCTTTAAAACACATGTCTCTGATTATGAACATGGGTCGTGTTTGACTCTTGAGTACCAATACCTGAGAATCAGCAGCAGAGACATGGATTTAGATCATAAACCAAGACAGAACTCATGAGGTTCATGCAAGAATTCTTATTATGGAGACGAATCTCTGATTACTCACAGATATATGCAGAATGCAAAACACTCTTTTCATACTTCTGTATTACTGTATTTGCATGCATTGTTAAGCAATGCACAAGGGTGATGCAGCCCTCTGCTAAGAACTTCCAGGCTGGCTAAAGTTTCTTGTCTGTAATTCCAGTCATCATATCTACATTTGATCTTCACAGATGATTCCCTTATTGCTTTGAACTTGGTCTGTTTGTCAGACAGCACTAAGCATGTCCTGCTCTTCTATGATTTTCAGAATGGCTTCTGAGTTCCTGCTAAGCTTGAACCAAATGCAGACCATTTTAGGCTAGGGACCCACCACTCCTCAGATGTGGAACCATGAGACTACAGGAGAACGTTTAATGGATCCCACACTCAGCCATCTCTATTTAAGGGACTCCTGCTGGAACTGACAAACCTACAGACCTGGAAAGTCAGGCTGAACAGAGTAAGACGTACACCCACATGTGGCAGTAACATGGCTTCCTGACAGTGGGAGAGAGAATCACATTAGCATGCTATTGTCTTTAAACATGTGATTTCCCAATCATCCTCATACACTAATCTTCACAGATATAAATTTTATATTCATATATTCAAAATATTGATTCTCAAAAGAAAAATCTTTATCAATTTATAATTTTTACAAATGTTTCTTATGCATTAAATAGCATTTATTAAAATCTATCTAATTTGGCCACACTTTATGAAAAAATTGAATTTCTAATGACAAAGTGACTATTCTCATAGTAATTGGTAATAATATCACCAATCATGGCTAAATTTCACGAGTTATATGACTTCTGCAGATACCTTCAGACAGTTTTATATACAATGGGTTAAATTTTTAAAGCTCCTGTTTCAGTGAGGCTATGTACCTCTCTATGTTCTGAATATTGTGAAAGTTTTAGGTTTCAGTTTTGGAATATACAGGAAAATAGTCTTCATTCACAGAATGCTCAGATAGTTATCACATCAATTCACAAGCTACGCAAGTAACCAGTAACCAGTCACAACTGCAATATTTTTCCAGGGAAAAGCATCAGTAATGATAATGACTGAGATAGTTATTAGACCACTCACCATTTGGACCACTTCAAACACCTTACAGATTTTATTAGGTTGCAATCTCACAATAGATTTATCACTTAAAATTAATAGTTCCCATCTGAGAGATAACAATTGAAGTTTGGAGATTAAGCCATTCGCCAGGATCACCATGCTAGACTGAAAGCCTAGGGCTTGAACAAAAGGCAACAGCTTCAAAGACTGAACTCTGAATCACTACTCTAACCGGTGACATTTAAATTGTACTTAAATACTGCTTTGTTTCCAATTTTTGAAATATGAAATGAGGATATAGTTAGATATACCTGTCTAACACATAGAGCTATGGATGCCTTCTGTCTGATGTTGTAAGGTATACCTAATGCTTCTGAAACTCATTGGAGGACATCTGCAAATTAAACTCACCATGGTAGACTGACTTTCAAATTGTTTCTTCTTCAGAGTGTGCTTTGAGCCTTTAGACTCCTATAAATTATCTAGCATTAAAAGTTCATGCTTTCCTCAGGCATGTGTGTGTGTGTGTGTGTGTGTGTGTGTGTGTGTGTGTGTGTATTGACTGGCCCACAATTATATAGTACTGAGTTAGCCCAGGGGTTATTAATTTTCACACTGAAGTTAGCTACTTAATTTTGCAGAAAGTGAGGAGTACAGGTGGGCAACTAGGTATATGAGAGCAGAAAGTGGGATAGATGCAAAGATAATTTGAGCAGCAGGTATGTCTCATAGTGAGGTCCACCAAAGAATAGGCACAGCTTTCCATATATCTGACATGAATTAAAACTTATTTTCCTATATGCTCACTGGCTGTCCACACTCATCTTGGATACTTAGAATATCCATTGATAAAAGTGTCAGAGGACACATACTAATTGAAGGGATACTTCTAGTTTTTTTCACTTATAAAACATCTTCGCATTTTTTCTTTCAGCTCCAAAACGAATAAAAATTATTCATGTTTCAGGGATTTTAGATCATGGCATATGTTAATACTTGCAAATCAACTCATACATCAACACATAGGAAATACTGCTTTTTTTTTTACATTGTGTCTTTTGATCCCATAAATTTTCTGACAGTGAGGAAAAAGTTAATTTCCATTATCAGTGGAATGCTAGTTAAGAGAGTCTGGTGCCTGCTACAGGAGTCAATTATGTAAATGTCTTCCCAACTTCTCAGAAAGATGCATATTATGATCCTCCCTATCATTATTTTCTTCCACAAATCTGATTGTTATAAATTACCAGGCTAGCACTTTGGCCTTAATTTGTTTTCCATGTTCTTCTTTCTAGGGACTCTTCTAGTAGCAGCTGGCGGGATGGAACGTAACCACTAGAACTCTTGTTTGTCTCAGCAATAGACTTGGGCTTCTCCATGAGCAAATTATATGCTAAGTCACCTAATATTCTGATCTGTTACATGGGCTACCTATCTTCTTAATGCAAAAATCTAATAGCTAAGAACTATTCATTTAAAGAATACTTTTTCTTTTTTCTCTCTCATGCTCATCAAATGAAAGGACTAACTAAGATTCATTCACTTAATCATGGAACCTGCACATATTTATTTACGTGTCAAGTTTTGTAGTATGTGCATCTATTAAAAACCAGATTTTACTTTAGAAATGATTTTGTGTGGTAGGCATTATAGCCTATCAATACAGAAGAATGAAATAAATCTAGAAAGACTAAGTTCATAATCTATTGTTATAGATTTGAAGTAATAGGGCTAGAAGGTTTATAATAGTCCACTATGGCTTCTGAGGTGCCCATCTTCTTTTATAAATGATGTTTTCTTTCAAAGCACACAGGCAAATAAATAAACAAACAAATAAATAAATAATAGAATGCAAAGAGTGTGCAGGGGAGCTCTGTGTTCTATCATCTTCCCTTCTGCTGAAAAAACAATATTATCATGAGTAAAGGTAACTGAAGCTTTAGGAAATTAAAGCCTATATACAATTTGATTCTGAAAATGCAGAACTTAATTTCTTCTTACAGATTCACCCAAAATACAAAGCAAGCAGATAAATCTTATTAGCAGATAAAGGGCTGTCCATTTGGGGATGTTAATCCCTGATCACATGTTGCAGATGGTTATCTGTTATCGCCATCACATAATCTTCTCTGATAAACTTGTCTTGAAATAAATTTACCATTCTCCCTATGACGAATAATCATAGGAGACTTGATTTAAAACAAGCATTTTAAAATCATCCTCAAGATCTTGGGATGTAGAATTCTATATCCAGTTCTGTGTGTGTTGATAACTAGCACACTAAAAAAGAACAGGACATCTAGATTACTAGAATTAAACAGATCTCTTAAAAGATTTCAAATGTATTCAACAGAGGATTGTCAGTGGAGGTGGAGGGTACAGGATTATCTTTCTGTCTCAACTGAAATGATGCCATGGTAAACATTTGGTTACTTAGTAACATTAAAATTGCAATCAAGTTCCCTTATAATTAAAGACCTTCAAATAAATAGTTTTGTGAACAAATTACATACTTCACCAGAATTTTATTCTTTATTATCTTGTCAGTTACTTCACTTAATTTCTAAATGCAGAGAACATGATTTGTCTTTCCAAATGCTTTCCTAGACTGTAAAGAAAAAAGTTACTGTATTCTACAACTCAATGCAGAGATGAACAGGGAGAAGGAAAGGAGGCCTTAGTGTAAAGAAAGTTAGAGAGATGGATTGGAAATTCTTAGTTATATTCATTGTGACCCTCAATAGTGATAGTTAAGGTAAGATAATGAAGCAACTGAAACATTGCATCTAAGAATGTTTGTTTAAACATTGTGGGATTTGATTTGCATTTCCCTAATTACTAATGATGTTGAACACTTTTTAAGATGTTTCTTAGCCATCTTTATTTCTTCTTTTGAAAACTCTCTGTTTAGATATTTAGCCCATCTTTTAACTGGGTCATTTGGTTTGTCAATTCTTTGTTTTTTGAGTTCTTTATATACTCTGGATGTTAAACTTCTTTCAGATATGTTACTGGTGAGGACTTTTTACCATTCTCTGGGTTTTCTCTTCACTTTTTTGATTGCTTCTTTTGCTGTACAGAAGCTTTTTATTTGAATGAGGTCCCATTTGTTGATTGTTGACCTTAATTACTGAGCAACTTCTGTCTGATTTAGAAAGTCCTTTCCTACATCTATATCTTGTAAGTTACTGCCAATATTTTTCTTTTTTTGTCTTTTTGAGACAGGGTCACTCTCTAGCCCCAGCTGTCCTGGAACGCACTATGTACACCAGGCTGGCCTCGAACTCACAAAGATCCACCTGCCTCTGCCTCCCAAGTGCTGGGATTAAAGGGGTATGCCACCACGCCTGGCTACTGCCAATATTTTGGTCTAATAGTTTCAGGGTTTCCAGTTTCACATTGAGGTCTTTGATACATTTGGAGTTGACTTTTGTGCAAGGTGAAAGATAAAGATCTAGTTTCATTCTTCTACAGGTGGAGATCCAGTTTTGCCAGCACCATTTGTTGCTCTCTTTCCTCCATTGTGTGTTCTTGGCACCTTTGTCAAATATCAGGTGGCTGAAATTGCATGCGCTCGTGTTTGAGTCCTCAGTGATGTTCCATTGATCTATGTGTCTATTTTTCTGCCAGTACCATGCTGTTTTTACAACTATACCTCTGTAGTATACTTTGTGATCTGGTATAGTAATCCCCCCAGCTTTGCTCATTGTGATCACAGTTGCTTTGGCTATCCGGGGTCTTTTGTGCTTCCAAATGAATTTAAGCATTTTTTTTTTCTAATTCTGTGACGTATTTCATAGGGATTTTGATTGGGATTGCATTGAATATATATTGCTTTTAGTAGGATGGTCATTTTCACAATATTAATTCTTCCAATCAATGAGATGGGAGGTCCTTCCATCTCCTGGTGTCTTCCTCAGTCTCTTTCTTTAAAGATTTAAAAATTTCATTTTAGAGATCTCTGATGTCTTTGGTCATGTTTATTACAAGATTTTTATTTTTTAAGGCTGTTGTGACAAGAAGGGTTTCCATGTACTCTTTCTTCAATTGCTTGTTACTGGTATATAGAAAGGCAACTGATTTTTGTAGATTAATTTTGTAACCTACCACTTTACTGAAAGTGTTAGTCAGTTCTAGGAGTTTTTTTGGTGGAATTTTAAAAAGTATTTTATTTATTACTTTCATTTTATGTATATGAGTGTTATGCCCGTATGTAGGTAAGTGCACCCATGTCATGCAATGCCCAGGGAGGACAGAAGAGGCTGTCAGATCCCCAGGAACTGGAGTTATGGACCGCTGTTAGCTGCCCTGTGGGTTCTGGGATTCGAACCCAGGCCTTCTGCAAGAACAGCCAGTGTTCTTAACCACTGAGCCATCTCTCCAGCCCCTCTGGTGGAATTTTTGGGACCTCTTAAGAATAGTATCCTATCACCTGCAAAAAGGGGATAATTTGCCCTCTTATTTTCCAATTAGTACTCCTTTGGTTTTCTTCTCTTCTCTTACTGCTCTAGCAAGAGTTTCAAGCATTATATTAAAAATGAGTGGAGATAGTGGACAGCCTTTTCTGGTTCCTGATTTTAAAAACTAAAATGAACCTACCATATGACCTGGGTTATACCACTCCTTGCCATGCTCCCAAAAGACTCATCCTATTTCACAGATACTTGTAGAACCATGTTTGTTGCTGCTCTTTTCTCAAGAGCTAAGAGATGGAAGCAATCTAAGTGCCCCTCAACTGATGAATAGTTAACAAAAATGTGGTACATTTACACAATGAAGTTCTATTCAGCAGTAAAGAAAGATGAAAAAAATGAAACTTGCAGGTAAGTGGATGGATTTAGAATCTATTATATTAAGTGAAGTAATACAGACTCAGAAAAAAAGAATGTGTGTTCCTCCTCATTTGTGGATCCTAGCACCAAATCCTTGGTACATATTCTGATATAACTGCAGGAACCAGGAAAATGGAAGGGAATCAGTAAGATAAATGGAAAGAAGGAAACCAAGAGAAGAATAGTAGGAGACAGGTGTTACAAAAGGAGAAATGTGTAAAAAGAGGGTAGTGGGATGGAGAGAGGGAATACTATATAAAGAACTAAGAAGGAGCTCAAGAGAGGTGGGACCATGGTTATAGAAATTATCAAGGCAGAAATGGGAAAAAATGCAGATCATTAAATGGGGAGGGCAGGGAGGGAAGATAAGACTGTGAGAGAAAGAGGAGAGATAAATAGTACCTAGTTAGTATAAAAAACCAGAGGGAGTCATATTAATCCAAAAGCCTACTGAAAAATTACATATACAATCTCTATACATGAGTCCATGAATATGGCTGAAGGCTACATAAGAAGAAACAGTGCCAGAGAGGGGAAACCTTCCTTTGAGTTGTTGGCCAGGGTAGTCCAAGAAACTCCAAAAATTACACAGACTATTGACACTATCCTTTATTGCCTCCTAGAATTTAATGTAAGACCTTGTTGCTGAAGACAAGACATATTTTGTACAGAGGATTTGGCACAATGCAGCTGGAACTAACCTGGAAACCACTGCCCCTGAAGTCTAATTAGAAGGTTCTATCAGAAAGTTCTAATAGTTTTGAAGAACACTGTGCAAGCTGGTAAGGGAGTACATCAATCTGTGGTTCAACTCCAGCTTCAAGGCCTAAAATCTGCATCAGTGTCCAGCACAGCAACAGACATTGGTACAGTAGTGTCACTTTTATCTTGAGGGAAATCAACACCTACCTAATTGGACTTAAAGGCCACTCAATGGTAGGAAATTCAAGTGTGGTATTGTAAACCTAGTCAAATACATATAGCTGGAGAAGTCATAGATCTCAGAGAAAACGCCAAGGTTGTCACACCACTAGTCAAATGTAATTTCTTACTGTGTGCGAAATACGAATACTTAAATTTATAGACAAGTATCCCAGTCACTATCCATCAAAGAAGTTTCCTTTCAAGAGACAGAGATAAGTACAGAGTTCCACAACTGGTCACACATAGAGGTCATCTGTGAATTGGCCAAGCCTAAATGACACATATAGGATGCAATCTTTACACCTAAGGCTCCTGGAACATAGAACAATGGACGAAGAGAACACTAATGCATCTTTCAACTCTCATCAATGAAGCTCCCTCATGCAACAGAGGGCTAGGAATGCAAAAGGTCACAAATGTTCAAAACACAGAGAATAAGAGTCTACAGAGCGTGGGTCCTCAGATAGGACTCCTATATTAAAATCCACCCACCCAGGGGTCAGTGATCGTTCAAGAAGAGGAGGAAGAATAATTGTAAGAGCCAGGGAGAAGGTGCATTACTATATGAAAATAGTCTTACAGACTCCTGGGACTCTTTTCATACAAACCTACATCAATGGTGTCAGCATGCACAAGACCCACACAAACTTCAGCAGAACAAAACCCAGAACAGAACTGTGGAAATGAACATCAGGCCCCAATTTTAGTCAAAGAATTATTGGCAAGCTGACTACTGCCGGGTGAGGAAGAGCTGATCTTAATGCGAGAGAATCTAGATAAGTGGACTAGATCTCAGTGGATGAACTTGCACAGAGGGACATATGAGTACACTAACTTTACAAGCTAGGTCTTCACACAAAACAGAATGTATGAACTCCAGTGTGTGTGTGGGGGGGGAGGGTTATGGGAGGGTGCCAAAGGGCAAGAGGTGTAAGATGATTTTCTGTATGAAATACACAAAAATCAATAAAAATTATATAATAAAGAAATATCCTATAAAGAAGCCCAAGGCTAGTTGAGGGCATTTTGCCAAATATTTATACTCTTGATCCATAAAATCTATTGTAGAACAATGGAAAAGAAAAAAAAATAGTTGTAGATTACTCTATAAAGCAAATACAAAATTGGTCCTTGTGCTAGTTAGCTTTAACTGTCAATTTGACATAGTCGAGTCAACTGAGAAGGGAGTCTCAATCGAGGGTTTTCCTAGATCAGATTGGACTGTGGACATGTCTGAGGGGGAATGTCTAGATTGCTAATTGACACTCTAGGCAGTACCATTCCCCAGGCAGGTGGCCTGGGATGAAAAAGAAAGCAAGACTGAGACAGAATCAGCAAGCAGCGTTCATCTATGGTTTCTGCTTCAAGTTCCTGCTTGACTTTCCATCCTGGCTTTCTTCAATGTTGGATGGTGATTATTCTGTAATTAATTTATAATTTGAAATAAACCCTTTCATCCCCCCAAAATGAATAAATAATAATAATTATCATGGGAAATGATATATTAATCTTAGGGACACAGCATTGCAAAAATAATGTATTTAACTGATTGACACCATTAGTCAATTTTGTTATAGGAATTTACAAGTAAGTTTTCAGTAAACACCTAATATGACTGGTGAACAGTGATTCAAATTTTTATTACAAATTCTAGCCCTTAAGAAATAATTTTAGAGCTGGAAAGATAGTTCAACAGTTAAGGGCACTGGCTGCTCTTGCAGAGGACCTGGGTTCAATTCCTAGCACTCATGTGGAGGCTAAAAACCATCCATAAATTCAGCTCTGTGATTTGATACCCTCTTCTGTCCTCCACAGGTATTGCACAACTTGGGTACACCTACCTACATGCAGGCTTTACACTCATACACATAAAATAAAAATAATAAATAATAGTTTCAGGGTTTCCAGTTTCACTTTGAGGTCTTTGATCAATTTGGGGTTGACTTTTGTGCAAGGTGAAAGATAAGGATCTAGTATAATTCTTCTACAGGTGGAGATCCAGTTTTGCCAGCACCATTTGTTGAAGATGCTGTCTTTCCTCCATTGTATGTTCTTGGCACCTTTGTCAAATATCAGGTGGCTGAAATTGCATGTACTCGGGTTTGGGTATTCAGTGATGTTCCATTGATCTATGTGTCTGTTTTTGTGCCAGTACCATGCTGTTTTTATGACTACAGCACTGTAGTATATTTTGAGATGAGGTATAGTAATCCCCCCCAGTGCTGCTCATTGTGATCACGGTTGCTTTGACTATGCGGGATTTTTTGCATTTCCATAGGAACTTAAGGATGATTTTTTTTTCTTCTAATTCTGTGAAGTATGTCAAGGGGATTTTGATTGGGATTGCATTGAATCTGTATATTGCTTTTGGTAGGATGGTCATTTTCACAATATTAATTTTTCTAATCCATGAGCATGGAAGTTCCCTCCATCTTCTGGTGTTTTTGGTCAAATTTATTACAAGATATTTTTTTTTGCAGCTGTTGTGAATGGGAGCATTTCCCTGTATTCTTTCTTCAGTTGCTTGTTTTTGTTATATAGAAAGGCTACTGATTTTTGTTGATTGATTTTATAACCTGCCACTATACTGAAAATGTTGAACAGTTCTAGGAGTTTTCTGGTGGAACTTTTGGGATCTCTTAGGTATAGTATCATATCATCTGCAGAAAGTTTGACCTCTTCTTTTCCAATTAGTACTCCTTTAATTTCCTTCTCCTGTCTCATCGGTCTAGCAAGAGTTTCAAGCACTATGTTGAAAAGGAGTAGAGATAGTGAACATCCTTGTCTGGTTCCTGATTTTAATCCAAATGCTTCCAGTTTTTCTCCATTTAGAATGATGGTGGCTGTGTGTTTGTTGTATATAACTTTAATTATTTTGAGGTATGTTCCCTCTAATCCAATTCCCTCTAGGACTTTGAACATAAATGCATGCTGAATTTTGTCAAAAGCCTTTTTTGCATTTATTGAGATGACAATGTGGTTTTGTCTTTGAGTCCATTTATATGATTAATTACATTTACTGACTTGTGTGTATTGAACCATCCCTGCACCTCCGAAACCATCCTTGCACCTCTGGAACAAAGCCTACTTAATCATGGTGAATGATCTTTTTGATTGTATCTGTACGCAGTTTGCAAGTATTTTGTTGAGAATTCTTTTGCATCTATGTTCATTAAGGATATGGGTCTATAGTTTTCTTTTTTGGTTGTCTTTATTGGGTTTTGGTATTAGAGTGATGCTGACTTCATAGAAGGAATTTGGGAGTTCTCCCTCTATTTCTATTGTTTTGAATAATTGAAGTAGTATTGGTTCGGAGGTCTTCTTTAAATGCCTCATAGAATTCTACTGTAAATCCATCTGGGCCTGAGCATTTTTTAGTCAGGAGGCTTTGTATTACTGTTTTGACTTCCTTATATGTTATGGATCTGTTTAAACTGTTGATCTCTTCTGGGTTTAACTTTGGAGGTTCCCATGATTTTAGATACCCATCCATTTCTTTTGGATTTTTAAATATGGTAGTGTATAGGTTTTTTAATTATTCCTGGATCTTTTAGGTGTCTGTTGTGATGTTTCCCCTTTCATCTCTGATTTTGTTGATTTGGATTTGCTCTTTCTTTCTTTTAGTCAACTGGGATAAGGGTCTGTCTATCTTGTTTAGAAACCAGCTCTTAGATTCATTGATTCTTTGTATTATTTTCTTTGTTTCTATTTCATTAATTGCTGCTCTGATTTTTATTATTTCTTCTCTTCTGCTGGGTTTGGGTTTCATTTGTTCTTCCCTTTCCAGTGTCTTGAGTTTCAGTGTTAGGTCATTTATTTGGGCTGTTTCTAATTTTTTAATGTAGGCACTTAAAGTTATAAACTTCCCTCTTAGGACTCCTTTTAAAGTGTCCCAAAAGTTATGCTGTGTTGTATTGTCATTTTTGTTGAATTCCAGAAATTCTTTCCTTTCTTAATTTCTCCTTTGACTCACTCATTATTTAGGGGTATGTTGTTTAATCACCAGGTAATGACTAGGGCTGTGTCAAGTGTTAATTTTGAACTGTACTGCATTGTGGTCCAATAGAATGCATGGAATTATTTCAATTTCCTTGTATTTGTTGAGGTTTGGTTTGTGTATCAGTATGTGGTTGATTTTTGAAAAAGTTCCATGGGGTGCTGAGTAGAAAGTATATTCTTTTGTGCTTGAGTGGAATATTCAAAAGATGTCTGTTAAGTCCATTTGATGTATGGTATCATTTAATTCAGATGTCTCTCTGTTTATTCTTTGTCCAGTTGACCTGTCTAATTGAGACAGTGGGGTATTGAAGTCCCCTACTATTACTGAGTTGGGGTTAACCTGTGTCTTATAGTTCTGTAGTGTTGTTTTTATGAGTTGGACTGTACCAGAGTTTGGTGCATATATGTTAATGATTGTAGTATCTTCTTGGATAATTGTTCATTTGATCAGAATGAAGTGACCCTTCTTATCTCTTCTGATTAGTTTTACTTTGAAGTCTATTTTGTCAGATGTCAGAATTGCAACCCCTGCTTGTTTCTTAGTGCCATTTGCTTTGAATATTATTTTCCATCCTTTTACCTTAATGTAATGCCTGTCCTTGGAGGTGAGATGGGCTTCTTCCAGGCAGCAAAGAGATGGATTTTATTTCTTAATCCATTCACTTAGCCTGTGTCTTTTGACTGGGGAGTTAAGTCCATCGATATTTAATGTTATTATTGAAAGATGTGTATTGGTTGCCATCATTTTGATTGCTGCTTGTGTTCTCTGTGTAATTTTGTGTTTCCTAGATTACACCTTTGTTTATATTTCTTTCATTGCTCCTAGGGTATAGTTGTTTCTTTCTCTCTGCTCTCTGTATTGCTTCAAATATTCTTTGAAGGGCTGGTTTTGTGGACATGTATTCTTTCAGGCTATTTGTGTCATGGAAGGTTTTTCTTTCACCCTCAACTATAATAGACATTTTTGCTGGGTGAAGTATTCTGAGCTGGTACCTATTGTCATTTAGAACTGGAAGACCCTTAGTCCAGGCTCTTCTGGCTTTCATAATTTTCATTGATAAGTCAACTGTAATTCTGATGGGCTTTCCTTTGTATGTGACTTGTTTTTCTTTTGTTGCTTTCAGTATTCTCTCTTTGTTCTGTACATTTAGTGCTTTTACTATATGTTATGGAAAGTGTCTTTTCTAATCCTGTCTTTGTGGTGTTCTATGTGCTTCCTGTATTTGTGTGGGGATTTCTTTCCTTAATTTCAGGAATTCTCTTCTACAATCTGGTTTAAGATCTGGTCAATACCATTAACTTCAAATTCTTCTCCTTCCTCTATGCCTATGATTCACAGATTTGGTCTTTTCATGGTGCCCCACATCTCTTCCATATTCCATTCCTGTTTTTTATTTTCATTTTTCATAATCTTTGCTTGAGTGTTCCTATTTTTCGACTTTATCCTCCAGTGTTGATATTCTGTTTTCTATTTCATTCATGCTAGTTGTGAGGCTTTCCCCTGTTGTTTCAAGTTGGCTTATTGAGTTTTTCACTTCCTTCTTCATTTCTGCCTGAATTTTCTTCAAAGTTTCTATCTCTTTTGTGAATTCATTCATTCAGAAGTTTATCCCTATTTTCTTATTAGTTCTTTGTTCATGTGTTCTTTAAGTTCGTTGAATTCCTTGATGATGTTTATGATTGTTCTTTTAAATTCTGTGTCCTGGGTTATCTTTAGGGGGTTCTCCTTGTAGAACGCTTTACTCCCCAGAGTTTGGTGGGGACATAGTGTATTGGAATTCCATTTTATTATTCTTTCATCGTAATTTTGGCATTTGAATTTATTTTGTTGTTTGTGATTCTGATATAAGAATTAAGTTGAAGTATGCTTCTGTTTGTATTATTGGTGTGCCTTGGTCTTTTTCTTATTGGTTATGGAAAGCTGGTTGGTCCAGGTTTCAAGTTCTCTCAGGTTTTATTATGGAGGGAACTGATAGCTTAAGATCAGCTACTCAGGAGCACCCACAGAAGCCCAAGTCAGGTTCCACTCAGGTACACTCAGCCTTCCTTCTAAGGTTTGGACCCCTACTACTGGGAACTCAGAGCAAAATTTGCTAAGTCTCCTAAGGGGGGGTCCTATTTTGGGACTCTCAGTCAGTCTGCTGAGTTCTCAGCCCCTATGTCAGAGGGAAGCCTGAACTAGCACTCTCTGGCAGTCTGCTGAGATCACAGTACACAGACGGAGGTTGGAACCACTCTCTTGTGCTATCTGCTAAGATCTCAGCCTTATCTTACCAAAGCCAGGTCTGGCCCGAAGCCTTCAGAGGGACCTCATGCAATCCCAGTTGGGGCAGCTGGGTACCACACAATTAGGGGATGCTTACCACCACGTGGAGGCAGGATCCAGGAGCTCTCAGGCAGTCTCCTGGGTTCTCAGGCCCCATGCCAGAGGCCTAAACAGGCACTCTGGTGGTCTGCTGAGATCACAGTACATAGATGGAAGTTGGAACCTGCCCTCTCATGCTGTCTGATATGATCTCTCAGAAAGAGTTTTATGAACAATGTGTTATCCAGTAACTGTACTTACCAAAAGATATGGTTTTATGTTATAGTCTATACACTTTGCATTTCACTTGATTGAGCACTTTGCTTGAGCGGTAGGAGCAGCATGGCCAGAGATAGATATAAAGTAGTTGTGGCAATTACTAAAAACGTATTAAAGCTACTTGAGAGATATAGAAATGTGATTATCTTCCCACGTGCTCTATGGGAATGAAAATTTTAAATCCTCATACATTTCCAGTTAAAACCAACTATGATGTTTTCAAAATTTTGTCAGTTGCTAGGGAACCTGGAAAGGGGGACATGAAACTATATAGGGAAAACTATATTATAAAATACATCAAGTGGGAGATTATAGAAGTTACTTATAACTTTCATAGGCAAGAAAATGTGTGAAAGCCTTAGGAAAGAGTGAAACTTCCTCAAGTGGTGTTTTAACACAGATGCTCTGATGCTTTTAGCATGAAACACTGTAACTTTTCTGGGCACTCATTTTCTTATTGGCTTTCTGGGGAATGAATTAAGGAGAGTAGGTAAATTTTTAGAAAGCCAAGATTTGCTTGATTCAGTAACACAGTTGGAACACCAAGGTAAGAAATAGGGGAAACTCACTATAGAACAAGTCCAGTTGTGAACCTAGGAAAGTTAAATCCACTATATAGTCTTCAGTTCCAACATCTGTATAGTATGAAATATGGGGAAAGTTATTGTTAGAGTTCCTTCTAGTTCTAGTAGTCTGTGAATGAGAAATAAATGTTACAGAAGAAGAATCAAACAGAGGAAAGTTGTGGTTAATGAGATAAACTGTCAAGCTTTAAGATCAACTGATGCAAAAAGTATATATGTGTATATGCATATATTCAAATGATATGTGTATGCATATTTATATTTATTAGAAAACTTACAAATATGTTATTTAGCTAAATTACATCTGATTTTTGTTATATTCCCATATGAATTCAATTCAGCTATAAATTGAATATTTTTACTCAAGCTTACTATACAGACATATATATATATATATACATATATGTATCCACACATATCTATATACACATACAAATATGTAAATACAAAGGACTATAAATATTAATTAACAAGAACCTTATCATTTGGAACAAAAGAAATTTCTTCAGGAACCCCTTGAGGTACCATATGAAAAATTCAGTAGGCCTTTTCCCTGTAGACACATAGACTATTTTGTCATTCTGGAGCCTAAAAAATAGCTTTTAAAGAATAAGGTGAATGAGTCCCAGAGCTCTTCCAGCTATCCTCATAGGAAGAAATATGCTGTAAAAAGTCAAAATGCTTTCTCTTTGCAAATAACAGCTTTCTTTCATACTTGTATATCATTCCACTTGTTACCACCCTTGCTCGCAATATGTTTCCTCTTCCTCTTCTTGTATTTGTATCTAAACCTTATCTATCCATCATGATTTAGCTTGGGCCATGTCCTAAAGGAAGTCTCCTTGTGTAAAATTGATTTATTCAACAAATATTCATTGGCTGTCTACTGTGTGTCAGTCTACTTATACATGTTCTTTCAGATCCTCTGCATTGCTCATTACTATATACGTGTTGCCAACTATTTATTCATTCATTAATTTATAATACTGGTATTTATATTTACAGAATATTTCATAGGTCCATGCTAATAAGTACTTTGTAACTGTTTTTAATTCCCTGAGTTCATAGATTCTTACCTTTCTAGATGATTACTTAATAAAATTCATTTTACCAGAAATATTTGTTCCTTTTATAAGTGATAACTAGATGAAACACAAAATTCTTTTTAAAACATAAAATCTCATTAGGAGATGATAGGCTATAAATCACTTAATAAACACACACACACATAGATATATAAATATATATATATATACATATACATGTATAGGGATAAGAGCTGTTTGTATATGAATATAAACTGACTTTTGGAATTTGGCTCAGGGCAGAGTTGTCTACAACAGAATACAGGTAAAACTGTGAAGTCATTTAAGATTTAGACAAACATGCAGGGTAAACATTTGAAGGTAGAAAATAACACAGCACACTTCAGAGTGTTAAGTACAGGAGTTTGGGGGAGTAAAATGAACATAGCAAAGTCGATTTAGCGAGAACTTCAAGCACTAGCACACAAAGAAATTTAAATTCAATGACAAAATATTTGAACTTTGATTTAGGCAGTAGGGAGATCAGGGAAATTAGTATTAAAGTTTGGAAAGACCACCCTGGGAGCAACACAGATAATGAGCTGTAAGGGTAGGAGAGGAAATAAAGGAAGAAAATAAGCATTTATGATGGCAAGAGAGGGCAATGTTCTGGAAGGTGGAGATATGTGAGTGCAGAAAAATGAGCAGACAAAAGAAATCCAACCAGTAGAGGCAACGGGATTTGGTCATGAATTAGTGAGTACTGAGGTTTAAAGGAAGATTCTGAAATGATTCTCCCTTCTCAAGACTAAACCTAAAAGGAGGCAAGGAGACGTGTCAGATGATGATGACCTCAAAACCCCAGTATCTCAGATTAAAGTACTTATAAAAATTCATTTAGGTATCTGAATAAGTGGGTGAAGATCTTTGGGTGTTGTTTGAGCTACTTTTCTGTTGCTGTGATGTAACACCGTGACCAAGGAAATTTATAAAAGGAAGAGTTTATTTAGCTTATGGTTCCAAAGGGGCAAGAGTCCATCATGGTGGGGAGCAATGGTGGCAGAAGTGGTTGGAGGAGGAGCAAAAAGGAGAGGCTCACATCTTCATCTAGGCACAGGAAATAGAGACTAGAGATCTGGGAAGTTTTAGAACTCTCTAAGCTCGCCCCCAGTGACACGCATGGCCATAGCTTCTAAGAACTCCCAAAACAGTTAGGCACAAAATGTCTGAATACTTAGAGTCTTTGGGAGACATTCTCATTCAAACCACCACAGGTAGAAAACTTAGATTTGTGTTATTCAAGATGCTTGAAAAGAAAAACCTTGTTTACTGATCATGTATTCTCATTTCCATTTGTTAAGTCTGGAGCTTTCAATAAATGCTAGCCAGCTACCATCATGAACCTTCAAGATTGCTTGATTAGAATACAAATAGCTACAAATTTCCCACTATATACTAAGGGCTTAGTAATTGAAATTCCATTAGTAACTTGGATAGATGCAGTGTTGATAGTTCTTGTACGTATATATCTGAGAATTATAAAATTAATACATAATAAATGCCCTATATTTCCTGAACTGTATGGGGTCCAGAATGAATGAAAGGCATTTAAACTATTTCAAGAAATCTTTTCAATCTAATTGGTCTAAAATTTTACAGCACAATCAGAAATAACACCTCTAATAATTTTTTTACCTCTGTCAGAAGTTTGAATTCCTTTGTTTAAACAAAGTTTATCCCTGCCTTGTAAATATATCACTTGTTTCTACTCAATTATTTGTAACATTCCATTACTGCTAGGCTGAAAGAAAAGCAAAATGCATGTTACAGCACCAATCAGTATACGATTTAGGTCAATATGAAAACCAAACAAAAGTGCATCTTTGGAAACAAACATGCTTGGGAAACACATTACTGTGGACATAGTAACACACTTTAACAAGACTTTCAATGTTCAAGTTGTTTCTTTTCTGGCAATAAATTTTATGAAAAATGACCTGTTTCATTTTTTTAAATTCATGTGGTGATGTTTATAGTTGAACCATTTTAAAATCTTTGTTTATAAAGTATTTTACTTAATATTCACATATGCATATAACGTGCTTTGTTCAAATCCACTCTTTATTTCCCTCCATCCAATTCCTCCACTATCCCTCGCCACTTTGTTTTTCCCCCAACTTCATGGGTTCTCTCTCTCTCTCTCTCTCTCTCTCTCTCTCTCTCTGTCTCATTTGTTGAGTGCTGTCTGTATGTGCTTGGGTGAGTACCATTGATTGAAGCATGGGTAGCCTCTCTGGCCCTACATCCCTTAAGAAAACTGCCTCCCCCTCCCCCAGTAGCCATGAAATGCTAACACCTCCTCAGATGAGGGAGGGACTTCCACATCGGGAATTCAGCTGGCTTCTCCTAACCCAAAACAAATTTTTGGTTCAGTTGATGGTACCAGGCATAGGATCCATCTTAGGGAAAGTGCTTTAAATCTAATCAGAAAGTATTTGATTATTCCCAAACATTTATGCCATTATTGCACCAGTGGGCATATCTTGCCAGGCCAGAAGCTCTACCTCTCAGAGTTCACAGATGGGTAAGACTGTTGATGAATTTTCTCCTCCCTGCCCTGGCAGCATGCATCAAATCTTCCAGCATTATGAAAGATAGTCAGGAGGGATGAAGCATCTGGGTTGGTACTGGATTGATTTCTTCAAGTCTTTTGACTCAGGTATGTGGTGTCCTCAGCAATAGAATCTTACTATCAAGTACTGAGGGTAACCAAGAACAATGACAATAGCCTGTAATGTTTGGGGGTGATCACTGAGGTTCCATGTACCAACAACTTGAAAAGAAGAAATTGTTACCTGACACTGAGTTTTTTTCTTTGATAACCTATGCTGTCTGGGGAGAGGCATTGTCCTCTGATTAAGGATAATTCCATTTAAACCCCTTTTATATATTGATTGCATATATTTTAGGAAATGTCTACAGTAGTAGTTTTCCATATGGTACTTTCAAATGTATTATCCTTTGCAATTGTGTCTTACAGCAAAACCAAGAGCACTTTGGCCAGCAAGAGCCTAACCTGTTTAATATGTATTTATATTATCACTTTAGAAATAGTGAGTTCCATTGTAGATAAGTTGACATGTTTGATTATCACCAGGTCAAAGGCATCATAGACAACTTGAGTTATTTGTTCCATTAATTTTTATATAGGTTTTTGACCAGTCAGCATAATTGACATCAAATTTCAGGAGTTTATTTCACAAGAGAAAAAGCAGTGTTCTTGACAAAGCCTGCAGAGTTGGTTCTGATGCATCTTCAGATTCCAAACCTTTTTCCTCCATACTATGTAACAGTGGCCACCCATGTCCAAGCATTAGTTATGGCCACTTCAGCAATGCCACAAGTAGGAGGCCTGTACAGGGATATGGAACCCGAAAAGAGTGAGTTGACGTTGAATATAGTTTATTAGAATAGACTGTGTAATAGGGAAAGACAAAGGATTGGTTCTTGGTTTAAGACAACCATGAAGCCATTAAGAGTAGCCAGCTACTGTTAATAAAAATAATAACAAGCATAGCATTGAACAGTTAATTTCTGCAAGGTTCTGTGATAGGTACTCAATCTGGATATTTTCATAACAATCCTATTCATTATAAATTCCAATTACTCTCTATTTTCCATATGAAAAAATGAAGTTCTAAAGGAGTCATATAATTAAGACACAGTCATTTTTCTAGTATATGGATGAACTAGGTTTTAGAGTTCAGC
>NW_008347536.1:369513-421714 GCF_000622305.1 Nannospalax galili | reverse complement strand
AAAAAAAAAAAAAGAAGAAGAAATAACCAGAAACAATTAGCTAATCTTGTGGATTGTTACTTATTTAATGAAATGTATTAGTAATTTGAAATGGACTACAATGAATTACTCAGAGAAAATGGGTTCAACTAATTGGTCCAGAAAAATCATCTCAAGGATGTAATTAAATCGCCTAGTGTACTATTACTACAGGCATAAACACCATCACTGATCTTCAGGGCTGCTTGAATTTCCAGCATAATTAAAACTAAGCGGTGGGAAAGACATGAACACAGTGTGGTTTGAAGAATCATTCTTGTGGTCAGCTAATGAAAGAAGAGAAATTCACTATTAAAATGTCTTCCATTGCTTCTCATCACTCCATTCCGAACATGCCCTATTTCATATGAAATGTCTCAAGTATGTGCATTTCTTTTATGTTTTTGTTGTTAAGAACCATCAATTTTAAACTAAACTGTTTATAGGGACGTTACCTTCTTATATAAGTTCACACTTCTGGAATCTTGTATGCAGTATTTAACAAAGCTAATGAATTAACAGATTATTAATAAAAATTAGTTATTAGAGTTGACTAAATGAATTTAAGATTTGTGAAACTAACAGCTTCTTTCAAATTCCAGGGAAGAAGTTATTTAAAACACATACAATTGACCATCTTAGTGAATTTAAACTGTTATGTATTAATGTCAGATTAGTATTACGAAGCCACTCAGAATTCTAATTTGTTATTTATTTAGCAATTTATGGCAATCAAAAAGAACAAATAAATAATAAGTATTGTAATTATTACTAATTGCCAAAATATTTACATTACTATTTTTTATTATTCATCATAAACCACAAGAGAGGAACTATTCATATATACTAAAGCTTCTGCATTGTTTATATGTCATTCATAATCTAAACAAAATAAAACAATTTTAGTTTGGTAACTAAATGATAAATTTTTTGAAATTGAAGTCAGACTGTTCATCTACTTCTATTTTGATACAAAAATCTCATCAATATGTACTGAACACTTGCAGTCCTTGCCTCTCTGTTTCTTATTATCTTACAAAGACATGCAAAAGCAAAACCCTGAGGCGTTCCAAAAGGGCCAACTGTCCAATCAAGCATCTGGTCAAGAGCTTGGTGTGTATATTAAGCGAGAAAGTATAATTATACAGAAAACTTTTCGATTCCTTAAAGTAATCTCGTTTCATTGGCAGAGGAATGACTGAAGTCCCTTATGCCATATTTTACTGAAGAACATTGGTAATGTGCATGGAGATGTCTGGAAAGTGCATGGCTCTTAAGTTAGGAAATTCATTTTTATAGTTATTTTTAAAATTAAGAAAGAAACCATTTATATATTTTCACATAAAAGTTTTTAATGCACTGTTGCTTAGCAGAGTAAAATTGGACTCATTCTAAATATCAGTTATGGATTTTTATAAATAACTTATGACTAATTTATAGAGTGAATATTAAACTTATTAAAATTAAAGATTTAAAGCTATTTAAAATGGAAATTTATCAGCAGTAATTAACTTAGAGACTATAAAATACTATGAGTCATATTGTTTCTTTTTTGTAAGAGTCTGCAGGAATACATATTTCGCAAGAATTTTGAATCCCATTACATATATGAAAAGTTATGAGATATATATATATATAAAAACATATGTAAGGAATGTTTTAAAGGATATACACCAAATTATTCTTAATTATTTTGAGTAAAGTGAAGTTATGGTAAAACAAAGAGAACAAAGAAATACAATTGCAAAAGTAATTCTGAACTTAAAATATTGTGTTCATATTAGTAGAGGTGAAAAACATTACCACTGAAATCTACTTGATGACTTTGCATCCATACTCAGGTGCCAAGGATCTGAGTGTAACCAACTATGACTGGTAATAATCAGATACATAGAGATTAAAGACGCATGTGCAAACATCTAAGTATTAGTAGCATTAGAAGTGATTCTTTCTGTAGGAAACAATATATTTTAAAATGAAATGGAGATCTTTTTTAAAGGTTAGAAACTCATGCAAGTTTATGTTTTATGGGTTTATAATGAGTTCGATATTCTTTAACTGTATTAATTCAACTGTGAACCTAAAAATTTACAGCCACTTTTGAAAGAGATGCATCTTTGTTCTGGAAATTGTTATTGAATATGTTAAAGCTGTAATGAAATGCTTCTTCTAATCATGTGGTTCTTAAATAATTTTTTTAAAAATATAATATTTGCCGGGCGTGGTGGTGCACGCCTTTAATCCCAGCACTCAGGAAGCAGAGGTAGGCAGATCTCTGTGAGTTCAAGGCCAGCGTGGTCTACATAGTGAGTTCCAGGACAGCTGGGGCTACAGGGAGACCCAGTCTCAAAAAGACCAAAAAAAAAAAAAAATCATATTCAATGTGTACAATGCAAAGATGTTGTCCTTATTGCCTCAGTTGTGTATATTTGCAAGATTCCCTAGCTTGGATTTCTCTGGAGAAATGTTAATTTCTGTCTATCTAAGACCAAAATTCTAAGATGATTGTGCTGTGAATGGGAAATGTCTCCCACAGGCTCACATATGTAATGACTTGGTCCCCAGTTGGTGGCAATATATGCAGAGGTTTAGGAGGCACTGCCTTGCTGGAGGAAGTATGTCACTGGAGGTGGGCTTTGAGAGTTCATAACCTTGCCCTGTTTCCATCCTGCTCTCCCTACTCCCATTTTACCACTGGAAATGTGCATGCCATGTCTGCTGCTTACTGCCCTGCCTCTCCACCATGATGGACTCTTATCGCTCTGGAACTATAAGCCAAAATTAACTCTTCCCTGCATAAGTTGTCTGAGTCATGGTGTTTTAGCAACAGAAAGGTAACTGATTCCATGATAAAGGTCAAAAGACACCTCCATTTTCTTTTCCATCATTTCTCCAAATTGAGAATGGAAAGAGTAGTTTAGGAAGTACTTAAATTACATGTCAATATTCCCAACTGAAACAATCCAGACTCGAGTCCAGGTTTGCTGACAATCAATCAATTCTGAGCGGATTGATGGACAATTGCAATTAGAACCAACCTCACAATCAAAAGGGAAAATGGCATCACAAATGAGTTCCTAACTTGAAAAAAAACCCAAAAAATAATTTCTGAAACAGCATTTTAGAGATCTTATGTGCACCAGTGATAAAGTAAAAATTAAACAAGGTAAATTAAAATCTCATGCCTGGGAGGGATTATCTATCATTTTGCTTTAAGACTGACAGAAATAAAAAAAAAAAAAATTAGAGAAACTGAGATGCAAGAGGCAGCAAATGGCCAAAGTTGAAAACCAGTTATTTAAAACCAAATTTCCTGGGCTGGAGAAATGGCTCAGCAGGGAAGTGGGCTTACTGTTTTGCAGAGGACCCTAGCCATGGGGGGTGGCTGAGAACTACCTTTAACTCCTGTTCCAGGGGATCCAACACAGACACTTCTGGACTCTTTGAACACTCACAATCATGTGCACAAACCCACTCACAGACACACATGCATACACATAATTTAAAATAAAAATAAATCTGATGAAGAATCAAACATCTCGAGTCCCATCCTAGCACACTACTCTCTCTTAATTTGAGTATGTAATTTCCTAGTCAGAAGGAAACCTACATAAATCCTGTCTGCTTACCAAAGACCAAGTTATATGTTTAGTGGTTTAAAAAAATACTACATTTATGATAAAACCAAAATTTTACTTACTCATCTCCTGTAGAAAATTGTTACAAGTAATATTTTGATTACCTTGAAACAAAGTGATGATTATACTGCCCAGAATATAGTAAACACTGAGCAAATAGGTAATAAATACATTAATGAATGCCGTATCTATTGTAACTTTTAATGAGAAAACTAGAGACGGGGATTTTCTTACACAGTGAAATGAATCAGGTTTGGCAGTTAAGTGAGCTGGATTTGGTGGAGAGAAGGCTCAGTGGTTAAGAACATGCACTGTTCTTTCAGAGAACCTGTTTGTTTCCCAGCACTCATATCAGATGGCTCATCATTGCTTGTAATTGCAGCTCCAAGGGATCCAATGCCTCCGGCCAGTGCAGGCATCTGTACTCATGTGCACATACCCACCCACACAGAGACACAGAGATACGCATAACTAAAAATAAAATAAACCTAATTAAAAAAAAAAAAACAAACCTGGATTTCTATTACGCATCCATAAGTTCCTAGATAAAAGGGGCAAGGTCCTTACATGCTTTGGGTACCAGAATCTTTATCTTTATCCATAGGTCAACAACATGCCAGCTAGTGTATTTCCCAGTGTGACCATGGGGATAAAATATGATGCAAGCAAAAGTTAAAAACAATTCCACTGTTAAATAACTAGAGGAACATTTCCACAGGCTTTTAACCGTAGTCTATCTCTTCTCAGGGTATTCTAGTCAAATAGAATGGCCACTGCAATCAAGTAAAATACATAGAGCTATTTCTACTGCCATATGAAATGTGGTTTAGTTATTCTTGCTAAGAAATCCAAACGGAATGCCAACATAGTAGATCAATACATGTTTGACATTTGAAAGTTATACAGGCATACATACAGAAGGCCAGCGATTACAAGGGTTGTGGAGACTTTTTATTATTCATTCTTGTCCTCTAGCCTACTGTGCTATAGAAATTTACACCATTCCTCCTGCACAGTCTGTGTCCGTTAACTCTCTTTTCTCCATCTTCACTCCCCCCTAGCTTTTGGTAACTGCCGATCTACTCTTTTCTGTGTGATCAGCAGTTTTTGGTTTCCACATTCAACTACAGACATGTGGTTTTGGTTTTCTGTGCCTCAGTTATTCAACTAAATATCCTCCATCTCCACTCATTTAAGTTAACATCCTAAGGCTCATCCATATTCCCCGATGACAGAATTTTATTACGTTTTAATTGCTGAACAATTTTACATTAGGCATATTACATTTAATCGATGTACCTGTCACCAAGACACCCAGATAGTGTGTGAAAATTGTAAAATTCTCAATAAAACATTTAAAAAAGAAACAGAAAACAAAAGTAAATAATCTTTTTAAAAAAAGAATATGAGACTGCAAATGCATTTGTAACTTTTATTTATTACTTTTTATTTTGTGTATGAATGTATTGCCCACATATAATATATATATGTGCACCCATGTCATGCAATTCCTGCAGAGGTCAGAAGAAGGTGTCAGATTCTGTAGAACTGGAGTTTAGACGGTTGTTAGCTGCCATGTGGGTGCTCGGAAGTGAACCCTGGTCTTCTGCAAGAGCAGTTAGTGCTCTCAACCACTGAGCCCTCTGTTGAGCCTCTCATATGCATTTAAAAACTTTTTAAAAATCCCCTCACAACTAAGAACATTGGTGAATTTATATTCTATTTTTTTCTGAAAAAAAGCAAAGTGTCATTGCAACTTGAGAGATGCCTCAGTGGGTGAGGTGCTTGCTGATTAAGTGACTGGATGTGAGTTCAAATTGCCATAGCTCTTGTAAAGCCAGATGTAGTATTATATACTGTAATCCCAATGCTGTATGATCATATGGGAGGTAGGAGGAAAAGACAGAAAGAGCTCTGGACAGCTAGCCTGGCATACAGTGGCAAACAACAAAGAGTCCCTAGCTCAAACAAGATGGAAGATGAAGACTGACACCCACGGGCGTCCTCTTTCTCCACATGCACACTGTGACACATATGTCTACATTCATACACATAAATATGCACACACACACACACACACACACTCCAAAAAAAGTCATCAAATAATTTTCTTGCTTAGCAAAAGATGCAGCATCTATCCAGTCAAGTCTGCATTTATTTACACATACCAAACTTACACTCAGTCTATGTCTGCAGATGCATTCAAAATAGGCACAGTTAGATTTAGAGAGGCAACTGAAACACATCTGTCTCCAACAAATCAACATTTTGGTAGGCATTGTAAAGCACTCTAATTGATAATATTAATACAGTATTAAAATTCACTTACAATGAAAACTGTAAAAGAATTTGAAGAAGGTATCAAAATGATTTATAGGAAGAGTAAGATTTGGTTTTGAAAACAAAATATGTATAGTGTCTGAATATGCAGATCATTGGACAGGTTATTACAAACATGGAAAAATGCATTTACAATGGCATGAAAGTAAGCAAGTCATATGCAGGAAATATAACCATGTCCCTTGGCTGAAAGAAAAATTGGAAAATGTATGTAGGTAACTGAGTGTCTACACTTGAGTTCAAACTCTAATCCCTGAGTCAGATGGATTTCTTATTAGAGAAAATGAATATTATCAGAAGAAGTAAAAGCTCACATATGACAAATCTACATTCTAATATTAGATGTGCCATTTATTAGCTGCATTTCCTGAGGCCAGTTACTTCAAGTCTGAGACTTTGTTCATAGTCAGCTTTGATTACTGTAATTATTAAGAGAATCAACGAACTTTAAAGCATTGAATGATCTTCTTTACCCATAATAATCCCTCAGTAAGACCTCATCATTGCATTTTATTTTAGAAAGATTTTCTTGTTTTCTGTGAAGATGCTGTTTTGAAATGTGAAAAGACAAGTAAAGGAGAAAATAACTGGTGGGGAGGTTTTTTTCAAAAGGGAGACATTTGAAGCAAGGCTGGTGCAGTAGAAGACAAGAGAGCCTACATTCCACAGGTCCCTGCTGCGTGGGAAATAACTATAACTCTGTTCTATTTGATTATGTGAGGTGTCTCCCTGCTGAGCTAAGAACCAATGTGCCCTTTAATGTTGATCCTATTTATGTCCAAGAATGCAACCAGGTTGAACTGTTTGCTACTGGCCCTTGGCCAGCAGTGATTGATGATCTGTAATAATTTTTAGAAACCTACAAATTATGTCATTATTAGCCATCAGACTATTAAGCAAATCTTTCACCAGAGGAGAGATCTGATGTACAAATTGCATTTAGACAATAAACAGGAAAATTCTATTTATATAATTTACTGTGCGTAGGGGTGTGTGTTCACATGTGTGTATGTATGTGTGTGTGTGTGTTTGTGTAGAGTACACATGTGAGTGTGGATTGGTCAAATTCTGGTTACATTCATTAGGTACTTTTCAAATAAAAATTAATTGAATTTTGTGCATTTTATATATGACATCTTTATCATATTTAGACCCCCTCCTCTATCTGCACCACCCATAGCTCCCCTGACAGATTTCATAAACAGGACAATGTTGAGGGCATTTTAACATCATGTCCATTTAGCAAAAAACATCAATAATGGGTTCCCCATAGGGTCTATGACATCCCTAGTTATGTACTTTTACCAGAACTATAGTATGATATGAGTTCCTCTATGGAATGGGCCTAAAAGCCAATTAGAAAGCAATTGGTTACCCCATACAATGCCACCAGTACACCGGTTGGCACACCTTGCCTGGAAAGTAGATATTAAAATGGGCTTCATAGTCAGGAAACTCCCCCATCATCCACAGCATCTTCCATCATGGTGAAAGCTAACTGGAAAGGAGGAAGTGTCCCATTAAGTGTGAGGTGAGTTATCAATGTTTTGGTTCGGGACCAAAGTGTGTGCTGTCTTCAGCAATAGGACCTTATCATCAAATTGTGGTAGGCATCCTGTGGACTTGGCATTATGATTAATAATTTTAATATGTGAAAATTTCAGAGGCCCTTGTTTAGAAGAAAAGTCAATTATAGCACTGACTCATGACACACGACTTTCTTCATGTGCATTAAAGTCCACTATGAATTTAGGAATTTTTTTCCCTTCAACAAATTGATTTCATAGAAATATATTCTTAGAAGATATTGATGACATTTGACCCTATGAAATGAAATATAGTGACACTGCTTTGCACAATCCAAGCTCCCAACATTAGACAGCAAATCATATTTAGCTTTGAACTACTACTATTATCGTTTCAGGGTCTCTCACTTGACTTTATTATGATAACCTGGATGGTCAGGGTGCTACAGTGAACCACCTGTCTCTGTCTCCCAATGCTGGGATTCCAAGCATATGCCACCAGTCCTGGATTTACTGGGTTCTGAGGATGGAACTCAGGTCTGTATGTCTCCATGGCAACCATTTTACCAACTGAGCCACCTTCCTAGCTCAGAATTTGAAGTTCTACCAATGATAATTTCCAATAAGACCTTTATGCAACTTTGCAAAGAAGGAATTGAATTGTATCTACTACCTAATTTCTTACCTGAACTGTCTCTACTACCCAGTTTCTTACCTGACATTCAGTTTTATAACCTTTAAAACATTCACTCCTCATATTTATCATTTATAGGATGCATACAAAATATTCACAAAAATTTTTATGACATAAGCTTTGGTAGAATATTTAAGTTTTCAGATTTTGGTTAGTCTGTAATAAAATGTATACAAATAATAATTTCCAGTTCTTTAACATACTTAATTATAGTATAGGTGAGTGTGTAAATATTCCATACCAGCCATCTATAGCATAAACATGTTTCACATATTATATGAATAGAAATTGCAGATATGTTTATTATAAAGACTTATTACCTAATAGCTGATATATGAAATTTTTACAATATAAATTAAAATGACACATTTCTTGATTTTTAATTAATTACTTCAAGTTAAAGGATTAATAGAATATGAGAAAATATGACTGTCCTTAAAATATTGTAAATATATTTATACTAATAAAAATTTAGGCGTCACATACAGCATGCAACTGCACATTTGAAAAATAACTGTAGACAGAGAAATAATAAATACTACAATTTTGGATATTTAGAATATTAGTTTTAATTTCACCAGTACAAAGGAAAGAAAAATGGAATGATATTGATTTTTAGAGTTAAATAGAATGCCTTTGAGGAAATCAGCTTTAGTGAGGGGAAACAATAGATTTTCACAGTTTTTATAAGGTGATTAGCTTCTTAGGCAAGTGCTCTACCACTTAGCTACATTCCCAGTCCATGAGATGACGATATTACAAACATACACACACACACATGCACACACACACACACGTACACACATGCACACACACACATTTAACACAGTTGTGACATATGATACTTGTAGGTATTCCCATGGTATATTGGAATATGAAATACTGCTGCAAAAAAAGACAATGGGGCCTGCGAGGTAGTGTACACCTGCTTTTAATTCCAGCACTTGGGTGGCAGGAGCAAGAGAATCTCTATGAGATTGAAATCAGCCTGATGTACACAGCAAGTTCCAGGCCAGCAAGGACTATAGTCTGTAAAACCAATAAAATAAAATAAAATAATATGTGACACTTCATTTTCTAGCCCTCCACCCTGTTGCAGAAAACTATTACTCTATTTCTCAACAAATTCTTCATTATTCTTCACATTAGTGACTTTAACATCCTCTCTTTTTCAATATCTCACTCATCTTGCATGGACTGCTGGTTTGGTAGAAATCTGAATTCAGATAATTCTGTGCTCATGAATATTTATGGTACATCTTGAAATATCTTCTCTGAATATATTCAATTCTGCTCTGCTGTCTTATTTTGATTTTTCCCATTTCACAATACATTTTTTAAAAAGACTTCTCTGACATTTGTGGATTCCTTGTTTAACTAATTAACCTTTCATATATCCACAGAGAAGCAGAGACATAGTCTTCCAATCCACTTCCTCCATCTTTGAACAGAGCATTTATTCCTCTGTGGAAACTGGTAATTATTTTAACACGTAATTCTTAAATACCCATTTTCCTTCCTTCCTTCCTTCCTTCCTTCCATCCTTCCTTCCTTCCTTCCTTCCTTCCTTTTTCTTTCCCTCCCTCTCTCCCTCCTTCCTCCCTCCTTCCCTCCCTTCCTTCCTTCCTCCTTCCTCCCTCCCTCCCTTCCTTCCTTCTTCCTTCCTTCCTTCCTTCCTTCCTGTCTTCCTTCCTCCTTCCTTCCTTCCTTCCTTCCTTCCTTCCTTCCTTCCTGTCTCTCTTTCCTCCCTTCTTCTTTTCTCTCTGTCTGTGTGTGTCTCTCTTTCTCTTTCTTTCTTTCATCTCACATTGCATCAATAGAAGGGGCAGAAAAATGAATCAAATTAGGAACAATGAAAAAGTCATATATTTCTTTTAATTGATGAACCAATTAGAAAACAGACTCACCATGAACAAGGAATATGCAGCTTAAGGAAAAGAGCCAGAGTAAGTGCATTTTCATGGGTTTCATGCTAGATGTCCTCACTGACATTTTAGAAGCCTCAGCTGTAGCTAGGAGACTCAAAGTTAAGCCCTGTCCTGACCATGTCTTCACTCTGTGAGCATAAGCCTGTCAATCACGAAGGGGAGGGTAGCCATCATATAGGTACTTCAGGTCATTGGTTTTCATTTTGGATCTGCCACCTATTTTGCTATATGTGGCTCATCTCATTTAATCATTGCAAAAAATGCCATTTTTATCATTCATCAAAGTAGATATGATTATGCTACATCATAGAAAATTAAAACTTAGAGACCATAACCAAGTTAGTAGCTGGTAAAAGTAATAATTTTTTATAAAGAAGTACGGTAATAAGTGCATTTTGGAAACAATGGAGCATTATATTTATGTAAGATGTGCCACATATAGGAAAACCAAATCAGGAATGTTTGAGACCATGCATCACACAGTTAGTTCACAAAACAATCAGTGTTGGAAGGGATTCCTCTAGGAAAGGTTTGTGACATGAAGTAATTAAAATTTATGATTTAATTGCAATTTCCAGAAAAATAGTACATTTTTACCATGTTTTCCCCATGAAATATTTGAGATAGTTTATGTTAAACAAATGTATTTTCAAACTGATATTTTTGTCTGGTATTTTATTTGACTGATTTCTTAATTACTTCTACTACAAATGATGGACAGGAGAACTCTTTACTGAGGGTGGAATTTGGAGATAGTTTACAAGGGGATATCTTTGATTTGATTGGACATCTAATAGGATAGCACTTATAATCAAGGGATATTCCCCAGATATTAGAAAAATTGTGTAGAAAGTAGATGAAAGAAATTAAACCAGATCAGCATATTTGAGTTAATGAAATGAGCCCTGTCTGTAGTAGTTGCACTGAGATCCAAGAAAGATAATAATTAGGTTAAGACAGCTGAGTGAAGATTTCATTTTGGGTAGGGATTTTGACAATATTTTATTATTTATTTATTAATTTTGTTTTATGTGTATGAGTGTTTTCCTACATGTACTTTAAGTGCACTCATGCCTGCAATGCCCTTGGAGGCCAGAAGAAGGCATCAGATCTCTTTCAATTGTAGTTATGGATGGTTGTTAGCTGCTGTGTGAGTGCTGGGAACCCAGCCTGGGTCCTCTGAAAAATCAGCCAGTGCTCTTAACTGTTGAGCTATCTCTCTAGTAGTGTGAACTTGGGCAGGGTCTCAAAAGGTAAGTACAACTTAGTGATATAAAGAGGAACAGTGGATGAGTGGTCTTTCAGGAGTAGCATTAGCAAAAACAAAGAGACGAGAATAATTAATTCTCAAATCCAATTCTGTACAAATGTCTGCAATTACATAACATTGTTTAAAGAAAAGTAAAGGGAAAAGTAAATGTGTAAGATATGTAAAGAAGGTTTGTATTCTTTCAGATAGGAATTACACTGAGGGATGAAAACATTGACACTCCCAGGAGGTAAACATTTGCAGAAGGCTGATAACATGAAGCCTTCTCAATGATCCTACAACGGCAGAGCAGGGAAAAGAAGCTTGCACTGATACTGTATGAACTGCTTCAGAGGAGACACGAGCAAGTGACTCCCACATATGGCACCAATTACAGAAACAAAGAAATGATTCCACCCAACAGTAGCTTGGGGGATCAATTAGCTTGACTGAAGTTCTTTGACAGCTCGATGAAGTTATGGGCAGCTACGTGGTTGAAGAAAAGAAAATCTCTCCCCGACTAAACTTTAACTGACTATAAATCCTCAAGAGGAATGAAGACGTGTTACTCACTCTCCCTCCAGGATGAAACATTAATGGGTCTCATTTTGTTCCAGTTACCTGCAGGTAATCATAGCTTTTGCAAGCTCCAGAGGGCAATGGTCATGCCATGCCTAGAGGTTAGTGCTCCACAAAAGATTCATTATCATTTGAAACACAGATAAATAAATCGAAAAGTAGAAATACAAATGCCAGTATTGGGATGATTATTGTTAAATCAGATTTATTGCACACGGGAAATCCTAAAGATTAAATCATACAATGTTTGGGCAAAAATGCTATCTTGGTATTCTAGGCCCTCTTCCTTGGAAGGACTACTGACTGGAAAAGACACTTCACTTTCCACTCCCATGTGCACTGTCAGAGGTTGGAAACAGAACAATTAAATTTTGCAAACAGTGTCTCCAGAATTTGAGTCCAGACTAATGAAGGACAACAGAAGATCCTTCCTACTCAACATTCTTAAGACATTATACCACACTCAGCGACAGACTGGAAAAAAAGATGTTCAGAACAAAAAAAAATTTTTTGACATGAACTCTAAACAAGGAAGCATAAACTTAGTTTTATTTATTTATTTATTTATTTATTTATTTATTTATACTTATTTATTTATTGTCTCTTTGAGATAGGATCCAAGCTGGCCTGGAGCTCGATATGTAGACAAGGATGGCCTTGAACTCACAGAGATTTGCCAGCCTCTGCCTCCGGAGTGCTGGGGTTAAAGGTGTTCAGCACAATGCCAGGCTAGGTTTACTATTTTATAAAGAACTTTTGTAGAGTCCACTATATTTCCTAGTATACTATACATGTGGGAAAATTCTAAGTTGCCCTCCTTCTAGACATTGAAAGAAAAAGTTTCCAAAAGGTCTTCTTTAGATGTAGATAGGACATGGCTTTTCCTGACACTTGCTATAATGAATATTTTTCCTATATTAAATGGACTCCTCTGTGCTAATTCATGAGTACACAGAGGAATTTCAGAATTAAAGACATGGCTGTCTAATTTAATACCTATAAGTTTAAACATTATATGTTTGATTAGATGGAATCAAAGACACAAAATGTCTATTTTATTGTGTGCATTAAAAGAACTACTGTATATAAAGCTTGTCACAGACAAATAATAAATGGTGGCTTGCTTCTTGCTTCTTTCATCTGTCTTATTTAACTGAGCAGGCCAAAGTCCTGTCTCCTTTCTGGGTAGAACATATGAACACATCCAGAGCTTAGCAGGACAAATGTACTTCTCACATCCAGGATAATGGCCATTTATGACATGATAACTTTCTCTGAATAAAGTCTTTTCTTTAGTGTACAGGGGAGAAGTAGGTTAATTATATAAGATTCACGTTAATTGAGTACACTCTGGGCCACTTTGCTGATATTGTTAATGTTATTGCCTCCAAGTAGTAGTAAGAGTAAGGTGAAGTTAATTTCCCTTGCTTCAAGTTCTATGTTTTACAAGTCTAATGAGTATAATATTACAGTGATAACCTATATACAGTTTCAGCCACTTCCTGCCAAAAGAATTGCTATATTTCAATAGAAATACCCTAAATTTCCAAAAGAAATTGTTCCAATATCTATATATATGACAGTTAGCTCAGCAGGAAAACCCATTTTAATGATGAGATTCTGTAGAGCCCCTACAAACTTGAGATAATTACATGTGATACATCAGCCACCAAAACCATATTCATGAGAGCTTCTCAATTATGGATGAGCAAGAATCTTAGAATTACAGAATATTCCAGCTGGAGAGGATCTTGTATAATATATTCATTGTGGAGACATGACAACTGAGACCTGGAGTTGTTAAAATGTTTGCTTTCCATTGCCCAGTAAATTGTGGAAATGTTTCTGAAGTAGGACTTCTGTTCTAGTAGAAGACTCCCTGTATTGGCACAAATTGGCTCGTACTGTGGCTCTGCTCCAAAGGTCTTTATAAAGAAATGCAACAGGCCTATGAATACTACAAAAAATGAGAAAAATAAAATGTTATTTCTAATCTGGGGCTTTAACAGGGGGAAAAAAGCTCTGAGAATTAGAATAGTTTGAGTTTATAACAGAATAAGTAACACCTAGTTTCACTGGGGAAATTGAAACACTGATAGAATAAATGTTCTGTGCATGTTTTTCTGAGCTAGAAAATGATCTGAACTGAGATCTCTGAATGTCTGAAGGTCATTTGTCTTTCTTTTTGTTATTCTTGTTTCTATTATTTTCTAATAATTTATTGAGATTTAATATAGGCATATAAGCTTATAAGGTGTTTTGATCAAATTGATGCCCACTCCCTCCCCTCCAACTCCTCCCATATCGCCCATCACTTTTTTTTCTGAAAACTTCATGCACTCTTTTTTCTTTTTCTGATGGAGCATTTTGCTACTCTAACATTCCCCCCTCTGAAGAGGTAACCATAAAATCTTTTAAGTATTAGATAAGAGCTCCCAAATACTTTTAGCATTTTTGGCATTTGGAACAGAGAATGTTGCTAAGAGGCCCAAGGGCATTTTGACTTTTAGCCAAGAAAGTGTTTACTTTTCTTTGGTGTCTTTTTATCCTAACTGCCTAGCCAATTCCTACCTCCTATTCTTCCACACCATCCTCTGAAAAGGTTACCCAACTTGCAGATAGGGAATAGGGACACAGACCACTCTGGCTTCTTCCATGCTGAGCTGGGATGTAGGATGAGGCAATTGGGATATCCCTTCAGTGGTTCTATCTAAATGACTCCAAAATTGCATAACTCTTATCTGTAGGGGGGAAAGAAAGTCCCTGACTGGTGAATAGGAGATGTGAAGGAGAAGTAAAGGCAACAGTAACTAGTATTATTACAAGTTCTAGATAGGGAACTAGAAAAAAGTCAGAACAGGGCAAATTTCAAATGTTCATGAGAGTCCATTGGAATTTCTTGATGAGAGCTTCCAAAAGCATACCTCTTTGGGTTTCTCCTCATTTTTCTTTTGTCTGCCAAGGCTGGCCTTGAGAGTAATGGATTTAGGATTTGCTTTCAGGCATTTTGATAGCTGTTAGACTGGTTAGAATCAGTGTCAGTTCCCTCTCTATGGCTTCGAGATACGGGGAGAAAACAAATTTGGCCATCATTTTAGAACAATAGTGGGTTGTCTCCTTTAGCTACAGGTGGGGTCTATAGTATTGCAGACCAAGATTGGAAGTCTTACACCTGAGAATCACTTTCTGGTTCAGAACCAAATCATCAATAAGAAATAATTGCTTAAATAACTTCTTATACAGACTTAAGCCAATGTCTGAGAAGTATAATCCCTTACTCTTAAAGCAATATATTGATCTCTTTACTCTTTGATTATACTTTCCTTTTGGCTGTTTAAGACCATACAATTGGCCCAAATAAATCAATTTATATTTACACTTCAGGCTGTTTGAGGACCTGTTCCTCAGGGGTCGCTTAGGCTTGGGAGGAGCCCTTGGCTCCTTTCTTTTACCAGTTCCATCTATGTGAAGATAAGTCAAAAGTCATGCTTGACCATAGCTGGCTTCACTTGGAAGCATGGAAGAAATGTTTCCTCTGTGTTGACCCTTCCCCTTTGTAGACTGGACACTGGTTAAAGTCCATCTTGTGGCATGGAGGACAGGTGACTCACCACAGTTACAGGACATTTTGAGAGATGTTCCATAGTCACATGAAACTTAGTCGACCTTGGAAGGCAAGGGGCAAAAAATGTCCCTTAAGTCCCTCTGACCAGATTAGTATAGGCCTCAAACTATGGCTGTTAAACATCCAATAAGGTTAGTTCCACGAGTCTGATACTTTTAATTACCATGTGCTATGTAGATAAGGCTTGGGTAGAAAACCAAATGTTCCCAGATAAACCTTCACTAGATATATATTTTGTTCCTTAAACTAGTTGACTGAACCTTAGAAATTTTAAGATTATGTGTATATTATTTTTGTCTCATCCTTTATATATCACAACGAACCTACACAGACCTTCATTACTTGCTTAGCATTTCTCTTTTTTTCTATTTTGGACATTTTAACATCTATTTTGGACTATTTTAACATCTTTTTACATTTTCATTTTCTTATAATTATGAGACATAATAACATTAACAAATAAATTTTCCATCTGTTGTGAGAATTCTTTTCCTGGGGATACCTTTTAAGGTTCTAGTGTCAAACCAATGTTTGATTAAAGTTTTACTGGGGAACCAATGAATTTACTGAGCTTACTTACCAAGATAACTGAAGGGTTGTTGAGGTGTATGTATAACATGAGGGCATGCATACTGGAAAGCCTTTACCCAACATGGCTCATGCCTTGCCTTTTACATCCTTTCTTACTTAATGCTGGCAAAGCCTGCCTTTCTTGTTTCGCCTCCTACCTTTCCTACTTATTCCGTGTGTTTATATTGAGAATGATTTTGTTTTAATCCAAGCATACAAACTTACACTTTTCTCATTTAATATTGTCCTGTGTTCTTGTTTCAATACACTATTTTAGCATTTGTGTGTCTTCCAAGTTCCTGAATTTCTTGCTCAGGAAATCAGTAACTTTATGATTTGCATTGCAAATGCATTCGTTATATTCTGTCTTTCAGTCTTTCAACACATCGCTGACATTTTATTCATGTTGTACACTGTGACTTTCAGGTAGGGGTACTAAATGTAGCCCGCTAAGTGCATGAATGATTAATGGAAGGATCAAGGACAGAACCGCAAACTGGGAATTTAGGAGTACTGAATCTATTTTTGCAAGGAAATTTTAATCAGTTTAACGCAGGTTCCATTTTATGACTTACTTATAAAGGTTGAGTTCAAGTTATTGAACTACCATGTGCTTCATTTCAATTTTCCACAACTCATTAAAAGTCAGAATGCCAATGAAAACCTGCCATATGCCTCCAACATTCTGAGACTCCCATTAGCAGAATGTCTACTAATTACCTAATCTCCCAGTGTAAGTTTTCCAAATGTATATTTAAAAGTCATGGCTTTACATAACATTTACTTCAAGATAAATTTAAATAGAAAATGAAGGTTTAAAATTATTCCATAGCATTTTAGAAATTAAGCCATGTAGCTATGCAAAAGTGTGCAAGAATAATTGTACATACAGTGCATGAGGATTCATGCTATGATGGATCATCTAGACACTGCCAGGTCAGGACATGAGTGCATGGCCCAGTTCAAAGCATCTTATACTTTTTCAAGAAGCAAATGTCCTATCCAGAATCTTACCATGGGGGCGAAGAAGATGAAAACCACAATTGCCCCCTCATACCTCTGAAGAAATTTCCAAGCTATGGTCAAAAAGTCTGGGGGAACATTATGCTAGAATTCACAAGAGAGAGGACTGGAAATGGAGACTATTGACATCAATAGATATCCTTAATATTTGTTAGGGTATCAATCAATACCTCCATGAGAGTGAATTTCTAGAAAGTGTATAGTATACCATCTTACTAAATATTGGATTTAATGGTACCTAGTGTAAATACAAGCCTGGGGTCAATGCTTGTTTCCACAGGTAAAGTAGAAATATCTCATTAATTCACAGACATTAAGTAGAACGCCCAGAAGGTGGTTACCTCTGCATTTAGATCTAGACTAAACACAGCTGTAGTACTACCCAACAAATTAGAAAAATAAGACCACAAAGGTTCAGGCAGCCTAAAACTAATGAATTACAACCAGAAATACAGTTGAAGATATTTCTGAGAATAAAATTCTACATAAATCAAACCAATACATTTCAAAGAAAATGTTATGATGTGTAAAAAGTGGGAGGAAAATACACAACACAAAGAAAACAGAGTTTAGAAGTGTGTTATCTTGAATCAAATTATCAATTTGCTAAGAGACCACAATTGTCTTAAATAACAATGGCTTCAAAACTCATATAACAAAATATCCAGAGCTTTCAAAAATATGTTGAATTTAAAAACATAAAGAAATTCCAGTATCATTCTCTTAAAAATTTATAGAAAAAATGTTGAAATTAAAATCGATGTAGAAGTTATGAACAACAAGATCAAGCAGCTTGTGAAATTGAAATGTGTAGATAATTTTACATCTATAGCAGCACATGCATTATTTTCAATTTTATACTGAGAAATTACGAAGATGAACTGGTTTATAGATCACAGGAAAATTTTTAATAAGCTTAAATAATTCAAGTTATAGAAGGTATAATTTTGGTAACAATGAAGTTATATTGTAAATGGAGGGCGTGAAGTTATCCAGAATATTCTCCAAAACTGGGAAACTAATCATCTATAGCAGCACATGCATTATTTTCAATTTTATACTGAGAAATTACGAAGATGAACTGGTTTATAGATCACAGGAAAATTTTTAATAAGCTTAAATAATTCAAGTTATAGAAGGTATAATTTTGGTAACAATGAAGTTATATTGTAAATGGAGGGCGTGAAGTTATCCAGAATATTCTCCAAAACTGGGAAACTAATTAAAACCTATTCAACAACCTGTGTGATAAAGAAAAAAAAAAAACTATGAATGAAGTTTTCTTGGAGTAAATGAGGAGAAAATGTGGTATATTGGTGAGACATCCATGGAACACCTATTAAGGAAACGCTTAGATCATAGTATGCCTGTATTATAAAATAAGTATGGTCCCAAATCAAAGACATGAGATCCTACCTTTAGAAATTGTATATAAAGTAAATTAATTGAAAATAAAGATGTAAATAATTAAAGGTTGGAACAAAAATTATCAAAAGAGAGAACAGAAAATCACTTGAAATAAAATGTACTTGAGAATATCAAGAAAGTGATAGATCTGTATCAACACTGATCAGCAAAAGAGAGAAAAGAAACACTTTCCAGAATGAGCTGTAAGAGCAATGACATAAGTATAATTCAGATAGACGTGATATGAGGTTACACTGAAGAGCTTGGCGGAATACCTACTGCATTAATGAGATGTTGAACATTCCCTGCCCGGACTCCCCGCACCTTATTTCAGTTCTTATGGACCGGGTTACTGATTAGAGGTCTCTGTTAGTCAGCCCAGTTATTTGAATTCTTAGAAAAGCATAACCTATTCTTTTCTCTTTTTTTTTTTCGATCTCTTCTAAGAATGCTTTCCCTAAAGCTTTGGGCTGCCCTATCGTCTTGGATTTCTTTATTTCATCTCTTAAACTCCCTTTTCTTCCCTGTCATGTGGTCATGTGGTTGCTAGTTGGCCCTGTATCTGACTTCCATGCTGGCTCCAAACTAGCATGGCCTTATGACTTTTTCTTTCTCCCTCCATTTTCCTCTTCAAAGCAGATTCTGGGATTTACAGCTCACCTGCCCTGAGGATTTAAATTCTAATAAAATTGTACTAAAGCTTCCATTTGAGTCCATTCTTAGACTACTTTATGAATGAGACTAAGAATTCTAAAAGGGAACCCCAGCTTTCCCTCTGTCATAACTTTATAAAGAAAAGAAATGTATTTGGTTTACAGTTTTGGAAGTTCAAGGACATAGTGTGAATTTCAGCCATGTTCTGGAGGAGCTTCATGGCAGATGTCATCCCAGTGGTGGGAATGCTTGAAGGAATAGTCACATGGAAAGACAGAAGGAGGGGAGTAACTTCAATACTAACTAGCGTTTTAGATAACTAATGCAAGGTCCATGAGAAGTAATTTAATCCCTTCCTAGGATGTTTCAATGACTGAAGCATCCCCTACCAGGTTCCACCTCCTAAATACCCAGCTGTCTTATACCTGCAGTAGCAGGTATCAATCTTCTGATACATGAACTTCTAGGGAACACACAGAAAAACATTAAATCATTGAAAACTCTGATTCTACACAGAGGTTTCAAATTATCTACCTCAGTGTAATTCTAATAAAGCAGTGCTTTCTGAGAACAAAGATGACCAATATTGAGAATATGTCCTTCAGTCAACATTTCTTATATAAATCAGCACAACACATAAATATTATATGTAGATTTATACACAAGATAAAAGAAATAGATGCAAAATTCATTTTTATAGGCTCAGAAAGATTATACAGTTTGACAGGTACTACGAAGTCATTGAACCCTCTAAATGAGCCTGTTAAAGACTTTGTATTCATTTCTACTAATTTCAGCTTCTCAGTTTGTGTTCAACTTTTCTGTAAGAAGAAATTTATTTAATTTTTAATTTTATTCTATTATTAGCCATATTAGTTGAAATGTCTATCTCTGTGTAAAGGGCAAACCTAATAAGAATCACTTTAATTGATTTCATATATAACATTGATAAAAACGTTTCTAAGGTCAGACAGGCAGCCTCGGTGAAATAGAAAGTGCAGAGATCTTGGAAATAAAATAATTAATTTTGATATCTGATGAACATTTTTGAGCCTGTGACCTTGGATAAACCTCATAGCACTGTGAGTCCTAGTTTCCTCCCATAAGCAGAGATAATGCAGCAAAATAGAAAATAGTTTGTCAACTGCTAATGACTTTTATAAATTTACAGATGTGCCCAAACTGTACAGTATATGCAACTGATAATATGTTTCAAATTTAGTTTCATGTGTAAGCATCATTTGAATAAAATATCTAAATTTTTATATAGCTACCAATTTATTTAAACAGTTTTTTAAAAATCAACCTAAATGGAAATTGCACATTTTTTTTCAGGATAAAATTATCTGAGTAGTCATTTTGTAAATGAAAGAATTTGTGGTTATTTCACAATTGGCCATTCCTTCCTATAAAAAGTGAAAGATTTTGGATGACAAGATATCTCAGCAGGGAAAGGGAAGGGGCTTGCCACTATGTCTGATAACCTCCTGAGGTCAATACCCAGAACTCAAATGGAAATATGGTATCACCTCCCACAAGTTGTCATCTGACCTGTGATGATTTGAATGAGACTGTCCCCCATAGGCTCCAAGTATTTGGACACTTTGTCCCCAGTTGGTGGCACTGTTTTGGGAGGTTTTAAGATGTGTGGTCTTACTGGAGGAAACATCACTAGGGGCAGGCTTTGAGAGTTCTTAAGCCTTGCCATATTTCCAGTCTCACTGTTTCCTGTGCCAGATTGAAATGTGATCACTCTGCTTTCTGCTTTGGCCACATCTGCCACCATGCCTCCTTGCCATGATGAAATCTAATCCCTCTGGAACCATAAGCCTCTAAGTTCCCTTGGTCACAGTGTTTTATCATAGTAACAGAAAGATAACGAATATAGACCTTAATACACATATCATGGCACATGGACACTCACACACACACACATTAAACAAGTAATTGCAATACATAAATTTATAAATATATAAAATTAATTGAAAATAAAAAGATGTATTTTTGAGATAGGGTCTCCCTGTAGCCCCAGCTGACCTGGAACTCACTATGTAGACCAGGCTTGCCTCGAATTCACAGAGATCTGCCTGCCTCTGCCTCCCAAAGTGCTAAGATTAAAGGTGTGTGCCACCACACCACCCCTATAATTCCTTTTTTTAACAAACCCAAATGATTTTTTAAGTCTATATATTCACAATCATCAAGACTTATCTCTCTGTTATCTATAACTTTACGTTTCCAATCCTGTACAAAAAAGAAGGTGCTCTCTGGCTAATTGATTCCTTTGCACTGAAATATTAGGGAAAAATTCTTTTCTAAAAAATTTAGTTTTTTGATTTTCATACAATATAGTTTTATGGTATTTAGATCCCCTCCCCTTTCCATATCTCCCCTTACTTCACCTTGTTCAATTTAATGTATTCTCATGTCTATCTATCCTCTATCTCTCATCTATCTATCTATCTATCATCTATCATCTATCTATCTATCATCTATCTATGTATCTATCTATCATCTATCTAACCACCTCTCTATCATCTATTTATCATCTATCTATCTATCTATCATCTATCATCTTCTATCATCTATCCATCTATCATCTATCTATCTATCTATCTATCTATCTATCTGGCTATCATCTATCATCTACCTATCATAGATCTACCTGTCATCTATCTTTCATCTATCATCTATCTATCTTCTATCTATCTATCTATCTATCTATCTATCTATCTATCATCTATCTATCTATCATCTATCTAATCTATCATCTATCTACCATCTATCTATTCATCTATTTATCTATCAATTGTCTATCATTTATCTATCGTGTATCTATCATCTATCATCTATTTATCTTCTATCTATCTATCTATCTATCATCTATCATCTATCTATAGATATAGGTATATAAACATAGTCTATAGATTCTGATTTGTGACCCAAATGTCTTTTAATTTAGGTTCATCTTCTGGGTCCACCAAGATTCGCATCCCAGTAAGACATTATCTTTCCCCCTCCCAGCAGACATCAATGGCCAAAATTTCCTTAGGTTCTCTTGGGATTTCTTATCCACTTCCGCATGCCTATGCTGGGTTTTTTTTTTTTTTTTTTTTGGCTTGGTTTGATCTTGCATAGGACTTGTGCAATCTTTCACCATTTCTGTGAGTTCATATGAGTAACTCACAAGTTGTCTGGAGGCTCTGTTTGCTTGTGGTCTTCCACCTCCTTTGGCTCTTAGAATCTTTCCACATCCTCTTCCACAATGATCCCTGAGGCTTGGAAGGCAGAACTTTGAAATAGATAAACACTCTGTAGCCTCTTAGTCTCTGCACATTCGCCAATTGTGGATTTTTGTGTTAATCACCATTTGATCTAGGAAACTTCTATGGTGAGAGTTGAGAGACATATTCATCCTATATGTAGAGACTGCAGTCTTTAGAGCATAACAATCTGATTTATCCCTGGCTCTTAGAATTATTAACCCTGCAGTCTTAGACAAGTCTTCTGACCATTATGACCATTGACTTGTTCAATCAGAAATGCTGAAAATAAGTTTTAATTTATTGATATATTAAGATAATTATAGGAAATCTGTGTACAATATTTAGTCAGTTTGTGAGCCACACCAATTGTTGCTCAACTACATTCTGTCCTCTCACAATCTGCCTTTCTCCTCTCAAATAGTATGAAATGTTTCTAGCTATATCTTTTGGGGGTCATGGACCCCTAAATATATACTCACTATGAGAAAATGAGTAACTATTAAGAAACGTGAGTGGGTTTCTTTTTGCATAAAAAAAATACAACACCAAAATTGGTCCAAACAGCAGTGTATTCCTTGGCATAATGTATAATACAGCTTCATACAAAGGAGGCAGAATTCTCTTCAGTGATACATGCAGCAGTCGTTTTAGAAATATAAAGAAATGGAGGAGACTGCTTGGAGATACACATCGATGAAAACAGGAAGTTTTTCAATAAAGGTAAGTTCTGATGACCTCAGCTATGTTCCCAAAGGTCTTTCACATCAGTGTTAAAATGGCCATAGATAATTAAGCATCTGTCTTAAGAATTCACTTGGAAAGAGATATTCTCAGTTTCTGAAAGCAAATCACCAAAAAAGAGAGTGAGAGAGAGAGAGAGAGAGAGAGAGAGAGAAAGAGAAAGAAAGGAAGAAAGAAAGAAAGAAAGAAAGAAAGAAAGAAAGAGAAAGAAAGAAAGAAAGAAAGAAAGTAAGCAAACAAAAAAAACCCATGAACTTGGGCATCTTTAAACCATTGGCCTGTTTTTTACTAAAACGGATATGTATAACTTTCCTTTTGAGCTTCTACACTTTTGAAAGTTTCCTGAGGAGCCAAAAGGAAAAGGCAGAGAATATGTAAGAGAGCAGCCTGGGGGTAAAATGATTCCTGCTGAGGAGGTACGGCTTTGTTGTGGAACCAGCCTAGGCCAGGAGCAATGAGTTTTCAATCCAACTCTTCCTTAAATATGGAAGTCATCCTTACTTCCCCTGTGTCTTCCCCGGCACTTCCTTATTTCAGAGCACTAACAGCTCTTCTGAATTACAACAAAGATAAGTCAGGTGACCCTGCCCCCTTTCAAGATCTAGCCTGGCTTTATCTCCTGGATTGAACCTTCAGTGAAGTTCTTTGCTACATTTTCCCTAATTGGGATCTTCTATAACCCTGTTGCTGCCTTTACAATACAATTTAGCTTGGAAAACAATTGGCTTCAAATTTTGAACCTAAGTTTCCAGATTTCTCTCAAGCCCTGAGATTTAGAACATAGTAAGTTCCTTGAAAACAATATGCATTGTGAAGAGCAGTGAAAGTGTCTGTGCAGCACTCCAGACAAAATGAGTCATGGTGTCTGTGAGGTTCCCAGCCCAAAGTGAAACATCTGCAATGCAACCTTTACACTTAAGGCTCAGGGAGCATAGTGGAAAAGGGGGCAGAAGGAACGTTAATGCGTTCTCAGTTCTTGCCAGTGAAGTTTCCTTATGCAACACATTGTGATCAACCCCAGAAGCCACAACTGTGCAGAGTGTAAGAGACTGCAGAGTGCTTTTTCCTTAAATAGGACACCCATATCACACCTCTGCTACTGAAGGCTCAGGGATCATTGCAGAAGATGGTGCCAAAAGATTGTAAAAGCCAGGCATGGTAGATGACCACAAAGAAACAGTTTCTCAGACATCTGGAAGGTTACTCATATGAGCTCACAGCAGTGGTGTCAGTGTACACAAGACCCAAAACGAGCTCAAGCCAGGTCAAATCCCAGCATGGAAATGAATAAGAAGCCTCAACTTTAGCTGAGGAACTGCTGATAACTGATAACTGGTGGGAGACAGTTTTCTTTAAGGTTTTGATGCTAGGTAGATTAGCCGTGTTCCAGTGGATGGACCCACTTGTATTTGGGACAGAAATCTGATTCAATAGGGGTACATGAAATCATGAAATTGAGTGTGGGGCAATAAGAGGAGTCTTAATAGGGAGTCTAAATATGATCAAAATATATTGTATGAAATTTGCAAAAATTCAATTAAAATGTCATGCAATGAATGGGCTTGACAAGAAAGGATTCTGTCCTTTGGGAAACATTAAATGATTGGAAGGACTAGATTAATCAAAGTAGTTAATGGAAAAATTCAAGGGCAAGAGGACAGTCCTGATAAGATCCTGGGCATCGGTGGTCAGACATGATCTCCATGTGATTACTATAGCATTTGTCTTCCTACCTTGACTCTGCTTTTCTCCACTATGAGTTCATTCATCTCCCCAGGAGACAGATACTTAATGAGTTAATAAAAAAATGAGTTAGAAAAACCACAGATTTAGTAATTGCTGCTAATGTATTATTATGAAACAAATTGTGAACAATGCCTTATGTAAATTTGCCTTTTTGTTGACTTTTTTCAGTAGAAGTTATTTTCTTTATTGTAGCAAGAAAAGTTGCACTCTCTCAGAATCTTGCTTGGATAAAATCATTTAAGTAACTTCATACAGTATATTTTGTGAGAAAGTATGAAGTGCTAGACATTGAGAATAAAATTTTGAAAAGCTAGACACAATCTATGCTTCCAGGGAATTTATGTCCTAATTAGGAAGAGAAATTAAATACGCATATAATTTTAGTACAAGATGACTCGTGCTTTTATGGATTACTGATTGTTTCCTAGGTAGTGTGCTGTGCGTAGCTGAGCTTATGAGCTCATGGATAGATGGATATTATACAGATGAATTTGACAACATTCAATTAAAAGCATGTAGATCAAATAATTCAACTACAAGATGGCACATCAGTGCTGAAATTATTTTGTTAATTAAGAAAGATGTCACAGAAGAAGTAACATCCGCATTGATATTTGATGGATGAGTAGGTTTGGCTAAAACATGTAAGAAGACGTTGATCTTGAAGGAATACCATGTGCAGATTCTGAGGCAGAGAAAGGTCACTTATATTTTAAGAAAATAAAGAAAAAACGATCAGCTGGTACATGGTGAGAATGTGTGGCAGCAGACAAGGAGAGAACTGGCATCCTACAACACTGACTCTTGACCTACAGTACTTGTCTTTAAACTTTTCAGAGGCTTGCTTACTCCTCTCACCATCCCTTTACTTTGCATCCCCCCCTCTCTCCTTTCTTCTCATAACTTGATATAACTTTTTCCAGCTTTTTCAAATTTGATAAAAATGTACCTCCAAGAGAAAACTGCAAAAAAGAGTTGGATTTCAAGAAATGGCCCTCTGAATGCTGTATTTAGTAAATAAAAGATAATTTCAACATTTTATTGTTATATCACTTTATGATTTATGATATAGCATCTATAATACTTCTTTTAAAATTTTTATTTATTTATTATTTTTATTTTATGTGTTATGCATGTATTTCCTGAGTGTAGGTAAGTGCATCTGTGTTGTTCAATGCCCATGGAGGACAGAAGAGTCTGTCGGATCCCCCGGAACTGGAGTTATGGACAGTTGTTAGCTGCCATGTGTGTTGGGATTTGAACCCAGGTCTTCTGCAAGAACAACCAGTGCTTAACTCAGCTTAACTGCTGAGCCATCTCTCCAGTCCCACATCTTTTATATTACCATTACTTCTTTATTTTATTTTCATCTATCTCCTGAGTGTCTATGTCTTCCAAATAGCTTTTTATACTTACTGGCTTTGTCAGAGGACTTCTTAGATGTTTATTAAAGGAAAATGATCCTTCAGATTTCTAAGCATGTTTGTTATTGGTACATAGAAAAGCAACCAATTTTCATACGATATTTTTTATTCTGCTTTTGCTTAAAGTGTCTTCTATACCTAAGATCATTCTGATGATATGTTTGTGGTCTTTTATTTGTAAAATGTCCATCTATAGTGATAATTTAACTTTTCTAATTTGTATTCCTTTTATTTTCTTCTGCTGTCTTATGGAAACACTTTGGGCACTATATTTAATAAGACCAGAAAGAGTGGCTACTCTTTTCCCTGAGTTAGTTAGTAGCATTTAGTAAAATGTTATAGCTTCATACTGTTGAGGTACATACCTTCTATCCCTGCTTTTGTCAGAATTTTTCAAATGAAGGGATGTTGAACACTGTCAGAGGCCTTTGCTGCATCTATTAAGATGTATTTAAATTTATTTTCTTGTTGTGAATCTGTTTAAATTTCTTATGATTTATTGAATGCATTTTGATAGGTGCTACATATCTGGGAATTTAGTCTTTTTTTTTTTTTCTAGGTCTCCAGTTTTTCAGACTCAATTTTCAAAGAATTAATTTTTAGTTTCCCTCAGATTTCATGGAATCCATTTTAGCAACTCCCTTTTCATCTCAAAATGATTAATTTTGGTCTTTTTTTCCTCTCCATTTTTATTACTTTAGACGGGTTTATCAATCTTAGTTTTTCTAAGAACCAGCTTTTTGATTGGTTAAATATTGTTCTTTTAGTTCTATTTCATCATTTCCTGTCTTCTTGTCTTCTGTCTTTGTGTTTGGCTGGTTCTTAGTTTTCCAAGACTATAAGTTATAGCATTAGGTCATTTATTTGATATGTTTCTGATTTTTTAAACACAAACATTCATAGCTATAAACTTTGCTATTAGAACTGCAGTTTCTGTGTTCCAAAGGCTCGTATTTATGCTCGAATTTTCATTTGTTTCTATGATATATTTTTATTCCTCTCCAATTTTTTTTGTCACCCACAATCATTCACAGTATACTGTTCACACTCCACATTTTTATATAGTTTCTGAGGTTTGTCTTCATAATTACAGCTAGTCATAGTTCACTATGTTCTGATGTATTTGTATTTCTTAAGACTGTCTTTGTGGCCTAGAATGTTATCCATTTCAGAGCAGATTCTGTGAGCTTCTCAGCAGAAAAGTGATTTTTATGTATTGGATGCAATATTTGGTATTTACTGGTTAAGTTCATTTGATCTGTAGTGTAGCTTAACAATGGTATTTCTTTGGTGATTTTTGGCTATGATGATCTATCTAAGGATGTGAATGGAGCTGAGTGGAGTACTGAAGTTGCTCACTATTCTATCAGAGCTCCTCTTGTGCCTCTTGGTATTTCTTTTTATCAAACTGAGAGCATCAACATCAAATGCACATATATTCACATAGCTATATTGTCATAATTTTACATACGCCACATCCCCTCTATGCCCTTCACCTTTGCAACTTCTTCCTTGATTATTTTTGTTATGTAGCTATACATATTTATATGCATATACATATGTTTCCACATTTATTTATATATAATGCACCATGTCTTATAGCTGACCCCTTGAGATTAGATAATCCACCAGGGAGTTCCTCCATGGAGTTAAGTGATTCTCCCTCAGTAGCCAAACCAATGTAAGGTCTTATTATATTTTAAATACTCTTTCTTCTATTCACAGATAAATGCAACTCTGAACACTCATCAAAGAAGCTTCTTTTTGCAAAAGATGGAGACTATTACAAAGTTCCACTACTAATCAAAATGCAGAGGAGAAGCATCTGTGGGGTGCATTTCCACAGTTGAAACATCAACAATGCAACCCCTGTATTTAAGACTCAGGGAACATAAATGAAGAGAGAGCGGGAGGACTGTAGGAGACAGAGGACCAGATTGCCCATAGGTAGACAGTGTTTTCTAGACATGACAGGGAAGCTCCACCCATGAAATCTCTACAGAATAGTTGCCTAAACAAGACCTGTGTTATGACTGGTAAGTTGACAAGCTAATATTGGTGATGGACATTTCACAAGGTCAAACCTCTAGTTGTATATACTTGATGAGTTGTTCCTCTTTAATATGCAGTGGTTTCTTTTTATAGTGGTTTCTTTTTATATCTTTGACTAACTTTATGGCGAACCTGCTGTAGCCTCTTACTACTGGATTTTAGGTAGGTGCCATGATGCTTAGCAAATTTTGTGTTTTTGTGTGGCTGTTTTATTTTTTTTATTTATTATTTATTTATTTATTTTTGCTTGATGGAGTCTCCAGAAGATGCTTTCCATTGTGGGTATTGTTTAATTAATTGAAATTTTCATTTCTAATATTACTATTGTTTCAAAATGAGAGTTTTTTAGATGAATGTTTTTAATGTGGTTTACTTTTTCATCCATCCTCATTTTCTTCATCCAGTGTGGTGACCGTCTCCTCATTCTGTTGTAGGCCCTAGATAAATTTCCTTATTTTATTTATCTACTTGCTTAAATTCCCCTTTCAGTATTTGATTACTTTTGTCTGATCTTCATCTGGGGTTTTACTCCTTTCAGCATCTTTGAATTCTCTAGTTTCGCCCTTTTGGAGGAGATGCATTGCCTTGCTTTTTCTTGTGTGTGTGTGTGTGTTCCTGTGTTTTGATTTCAGTATCTGTTGGTTTGGATAGCTCTTACAATTTTGTTTGGTGTTCTTCTTTACTTAGTCAGCCTACTCTTCAGGGCTCAATTCCCAGTATCACCCAGAGAGAGAAAACAAACTGCAACTACAATAACAAGCTGTACAAGATATACACTGAAAATTCATTAAGTCACATTAATACATCACCAATGATCATAAAACAGAAAATGACAAAACTAATGTGGGTTGTGCTATGAATTTCAAAATTATTTAGTGTGAGTGTGAGAACAGTAAATGAATGCATGGAAGTATGGCAGTAAAAAGTGGAGGAGCAGCCACATGATATAAAAGAAAGTCAAAAGAAAAGAAGTGGAGATGAGCAGGAAGACATAGCAGGGGAGGGTCAGTTGACCTTGGAAACCCTTTGCTTTCCTACAATTTATGCTGGTGCTGATTCTACACAGGACAAGTATTGCATGTCTTCCAAAGTTGTCTTTACTAGGATAGCTTCCCTTCTTTGCATACCAGGGCCCTCTTTTGACCACATTTATCTTTGCATTCTTTGGAGGCAGGCTTTCCCCAATTCCCCAAACTCCCAGTTTATCACTGGAGTGGCTAATGTTCTAGATAGGAGTGTTTCCCAAGAGCTTCAGGAGTCTAAGAAGCAACAACAGCACAGATATCTCTATACATGGACTTCTTTTCACACTTAAAAAACCCACTAAATGATATTGACCCTATTGCGTTGGAGGGATGTTACTGTGGCTATCAAGTAGTTCACTGACGTTTGTGATTTCTTGAAGTCTGTAATAATGAACTTTATGACAGATAAGTGGTCCCAGATGTATATACTGCTGACCTGAGGTTTACTACCTCAAGCTTTAGAGGTTTACTATCAAGCTTTAGAGTTATTCTTAATTGATAAGGTCTTCTTCCTAGCACCAAAGGCAAGAGCTACCTTCCCTATATACTTCACAGCCTAAGCTCAAACTCTTGCCACTTGAACTCTAGTGCTTGTCGGTGTCCAGCCCCACGAGCCTCCATGACTGCCTCCCAGGGCTGCCTCTCACCCTGGGGTGATTGCAGTTTGCATTTAAGCCCCGCCCCCCAGGTTACTATAGTTCCTGTTCTCAGCTTCTCAGAGCATCTCAATTTTAAGCATTATATTCTCTATCAATATGGTACCCAGCCAGAGCCCTATGCACCTCAGGGACTCTTTTTCACTGCTTATATGTCTCATTGGAAGTAATTGTCTCATGTAAAACTCACAGCTGAATTTGAGGCTTTTGAGGCTTGAATTGAGCTGTGAGCTTTTACTGTGGGTAGAATCACCAGTTTCTTATCACTAGGGCTGCATGGCTTACCTTTGAAATGAGCATACTATCTCCCCTCCCTCCACCAGACAATCACACAGACAGAGCTATGTTTGGCTCACTTCCTTCTTTTATGACTTGTTAGGACTTTCGCACCTCCTGTCTTCCTTTTTTCCCCCTGATCCTGACAGTTCTTCCCCAGGTCACAAGGAAGCAGCTTTGAGTCCATCATTTTATCCAGAATTCTTGCTGATTTATGCTTCCAACATTGACAATGAAGAAAAGATTTACCAACAACTGAAAATATTTTAGTATTTCATACATGCCATTATATACGTTCATATTTTTCCACCAGAGGCAAGACATTATTTTAAACAAAGGTAATTTGCATTATGGGCTGGAGAGATGGCTCAGAGTTTATGGCCACTTACTGCTCTTCCAGAAGTTCCACAGTGTGATTCCCAGCACCCACCTTAACTCAAATTCCAGGGTTTTTGATACTCTCTTCTGGCCTCTGAAGGCACCAGGGACACATGTGGTACGCTTATATACATACAAGCAAAACATTCATAAACATTAAAAAAGGTGTATGCAAGTCAAGCGTTGTGGCACACACCTTTAATTCTAGCCCATGGGATGTAGAGACAGGCTGATCTCTGTGAGAATAAGGCTAGCCTGGTCTATGTAGTATAGTGATTTCCAGGCCAGTGGTACAAGGAGACCCCATCTCATAAAGACCAAAAAAAAAAAAAAAAAAAAAAAAAAAAAAAAAAAAGATAAAAAGGCATATGATGATGAGGGAGAGGCTTGCATAGGGCTCATACAGACTATTTTGATTACTTAAAAACCTAGACCCATTAAAGCACTGGCAATTTAATTTTTTATTTTCTCAACTTAAAAAATTGCTTCAAATTATTATCATTTAGTATCAGAAAGAATATTTTACTTCCATTTTGTAATATTTAAAGTATTAATGAAGTGTAAGTTGTAAGTATGGTTTTGGTACCGTTTCAGAATTCAGAGAACCAAATTCAAACTAAGCTAAGCTTTAAAAAACACACCCCAAAGCTTTGTTTACATAAAAATTGTAAGATTACATAGACTTAAAAAGAAAATTTTCCCATTGAATTGTTAACCATTGATTGTTTTCTCTTGTTATGCTATATCATTAAACCTATTCTAGAAACTACAAAACATAAATATGGAAATGTGAAGCTATAGCAGTCTCATGAGACTACCATGTTAAAAGTAGATAAACTAATGCTATTTTGATCTACCATTATCGCTGATTGCAGGAAGCAAAAGGTTTATTTATAATGGATTTTTAAATGCTCCCTTTCTCCATCTAAATAGATGATCTGTATGGAGGATTCATTTATTTAGAAATGCTGAAGTTATGACCAGCGACACAGAGACCCCTGTGTAAGTTCAAATTCAACATTTATGCAAATGTGGGCACTTTAACTAAGGCCTTATTGAGAACATCATTTACCTATATTTTATTTCCACCACCCTTGCTGGGGTCTCATTCAGGGTCCTGCTTGGCGCTGCTCCACAATGAAAAAAGTCCACTGTCACTCCTTGAACTCAAACACAAAGTCAAATGACTCCTCTCTGTGTGCACAGTCATTATCCATGGAGAATTCTAGAACTTTAAGCTTTTAACTTCCTCTAAATATGTTACATCTTTCTTCCTATGTAAGGCATTACTTTGGACAAATGAACAGTCAACTGCTCAAAATGTAGCACAGTTGAGAACAGGGGAGAATCGAACTGGCCTGGCTGGTTTGAGATCCCGACGTTGTCTCCTGGTTCGTAGGGAGAAGCCTGTTATTCTCCTAGACCTGCTGTCTCTGATCTCAGGTGATGCCAGGGTTCTAAATTTAAAACTCATAAGAATTCTCTTCACCACACTAAATGCTAAAGCTTTTATTGTAGAAGGTCACTTCTATGGAAAAGGGCATATCTCTTCTTAAGATGAATAAATGATCTGTATAAATGGCAAATGTCTTTATTGCTCTTGCTGTTGTTGAAGAATTGAACATAACTTATTTTTTTCTTGAGGTATTTTTCCACTTAATCTGGATAGAGCAATAAATAGAATAAGGGAAATAAAAATTTGCCATCATGATGATTACAGTGTGTCACAGATGAGGGAGATAATAAGCTAAATTAATACAAAATTATATAACATTAGGAAGCAGTAAGTATTGTTGACAAAAATAAAATTGGTAGCAGGTGGAGCCGTGTGTAGGAGGATATGTTTTGTACATAAATACGGAAGTTCGTAAGAAGCTGATGCGTGAAAGATTTCAGATGAGAAATCTAGCGAGGATATCTGATTCAGACAAAGGAAACAGTAAGCGTGAGGGTCCCGAGATGGGTCCTTAAACAAGGAAATGGGAAGTGTGCTGAAGTGATGTATGAGTGAGGATTTCAGATGATAAATCTAATAATGAGAATATCTAGGAAAGACTGGTATCTTGACAAGGAAAATAGTAGGTACAAAGGCGTTGATGAGGGAACAGGGCAACTGCTGTGTCAGGACTGAAGTGGACCAGGAAGACCATAGAGCACAGATGGAGAGTAAAAGGCGTATGTGTATAGTATTGTTAAAACTGTACCTTTCTTGTAAATAAAGTAGTAAAGCGTTCCATGGAATTTTTCCTTATTTTTATTTTATGTGTATAAATATTTTGCCTGTGTGTATGTATACCCATGTGTGTACTGCCTGTGGAGGTCAGAAAAGAATGACAGAGACACCATGTGGGTGCTGGGAACCAGACCCAGGTGCTATGCAAGAGCTTTTAACCATTGAGTCATCTTGCTAGTTCATGACTATTTAAACAAAAAGGATAAACTAGTGTGTTTCATTACCATCTTGAATTTGAACACAAATATAAATTGCTGTTAAAGTAATAATTGCGATGGAAAAATGTGTATTCATAACTTGAGTTCCTATTTTCAAATTCAATCTTATTTGTTGAAAATTGGGGATGTGCTGGGTGTGATGGTACATTCCTTTAATCTCAGCACTCAGGAGACAGAGGAAGGACGATCTCTGTGAGATCATGACCAGCATGGTCTACATAATGAGTTCCAGGCCAGCTGGAGTTACAGGGAGGCCTTGTCTAAAAAATAAAAATAATAAGGAAAGAAAATTGAGGATGCTTGTGTGTGTGTGTGTGTGTGTGTGTGTGTGTGTGTGTATAGACTTGTGTATCAGTGTGTGTGGGTACTGTGGATATCTGGATCTCTGTGTATGTGTGTCTAATCTGTAGATTTGGATCTGGCAATATGAGAACCTCGGATTACTCACAAGTCAATGCAAAGAGGAGAAAATAAGTAAATATGATAAACACAAACATATAAAGAATTTTTGAAAACAGTAATACAACAATACAGTTCCATCAAATTCAAGTACAGAAAATATCTGTTGTCACCATTAGTGTACAGAGTGATGTAGAGCAATGAATGAATGTGATAAGTCATGAAAGGGGCATAGTTAACATAAGTAAAAGGAAGCAAATGGCTCAGTTGTGCTGTGTGAGTGTAGTTACATAGACAGAAAACCCAAAGCTTCATCAGTTAACTATGAATATTAAAGAAGGAATTTGAATTACAGACATAACAGTAACATTTTTATCCAACTAGTAATAATTAGAAATTTAAAATTTACTGACAAACACCCTTAAGCACTTTAAAAATTTAAGAAAATATTCTATACATAAAGCAGTCTATCAATATGGAAGCTCAAAACATACATACAAGGCATCCTCTCTTTCACAATATTTAATACTAACAGCCTAATTTCCTAAATAAAATTACTGTGGGCCAACAGTATTTATGAATGATGAGATTATGAAAATAAGGCTACATGCCTTGTCAATATTAACTTTAATTCAAAATAGTGTAAGACGCTACATTAAGCACAGAGGAAAATAACAGAACAATAGTGATGAAGCGTTACTATAGAATCAGGCACTAGTTTGCAGAAAATATAGTACTGTTACATCAGCATCAAATCAATATTTTTAAACACAAAACATGAAGTAGAAAATATTACTGCTATTTCAGTAGAAAAGGATTATGTAGGGCTACCTTCCTTAAAGGAGGTAGTACCAGACCTCCTTCTGCTGTCTTTAAAAACCATATTGAATTAATTTAATAAAAATAAGAAAAAAATAATAAGCAAGGAAAATTTTATTTTTTCAGAGAAATCTTGATCAAAGATCGAAATCCAGAAGCTACAAAACAAAAAATTGCGTTTGATTATGAAAAGACCAATGAAATTTAACACACAGACAAGAATACAAGAGTACAAAGGAAGAAAATGTGGGTGCGTAGGTGCATGTGCGCACACGCACACACACATGCAAGTGTATGCACACCTACACATGCATGAATTTGCAGAGAGAGAGAGAGGGAGGGAGGGAGGGAGGGAGAGAAAGAGGAGATTCTGTGAAGCTTTCCTGTATACAGGTATGTGTCTAAGGATGTCTGTGGGATTCTTTGCTTCACCATTGTATTAATAAACTGACTTTTCCCATTGCAAAGGTTTGGTTAGTTGATACGCATGTTTATGGAATAGAGAAATGCCTTCTTTTCTTCACTGATGATTTTGCTAAGGCCAGAAGCTCTCTGTGAGCACTAAAAGCTATGAAATAGAGCTCTTTCATAAAGTGACAGGGAGAATGTGCTGAGGAAGACCTCCGTTCTCCACTAGGAGGCTCTTACTGGCTTCCTTCACAGCAGCATGCATTTATCTGCGTTAGTGCTCTGTGAGGACTCAGAAGCTTACCTTATAATTAAGTTAATGGGAATCAAAGAGCAAATTTCTCTACCTCTATGTAACAGTCAACCTGTTTTTTTCTTCTGCTGTTTCAGAAATTCTCAATGTAATTAATCAAGTGTGAAAGGCATAGTTGTTTTTTTTTTTAATCCCATGTATTCAAGAAGCTCCTGTGCAAGTGAGGAAGAGAAAAAGAAAAGAAAAACAAAACAAAACAAAACAAAATTTGTGAGTGAAAAGTTACCAGGGCACCCTTTGAGGTGTCGGGGAGAGGGTGCTGAATATGATCAAAAAGCATAGTATGAAATTCTGAAAGAATCAACAAAACATTATACTTATAAATGGAAAAGTCTGTAGAAGTTTTACTGGAGTTCAGATCCCCACAATAGCAGGGAAATGCCTTTTATGTTAAACTCGACTATTCAGGTAAATGACATGGATTTGATTACACAGAGGAAGCAGTATAGGTGATACTGTAAGGTAGGGTATATTGGAAAAATAATAAGAATGTTATCCCAAGAAGGTGAATGTGAAGATGTCTTAATGCTGAGACAACCCAGGAATAAATGAATATGTTCTTGCATCTGTACAGACTTAACAGTTAGTTTTGATAACTATCTATTCCATCTGAGCCCATGTCTTCCTAGTCATTAAATATTTTACATCTCATTTCTGATTGTAGTAGGAAAAATTATAGGTAGATTCAAGCCATAAGTTAAAAGGCCATATTTGACAAAATAGAGTTCAATATGAGAGCAGAAGGGAGTGGCTTACAAATAGTTTGCAGAAGGTTGCCACTATTTCTTTTTAGATAAAGTATCTTTCACAAAGTTGACTAGAAAGGAAAAGAAAGGAAACATTCCATGCCATCAGCTCAGTTTGGCAAATGAAAGGAATAAAAATACTTTTATTAGAAAGATGAACATTTCTACCCAAGGGTACACTCCTTATTGTCCTTAGCACATTCTCATTTTTTTTAGATAAAATTAATCATTCAAGGCTGAATAGGAGGTTTTTCAAGTGTATTGTCTATTCCAGTTGCTTTAACTATTATATTTCAGTGTAATAAAGAAAAAATGAAATCTTCTTTGTTCTTTCTCTTCTGTTTATTGAGAAACACAGACTAAACACTAAAATCTGTACTCTGATCTCCATCAAGAGCTCCTATGACTGACCCCATCACCTGTCAGGTATCCTTGAATTTCTAGGGGAATTTAAATTAAAAAAGATAATTTATGTGCAAAGCACAACTGCTTCTAAGTGGATATTGAAACCATGTATTACTACTGTATAAGTTAGTAGAGGTGATTTCACACTGGAAAACACTGGATTAAAGTCAGCAGCTTTTATACAAAGAATCCCAAAATAAATATCCTAGGCATCATAGGACATGTGGCTTTTTCACAATTCTTTAATACTTCATTATAAACATGCAGCCAAGAACATTACATAAACCGAAGAGACTGCCAATACAGCTTTACCTCCGTGTCCTGTGAGTTCCACCATCAAATCAGTCTTCTGGAAAAGCAAAGAATGCTAACATATTCCTTTCAAAGGATACATACATACAAAATATTTTGTGTTTGCCTTTGGTTATCTATGGATGTTTTCCTGAGTTTATGAAGCATCATAAAAACTTCCGTTTCCTGAAACCTAAATTCTGTTCACTAATATCTTATGAAAACAGTGTGACTCAAATATTCTATTGAATTTTTGTTTGTTTAATGAAAATTATATTGGTGCACATAATCTTATTTATACTTTAAAAGCAAGAAAACCCTGTTTTAAAAATCACTTTTTAAAAAGGGGTTTTATTTATTTATTTATTTATTTTAATTAATTTATTTATTTATTAATTTATTTATTTTTGTGTGTGTGCAGCTAGGTGCAAGTGTCCATAGAGGCCACAAAAGGACACTAGATTATCTGGACTTGAAGTTACAAGCTGTTGTGAACTGCCCAGTGTTCGGTGTCAGTACTGGTACATGAATTCCAGTTCTGCAACATGCTCTTAACTGCTGACCCATGACTGTAGTCCCTGAAGAATCATTTTAGTTACTGTATTTTTCTTAATGTGTTTTCATGTTAGCCAAAGAGAAAAAACTAATGATATTTTATGCTACTAAGATTCAATTTATAAGGATTATCAAAGACCCACAAATGTCTATCATGATCAAAGATACAGGCTGCCTCCCATTGTCCTCTCTGACACTTGTCTGTGTGATCTTGAGTAAGTCAGTAGTCTCTGCATCAGTTTCCTTAGCTATAAAATACCTTCCAGGTAGATCTTTAATGAAGACCCAATTAATTAATAGATGAGAACAATCACATGTAACAATACTTACTAAAAAAGAACACTTTATAAATAACTATTATTAACATCTGTTAAAAAATATTCTCCTAAATAAATATTATAAATACAAAGATCCTCCAAACTAGCAGAACTTGAATTGTGAAGACTCTAGCCCAGGAGACTTTAAAGCGATGAGTAGTTTCATCCTACACACAGGAGCCCCCTTTGTCCAGGGATATCACTGAGTTCCTCTGCTCTCCTCTTGGGCTTTTCTGCTTTTCATACCCAAACAGCTTCAGGGGTGTCCAGTACCACTTACATTTCAGCTGAACATCTGTTGATCTTGCTGACCACTGATAGGATAAGTCATCCCTCTAAGATTTAGATTTTCCATTGAAAAATCAGATTAATAAACCAACCTCAGAAGGGACTCTTGAGAGATAAATGTTTTAGTCTTCAAATTTCAATAAAGTGTACTAAAGAGAAATTTCCCCTGCCCATGAGGGAACAATATAGATTCATGTATTTGCACCCTCTCCCTTTCTCACCAGGGACAGACTCACCTGTCTGATGAGAGTGGAGGCATGGAGCATGTATCACTTGGCCTCCTTTTTTTAATGGAAAAATCTGTTGCCTGAACTTCAGATTTTTTTTTTGTCTTGTTGTCTAACAAGGACACTCTTGTTTTAAGTTCACATTGAGGTTTATAACTTTTATTTATTTATTTTTTTGTCTTTTTTTTGAGACAGGGTCTCTCTGTAGTCCCAGCTGACCTGAACTCACTATGTAGACCAGGCTGGTCTTGAACTCATGAAGATCCGCCTGCCTCTGCCTCCCAAATGCTGGGATTAAAGGCGTGTGCCACCACACCTGGCATAACTTTTATATACTATAGCTCCAGTGTTACATTTCCAATTCTAGAATAAGACGGTGTGTACATTCGAGAAAAAATAAGCCCCTTTAGAAACATCATCATGGTTGAGGTTCTGGTCTCTTTCTTCTATAAGGTCACAGTGTTTAGCAAGGCTATTTCATGGACCTGAACAAGCTGATTTTATTGACATCAAGACAACACACTACACAGAGTTTAATGTGAAGGCTGAGTGTCTGTGTCTCTGTGTCTCTAACAGTCTATTGATTTGTAGCACTGATGGAAAGATTTGTTGATGGATGCAGTTTCCTGAGCAGCAGAGTTTTCTTAGTTCTGCCAAATATGTTAACTGAATAACCTATTAAATAGCAATGACCCAAGACATCTAGAAAGGCTTACAAGTAATAACGAATATAAAATATGGGACTCTTGAGCAATGAGCTTTTGTTTCTAGTTTCCAAGAACCATTCTTGCAAGTACAAACCTACAAACAGAAGGAGCAGCGCTGAGATTAGGGGGATGCATTGGTAAACTGATAGGGATCTTTAGGAAGCAGCACATGGAACCAGGGATTTGTTGTCCTACTCTGTAGAAGTCAGGTCCATAAAGCAAAGCAAAAGTACTGGATTGAGTCATGGCTGCTGGGTTATTGTATGACTCTAAGCCTTGGATTTCAACTTTGTGGTTATCAGCTCCCTCATTTATACAAAGAAAAAGAACAGATGTTCTACTTTTTGTCCTACAACATTTAAAATTTATTTTCTGTTTAATGATCATATCATTAAAATGTTTAAGTCTAAGGTAATTTTTCTACAAAATAGAGATAATGACCATACTCTAGCTCATTATGGATTTTTTCATACTGCATCACTGTCTAGGAATACTATAAAAATAAAAAGTATTTTCTGTTTCATTCACACATATGTCACAAGCATTTCAATGAAAATTATGTATTCAGTATTTGTTAAATGAATGGTTAAATAAAATAATTCATACATAGAGCTTAATACAATATTTGATTACAATACATCCGGTCCACTTTGACAAATGCTTCTGAAAATGGTCTCCTAACACACAAAGTGCCATCATATTAAACATAATCAAAGAAGCAAAAATGTTTCAGAGAAAAATAGAACACCATGGATCATATTTTTGTTTCCAAATACTTGAAAGATTATCAGGTGGTCTTCCAGAGAAAATTAGAAGCCAGATGAGGCTATTACAAGGAAATATTTTAAAATTCAGAATAAAGGATATGGTTTAATGAAATTGCTAAAAGATAAAGTGCATTAGTGCTCAACTAAATATAATTATTACATAACAAATCAATAAAGAGGCTGAGAAATTGAGAAATTAACTGAAGATCTTTTTTGATTAACTGATTTGGAATTTTCTATATTTAGTATATTTAGAATTCATTTTAGGTTATAAAAATCTTTGAATTTTTATTTTGTGGTATAATAGGCAATAGAAATAAAAGTAGAAAATGGAAAATATTATAAATATTTACTTTCAGTGTGTAATACCTACATTCTTGTCATCTAATTCTGGCCACAGAAGCCAATAGGATCTGTGGAATCTTTTATCCTCCATTAGAAAAAAAAATCAGACTGTCAAACCAGTAGTTTTCAAATGAATAAATGAGATAATTCATGTAAAGAGCTTAATACATTATTTGGTATAAAAATTTTTGGTCCAATTTGATTAATACTACTCAAAATACCATTTGTTTCCTGTTTGTACTTCATTATTAACATGGTCCTTTGGAATATGAAAAGATTGTCAATGGGCATATTCTTTAGTCTATGAGACCAAATGATTCATCACCACTGCCAAGTTAAGTACAGAAGCTATTAAAGATACTTTAGACAAAATGTATGACATCAGTTTGAAAGAAGCTTCACCTAATATATTATGAAGAATGTATGATCTTATACAAAAATAACATCAATTTACTGCTATCATTTCAGTCAAAAAATAATAAGGTGCATAAATTGACTAAAAAAATTTACATCATCAGGAGTCAAGTCTGAACACAGAAGGTCTATTAAGCATTTGGAAAACAAGGAAAATATGTTTTATTTTTGTAAACTATCAAAAAGTAACAGCAACTGAGATGGCCTTCTATTGCTGATAGAAATATCAAAAGAGGAGAGGTCTCCTATGCTTTTCCTAGTAAACGATAGCTTTTCAGGAAAGATATTTGATACACGAGATCTTCTTTAAGGATAGAATGGAAGAAGCTTACATGCCAATCCTAATGTTCCCTGTCTAGAATGAACTTCATTCACATATTCAAGACTATGGTATCTTCTTAAATTGTGATGATAAACTTAATGCATTTAATTGACCAAGCTGTGGTACTTAAATATTTAAATAAACATTAAGGCATTTTTGTGATGGTATTTCAGGTGACATCATTTGAATCAACAAATCTGAATCAGAGTTAGTAAAGCAGACAATTCCCTCTCCCTTTCCACACACACACTCGAAAAAATTTCATCTAATCAGATAAGGCATGAATGAAAACAGAAGGTTACACAAGAGGGATATCTGCCTGAGGACAACACATGGGACACTGGTCTTTCTCAGCCTTCTGAAGTGGTCTATGACAAAGACTTTTCTTGGTATAGGACTTGCTGGTTTTCATGACAGAAGTTAATACTGCCAGCTCTAATGAAGTGCAGGCCTGTATTGGCACCTGAACTACACATGAGTCTTTTAGTTTCTTGGCTTTCCAAATGCAGATTCTGGGAGTTCACATACTCCTTAAACATATGGATTAATTCCTTATAATAAATGGTACACAGATATGAATCTCACATGTATATCTATATAGTGCACACTACATATATTTTTATACTACATATAAGCATATATGTGTATTAGCTTTGGAATGTTTCTTTAGAAAACCAGACTAAAAAAATTTCTGAGTTGTATCAGCAGGGAACAAGCTGAGCTGTGTCAATTAAATAAAATATCTGAATAATTAAAGTCAATCCCTCACAGAAACTAATGTTTGAGATACTTGTCTAGTAGGAATGTTGTTGATTCAACAAGTTATTGACACTTTTGGAATACCAGCTATTGAATTACTATTCAAATTCTTTAAAATTAGTTTTGAAAACAAAAATCTTACTTTAAATCCAAAATTCTATGATTCTGAATTATAAAGTAAGCTTATTTAGATATTCTCAAAATCATTTTAGAAAGTAACACCAAAAATTTTTATGTTACATTTGTGTCTCTTGGCATCATTAAGAATTGAAGAAAGTGTATCATTCCCTATTGTCACTTTTGGGGACTTAAGAAGTCAGCATCTTCACATTCTTCCTCCTGCCTTCATTATCAATCAATACATATTACAGCTACTTACTTTCCATTATTTTCTCTAGGTTCTGTGATGCTTTATGATATTTAAGCTCTATTTCAGCCAGTCATATTCATATTCTAACACAATGGTCCATACGCAACAAAGAAATGTCAAACTTTTGGCATTGGCTGTTCATTGCCACTTACCTGCCCAGCAGCAGAAACTCCCCAGCTAGCCCCAGGCGTCTCATGGCCATCAACAGACCTCGCACTGTCATGCCTTCACAGAAGCAGGCCACCACTCGGGCTTTGGGCAAGTGACTTCGAAGCTTTTTCAGCAGTTTGTCGAAGCTCTGCTCGCCAGCATTGCTGTAGATTTTGTAAGAGTGAGCGATGCAAATCCCTTCCTTGGCTGACATATCTTTGAAAGCCTCCATCCCACTTTCTCCATAGTTGCCTGTATGAAAATGTACATACAAAATGATAAACTGAAATGAGGAAACTGCATTTATTAGGTGAAATAAAAAGCCAAACATGAGGCATGAAGATCACTGGATGGTATGGGACTTACTTGAACTTGAGGACTTGATCTTTCACTGACTTGTTCATTTTTCAAAAAAATGTACTTTAGCTACATTATAAATGGATGCATTAATATTACATACTTTAAAAAATCTGTTTTTATTGAACTTTTGTGTATTTCATCCAGAACATCTCAAACAATCTTAATCATTTTTACACCCCCATCCCCACTGGAACCCTTCTATACCCCCACAACTGGAACCATATACTCTGTCATCCATTTTAAGGCCCACTGTGTCAAGTGAGTATCTGCAGACACTCCCCAATGAAAGTTCATCCACTGAGGTCTAGTCAGCCTATCTAGAGTCCCTTTTAGGAAGGTCAGCTCTTCCTCACCTAGCAGTAATTAGTTGCCAATATCTCTTCAGATAACTATAGGGTTTTCCAGTTCTATGCTGGGTTTTTGTCTGCCTGAATTGCATGGGACCTCTGTATGCTGACAGCATTGCCATAGAATCATATGAGCAGAGTCCCAGGTGTTTGTAGGATTCCATATTGTCATGCATCTCCTCCCTGGCTCTTACAATGTTTCTGCCACCTCTTCTGTGATGTTCCCTGAGCCTTGGGTGGGTGAAGTTTAATAAAGGAGTTCTGTCCAAGGACCAGCATTGTGCATACTCTTAATCTCTTACTCTGGACATTTGTGAGTGTTTGTGTTCCTGGTCCTCTGTTGTATGAGGGTGCTTCTTTAATGAGAACTGAGAGATTCATTAGTATCCTCTTCCTTGACCTTCTTCTGTGGTTCTGTGAGCCTTAGGTGTAGACATTGCATTACAGATGTGTCACTTAGGACTGGGAAATTCATAGATGATGTCTGTGTGTGACCAGTTGTAGTACTTGGCAATAGCCTCTGACTGGTGCAAAATAAGCTTCTTTGATGAGTGGTGACTGAGACATTTGTCTGTAAATATAAGGTTGTTGACCAGCGTAGTCCAAGAGACCACCAAAATTACACAGGCTATGTCCACAACCCTTGATTGCCTCCAAGAACTTGAAGGTAAGACCCCACTACTGAAGACAGAACATACATTAGACACAGGATTTGGAGCAATAAAGCTGGAACTGACCTGAAGCCCCTTCCCCTGAAGGCTAGTTCTCATAGCTTTGGAGAGCACTATGAAGGTGCCAAGGGAAAACATTAGTTGATGGTCCAACACCAGCTTCAAGGCCAAATAACCACATCACTGGCTGGCACAGCATGCGACACTGGTGCAGTAGTGGCACTTTTATCTCCGGGGCAATCAACAGCTACTTAATTGGACTAAAAGCCCATTCAATGGGAGGAAACTATAAAAATAACCAAATACATGTGGCTGGAGTTGTCCAAGATCTTAGAGAAACCCCAAGACTGTCATATCCCTAGACTAATGTAATTTCTTACTATGTGCAATATTTTATATTTTTATTGAAACAGAGAAAATAATATAAAAATGCAAGCAGTTTGACCCTTCTATTTTTGACACAGAAAAGTTTCTGTTTTTAAAGTTCTACTATCTGTTCTTAAATTTTTTTATTTTGTAATTTTAAATTAAATTTATTTCAAATGAGAGATAGAACAAAACTAAGATTTTGTCCTGTTCCCAACTTATTTACATAGCATAATGTTCTTCAGCCCATCCACCTTGTAATAAAGGACAGGATTTCATTCTTTCTTACTGTGAAATAAAATAGTATCCCACATTTTCTGCATGTGTTTGTCAGGTAAGACTGCTTCAGATGTTTCCATTTATTGACAGCTGCGAATAGAGCCGCAAAGATTGCAAGTGAGCAATGATCTCTTCAGTGTGCAAATTCGACTCCTTTTCAATATAGACTCATATCCTAAGTACAATGTGTTGGTATTTTTATGCTACTTTCAGTTCATGTTATCCTGTTCCCCTTTGCTTCTCACTATATAATAGTTCATTCATCTGCTATGGTTTGGATCTGGTTTATCTCCCAAAGCTCATGTGCTGGAAAGTTGGTCTGCAGTGTGGCCATGGTGAGGTGGTAAGAACTTTAAGAAGTGAACCCTAAAAAGTGCAGAGAATAAGATAGAGGCTTCAGATTGCTTATCCCTGCATAGGTCATCTAAATCAGACTTCTGCCTCCCAAGGCTCAATGATCATTGTGGAAGAGTGGTGGTAAAGATTGTATGAGTCAGAGGCAGTGGATAACCACTAGGAAATAAAGTTTTCCAGACAGCTGGTCAGTTATTCATATGAACTCACAACAATGGTGGCAGCATGCACAAGTTCAAAGAAGAGAAAATCACAGCATAGTTATGGGGAAGTAAGAAATCTCAACCCAACCTAAGGAACCTTTAGTACAGAGACTGGGAGAGTCAATCTCTTTCAAGTGTAGGACTCTTTGTAGGTTAACTAGGTTCCAGTGGATGGACCAACACTGGACTTTAAGGGACACAAACTGTATATATATGAAGAAGTAAGGCCTAGGGGAGAAGATTAGAGGACAGGATTCCACTTACATCCGTTGACTAATGTTAGGAATGGATAAGGTCTGACAGGATAGGTTTGTTTTCATTAGTTTTTACAAAAAGAGAAAGCTTGGTTCTTACTCAATGTCTGTATGTGGTTGATTTCCTTTCTGTGTCCCCATAATATAATAAAACATCTAGACACAAGCACCATACTATTTGGACTTCCTAATTACCTAAATAATGAGTCAAACAAACCTCTTTTATAATATATTATCCATGTATTATAAAATATATTATGTCATGGAAAAAAATTAAATAAGATACACACTGATTAACAATTTTATGTTTTAAGTCAAAATATATATATACAGATATATGCAAATCTACAGTATACACAAACACACATATATATATAGTATTACGTATACTTTCCACAGTATAGATGATATCCTGAAAATATTTTAGGGTATTCTTTTTACATACAATATTATGTATTCTATACTATATAGTAATAATCATGATATTTATAGCTTGGTGATCTAAAATAAAAGATGCAAATCCTCAATTGAGATTTAGTCTTGTCATATATACATATGAAAGTATGTAAAAAATCATTTAAATTTATATTGTCCATAATCATAGAGTAGTTAATCATACTGATAATTCACAGGCCCATTACAAAAATTAGAGGTGAGGGATTAATAATCATTCTAATTAATTTTTTTTGGTAAAATAGTGGCAATTATATCTTTGGAATAGCCAATAGCTTTCTAATTGGACTTAAGGTCTGCTGAATAGGAGGGAATTCATACCTGGTGCTGTAAACTCAGCCACGTATATGCAGCTAGAGACATCACAGACCCTAGAGGAGAACCTTCCAATGCCATTATCTTAATCACTATAATTTCTAACTGTATTCTAATACTTATCCTTATCCCCACAGATAATTGTGGCTCTCACCACTCCTTAAAGAAGCTTTTTTGCAGCAGACAGAAGTTACTACAGAGATCCAGAATTGGTCAAAATGTAAAGAATAAGTGACTATGGGGTGCCCAGCCCTAAGTGGTACATGTGGAATGTAACTCCTATACCTCAGACTCAGGGAACATTGTGGAAGAGGAGGCAGAAGGATTATAAGAGCTAGAGGACCAGGACACCTTCTCTGAGATGGTATCTTCTAGATATGACAGAAATATTGTACCCATGAAATCTCAACAATATGGCTGCCTAAATTTGATCTGCAGAATGACCACAGCAGCTGACATGCCTACGTGGATGATCATCTTCTAAAATCAATGAAAAATGAGGATTAATATTGACAAGCAACTGTATGAAAAATCACAGCAAGATTTTTATGTAAATGATCTCATTTAATTTCCACTGTAATAAACTTGAGTTAAGTATTATCAACTGCATTCTATAGACAAACTATAGATGTCATTAGGTCTCTGTTTACTCAGAGTTATAAATATTAATAGTGCTCAAAGGCTGAAACTCCTTTCACAGATTTTTAAGTGCAGGTTCTGCTCTCTCATACCTCCACAGCTGCCTCTTGAGACTATCAGGACTCCAATGATATCTGCATTTCACATTCTTCCTTAAAGGTTATGATGCTTTTTAATTTTATACTTTGAGTAACCAAAGGCTCTTTAAATTAAACTAATCTTATTTTTTGTTTTCTAAAATTTAAGCAAGATTGATTGACATGAAAAATGTGGGGATATTATTACAAGACAGGCAAGCTGTAGAATATAAAAGATGGTGACCAACCTACAATTAGCTAGATTGAGAAGCTGGTGTCTTATTAGGAGGAGTAAATATCATTCGAATAGGGATGGTTAGGCATGTCATAGGTCTACACAGAAATTATACTCAGCAAGTGGTTAGGTGGCTGAGTCTGGCTAGAATTCAGGCCTTCTGATATCCGCCCCTCTGTGTGCTCTACCATAACACAGATACTTTGCTCAAATGAGTTCCTCAAACTTTAAGGACAAATGCAGACAAAATGCAAAGGGCAAAGCAGAACACACCAGCATAAACCTCAGCCCAAACCCTGGTGAGCCGGCTGCAACAGTTTTTTTTTTTTTTTTTTTTTTTAACCTCTAGAATTCAAAGCAACAAGAAGCCCCAGTGATTGTGACAGGTGGACAATCCAGTTATTTTGTAATTAACAAAGTTTAAAGGGTGCTTTCTGGAAAATGTGCCAAAAGGCCTAAATTATTGGTTTTATAGTGATCTGAGTAATTTAGTCTTTTTTTTTTTTATTTTTAGTCAACTATGCTTCATGCATTGCTTGAAGAAGTCACATGTGGAAGTAGTCACATAAATAGTTCAGTGTTAGGTGCAGCAATTTGGATGTAAATAGTAAAACTTAGTATATTTGCAGGTAAACAGAAACCCACCTGAAAATTTCACAATCGCTAACATTTCATTGAACAATTTTACATTTGATTATATAATCTTATGTAAATCAGGTTGGAATAGAGGAAAAATTTTTATTAAAGAAACCTAAATTTAAATTGAATTTAGAATTCTAGTTTCAGCTTTTTCAAGTGAAACAAAAATAATACTTAAATATTTGTATTTTTATATCATACTTTGCACATATAAAGTATCTTTTTAGGCAGCCTGAACTCAACCAACTTCAGTTATTGGGGTAACGAAGAGTATTCTAGATGTTCAGCTTTCCCTACTAGAACAATCAAAATAAACAGTGAAACCAATGAGAAAATCCTTTTCTTCTGCTCTATTTGGTTGCAAACTTATAACCACTATAAAACAGCTTAACTATGTAACTGACAAAAATATTTGTAAAATAGTAACTTGGACATCCAAGAAATCCATTGTAATATGGCAATTAAAATTGAGAATATGGGACTGGTTAGATGGTTCACAGGGTAAAGGCTCTTGTTGCCAAGCCTGATAGCCTGAGTTCAATTCCCAGAACCAACATGGTGGAAAGACAGAACCAACTCCCACAAGTTGTCAAGTGACCTTCACATGAACATTGTAACATGCTTATGCACACACACACATACACACACACGTAATGTAATAAAAATTAAAAATAAACACAAAATATGTGTACAATCAAATGGAATAGTTAAATGTAGCTGTGTCCCAACTGATGATACAAACACTGTGCCCTGAGATTATATAGCTGGAAACAATGAGGATACGAGGAAAAACAACATTACATTTCTTAAAGAATGAAATAGATTTAAGTAACACAGAGAAGGAAGAAAAAGCTGAGAAAATAAGCATGTTTCCAGTAATGAATCTAGTCATTGAGAAAGAAAGATATTGTGTAAATCATGAACCTTAGATGTTGCAGAAGAATTATGATTTCTTTTGTTTTGCTTTTTTTTTCTTTTGTTTTGTTTTTGTGACAGGGTCCCATTGTGTAGCATCAGCTGGCCTGGAACTCAAATAAAACTGGAAGAGATATCTAAACCAACAGATCCACAAATAAAAGCGAGAAACACAAGACACATTAAAAAGCCAAGCAATATGACTCCAGCAAAAGATTATAATTCCACAACTATTAAATTCAATGAGTAAAATGCCAGATGAATATTTAAAGGTCTATTAGTAAAATGAACAATGACCTCTAAGAGATTATGAACAAGGAGATGAATTCAATCCAGCGACTGGAGATAAAGTCATCAAAATATGAGAGAAAGTCAGGAAAACTGATGAAGAAAATTAGTCATAATTATGAAAAGTGAACAACATGAAAGAAAAAAATCAAGCAAATTGAGATGTTGAAAAAAAAGACATAATGGAAATGGAAGACTTATTGAATAAAATAAAAACCCACAATGACAACATCAACAATGGACTCAATGAAGCCAAAGAGAGTATACTAGGAATGGAGGACAAAGTCAAAGAAAAATTCCACTCAAGCACCACTAAAATAAAATAAAGTAAACGAGCTTGTGTCAATGTTCAAGAAGTCTGGGATAGTCTCAAGGGACCAAACACTGCAGTCCATTATGTGGAAGAAGGTACAGAGGTAAAACCTAAAGGTATCATGAATACTTTCAGTGAAATTGTAGTAGAAAATTTCCTGTATTTACAGAAAGAAATGACAACCAAACTAGACATATTTAGGACTCTAATCAGTCAAGATCAGAGAAGAATATATTTTAGTCAAGATGTCAAAATACAATCCAAAGAAACAATGTAAGGGAAATTTTCCAGCACACCTACAAATGCAAACACATGAGAATAATATAATATATATTATATATCAGCACCCACATATACCTACCACATACACACATGTTTGTATGTATGTGTTTGCATATGTATACATAATTAGCATCCCTAAAAGACAGGGAAGCACAGGATAATCCATTACAAACCTGAAAATAAATAACTGCCAACCAAAATTGCTGTATTTAGACAGCTATCTTTAAAAACTGACAGAGAAAGAAGTACATGTCAAGAAAATTGTAAACAAAGCCAGTAACAACGAGGAAGACATTGAATGGAATCCTAAAGAGAGAGAAGGAATGAAGGGTGGATCATGGAAGAAGTCAGAAGGAATATTTAAAATTTCTAGAATCAAATAGATATGGAAGACAAAATTATCAGAACCTTCAGAATATAGATAATAAACTTCTAAAAACAGATTTTATAGCTGTCAGTGCTTTCATTCAAAGGTCAGAAGGCTTCTCAAATAAATACAGTAATGAAATACCTCAGGGTCTTAGAAAAACAAGAGCTAGCAAAATCCAAAATCAGTCAACAACAAGAAATGATAAAGTAATGAAATAGAATATAAAATTACAAGTACATGAAATCAATCAGGTGAAGAACTGAGTCTTTAAAAAAGTAATCAAGTTTAGAAAAATCTTTGGCCAAACTAACCAAAAACAGAAATACACACTTTGTAAGATGACCAATCTGAGTTGGTGTACACACACACAGACACAGAGAGAGAGAGAGAGAGAGAGAGAGAGAGAGAGAGAGAGAGCCCAAATTTTAAAAGCTTAGAGAGGAAAAAGGGATGATACACTGAATTCCAAAGAAACTGAGATGCACATTAGTTAATGAGCCATTTTAAATGTCTTGCATTTCAAAACAACCTGGAAATTTAGAGGAAATGATTAACACAAACACACACACACACACACACACACACATATATACAGAGACACACATTCACACACACATTCACTGACACATATACACAATCACATCCGTATACATATACACTAACACACACACACACACACAGCTTATGAAATGAATTCAGAAGATAGAAAATTTTAAAATATTTTTAATGAGAAACTGAATCTAAATACTCATAAATGCCTCAACACAAGCAAAGCCCAGGGCACAATGCATTCACTGCTGAATTCTATCAAACCTTTAAGATTTGGGAACAGCCATAACTAGTACTCCTGAAACTATTCCAAAAAATTGAAAGCATGTTCTGTGATGCCTGGGCTAACCTTATACCAAAATCAGATAAAGAGAAGGCAATGAACCAAAGAAAATTGCACAACAATTTTATTGGTAAATGTGCACAAAAGTTTTCAATGAAATTCTTGCAAACTAACATGAAATTTTTTTCAAATATAATTTTTTTAATTTGTTGATTTTTTTTGTGTATATCACACAGAACATTTCAAACCATTTTATTCATCTATACACCCACTTCCCAGATGGCACCCTCCAATAGCCTCCCCCACCACTAGATCCCTTATACTTTGTCATCCTTGCTACTGTCTGCTGTGTTGTCGGCACCCCCAGCTGTTCCCCACTACTTGTCCATCCAGTGAATCTACTCATCTTATCTAGAGGTCTTCATTTCAGGGAGGTCTGCTGTTTCTCATCTATCAGCAATCAGTTGTCAATATTCCTTTGGATAAGGTTGGGGTCTGCTGTTCATTTTCCCAGTTCTGTGCTGGGTTACTATCTGGGAGTCCCTTGGGCCACCCTGGCCAACAACTCAAAAGAAGGTATCTCCTATCTGGCATTTTTTCTTGTTATATAGCCTTTAGCTATACATATGGACTCTTAAAAAATTATATTGTCCCCTTTAATCTTTGATTTGATCTTCATCCCTCAACTTGCTTGCACCAAAGCAATGCAAAACAGATCAAAGGCCTTAATGTAAGACATGAAACTTTGAAACTGTAAGAAGAAAACTTAGGGAAAATACTTGAAGATGAAGACATTGCAAGAACTTCTTGAAAAAGTCTTTGATAACCTAGGACATAATCCTAAATATCAAAAAATGACATTGAATAAAATTGAAAGTCATATGCTGAGCAAAGGAAAGCATCACCATAGTGAAAAGACAGCCTTCAGAATGGGGAGAATGCTTGCCAGTTATACATCAGACAGGGAATTAATATTTAGAATATGAGAAACTGTAAAACTTAAATGCCAGAAAAATCTTCCAATCTGTAAAAAGGTTAATGAACTGAATAGACGGTTCTGAAAGGAAGAAATAAAAATGGCCAACAGATATTTGGAAGTGATCAACATTCTTTACCTCCTTGGAAATGAGAATTAAAAGTGCTTTAAGATTCTGTCTGACTCTAGTAAGAATTACTGGCATCAAGAAAATAAATAAGAAATGCTGGGAGTGCAGACTCATACAACCACTGTGGAAAGCCACACAGAATTTTCTCCAAAAAAAAAATACAAGTACAATATGACCCAATTATAATAGTGTTTACTGTTCATCTGAAAGATTCTAAGTCAAAATGCCATAGAGAAACTTACACATCCATGTTTACTGTTACACTGTTCACAAAGGCTAAGAAATAGAACCAGACTAGATACACATCAGCAAATATCTAGATACATAAAAAATGGAACATGTGCACATTGGAGTTTTATTCAGCCATAAGGAAAAATGAAATGATGAAATTTACAGGAAAATGAATTCAACTAAAAACCATTATAGTCAATGATATAAGCCAACTAGGGAAGACAAATGTCACATGTTTATCTTATATGCTGAACCCAGCTATAAAATAATGTACATGTATTCAGTCTGTATACATTTGTGAATTTGGGTCACAAAACTGAAAAGGAACCATGAGAGAGGAGGTAAAGATGTTAATAGAGGAGAGAGGTTGTGGGCGACAGAGGCTAACAGAATGTATGTGACATTAAAACAGAACGGAGCATTGGGAAGATGAAAGGGCCAGTAATGGGGGACAGGAGTGCTAGGTGGGACAACTGAGGATCAGCGCTAATTCAAACAAGCTATAATGACCAATGAGCTGGAAAAATCCTACAATTAATTTCATCACTTTGTATACTCACCTTCAAAAATAATGATAAAATCCTGCAAAAAAGATTCAAAGAATTTCCCTTTCTCTGGAATTTTTCTCCTTTTCCACTACGATCCTCACTGTTCCCTGCATAGATGATGGTGTGTCACAATAAGTATTATCCTCTTCCATTTTTCAAACCTTACCAAACATCATTTCTGGATAATTACTTCTTATTATCCTGTTAATATGTGTATTAATTATTTTTATCCATGTTGTTCCTTCTGCATATATAT
>NW_008347536.1:360371-369503 GCF_000622305.1 Nannospalax galili | reverse complement strand
TTTTTTCTGGTTGGAAATCTTGCTCATTTTTTCTGGTATCACTCACTTCCACATACTGCAAAGTCTTTTAGAATGGAGACCATATTGCTCCAAGGTGCCATTGAATGAATTCTTGAAGACACAGACTTCACCCCTACATCAAGCTCTTAAAGGATCCTCCTACTGAGATATTTTACTTAAATAAACAGTAAATGGCATATTAATAGGCACATAGGAAATTCTAGACCTTCAAACATTTTAGTGTATTGACTTATTTTATGATACTTAAAAGCAAAATTCCTGTCTTTTCTAGTTACTAGGAAAGTTTAAAATTCTGGATCCTTCTGTACTATGATGAGACACCGGAGCCTGGTTAATCTATCTAACATCAATTCCTTAAAGAAAACCAACTCTTCCTCTCCAAGTAGTTATTTGTTGCCAATAGTTCCTTAGATAAAGTTAGGACTTTTTTCCCACTTCCCCAGTTCTATGCTAGGTTTTTGTATGATTTGAGTTTCCATGGGTCTTGTGCATGCTGTTACCATTTACTGTTAAGTTAAATGAGTAACTGCCCAGCTACTTGGAAAACTATGTTTCCTTGTGGTCATCTAACACCCCTGACTTTACAGCCTTTATGCCTCCTCTTCTGCAGTGATTTCTGAGCTCCAGGTGACAGAGTATTAATATAGGTATCCAATTCAGGGGAAAGCACTCTATAGTCTCTTTCTTTCTGCACTTTGACCAGTTGTGGCTTTTGGGGTTAATCACCATCCGTTGAATGAGGAAACTTCACTGTCAATAGTTGAGAGATGTATTAATATTCTTTACACCCTCTGTTACACTATGTTCCCTGAGTCCTAGATGTAGAGGCTGCATTGTAAGTATATCACTTAGGGATGGGGACTACATAGACACTTACTCTCTGCATTTGACTAGTTGTGGAACTTTTCAATGGTCTCTGTCTGTTGCAAAAAGAAATTTCTTTGATGAGTGGTGAGAGGTAATTTTTTTGCAAATAAAAAGATATATATTTAGAATACAGTAAGAAATAAATGTATTATTTCTACTATTTTTGGTATTTTTAGACAGGTTTTAGATATATAATATTGCATGTGTATAGCTGAAGTCTACAAACAACAAAAAACACAGGGCCAAACCTCCATTCCAGTTGTTGGTCATGATAATCTAAGGGGTTCCCACAGTAACACAGCTATTGCCATAGTCCTTGATCACCTCTCAGAACTTGAAGTGAAGACCCTATTTCTGGAGATAGGCCATACTTCACACGCAAGACTTGTAGTAATGGAGCTAGAACTGACCTGGAAGCCTCCTCCCTGAAGATTAGTTCTCATAATATCAGAGGTTACTTTGTAAGCTGTCAAAGAAGAAAAACCAATCAATGGCCCTACCCAGCTGTAAAGCCTAATAAACACAACAATGGCCGGCCCAGATAATTATTACTAACAGTGCAGTAGTGGTACTTTTATCTTGGGAGTAATAAACAGTTATCTATTTAGACTTAAGGCTTGCTCAATGAGAAGGAAATTATGTATGATACTGTTAAACATCACCAATTACACATGACTGGAGATCCTTGGGAATATAATATGTTATTAACATTTTATAAATAGTCCAGGTGACAAAAATGCTAGTATAATACAGCTATTTCGCCAGAAAGTTTTATAATACTTAAAATATATCTATAAAATATTATTCATGAGGATATAAATTAGAGCATCAGAAAAATGCATTATCAGAAACCTTGCTGAGGGAAGATGGGTATGGAGATATTAGATATGGGATAGAAAAGAGCTTTGATTTTTTTCTTAATTACTGAGCACCAAGCCCAAGGTACAGAGACACCCACCTCAGAACTGTATCTTCACTTATAGAAACTTGAAATTTACATAAAAAGTATGAACACACATGCTCATATATGCCCGAGGAGAAGGAGCCAAGCAAAAAAAAAAAAAAGATTACATGACAGTTGTTACTGTGATACTCAGCAAACACTACGCGTCTAACTACAATTTTTGACTGGGCTTTAGGTTCCTGGTCTGGTATTTAAAGTGGTGATCTCACCTTTATGCAGAAACTTTAGTTAATATAATTTGGGAAAGTGAACTGACCCCCAAATCCAAAAAGACTGAATTTGGAAAAATCGATAAAATTTTAGAAATTTATTTATAAATTTCTGTGAAATAGCCACGAATGCCGGCGAGTGAAACAAACAGCCTTCTGGCTCAGAGCACAGAAAGGAGAGATGGGCCCTTTGAAATTCCTCACAGAACAGGCACCAACAGCAGTGTAGAAATTAGAAGTATGAGGGAAGGTGGTCCTGGAGTCTACACTCAAGGAGCCAAATACCCATGTCTTAACTGAAAGGGAAATGCTGATACCAAATGCTGGAAATAAAAATATAAAAAAAAAAACAAACCCAGTGATTTGGGTAACACTGAACTCCTGTTACACATAGGCATGGACTTGTATGGACAGAACTAAAATAAATGAAAAGCCTGAATTTACATAACTTCTTTAAGACATTTGACATCGAGAAGGAATAAAAAAAACATGGTAGTCAGAACTGAGTATGGAAATCCAAGGATAGACTTTACTTGTTCATTCTTTTAATTAATTTTTAATTGTTTTAGAATTTCACGTGAGTACTGTATTTATATGGTTTCCATGTTTCCCTCCCCCTCCAAATCCTCCTGGTCTCCCTTGAATTCCTCTGGAGTTCGTGACCTCAACTTCTATTAAGCCTGATCACTTAGGGCTGGAAAACTTAGTAGGGGTTCATTCCTGGAAAATACCAGTTTTCCCTCTTTCAGCAACCAAAACTGCTTAGCCTATGGTCGTGGCACAGTACAAGAACTCAATACATGGCACTGTAGCTTCTGTCATCCTCTGCCTACTCATTGCCATCATTTAAGGCAAGGTTTTCCTGTATCTTATGGAATTATTTTGTAAAATATTAATAATATACACCAAGTGAGCATGGTAGCTATTTTGAGAAGCAACTAACTTTATGAGGCTAACATGACACAGGGCATTATTTCACATATTTATAAATGGGGTGTTGATGCTGAGAAAGTTCACCAAAGCATTTACAGCTAATAAATAAAGAGCTGGAATTCTATTCCATCTATCAAATGTCAAACCTGTGTTCTTTAATTCAGTATTGTTGCTGTTAAATCAGCAATCAGAGAGGACTGCTCAATTTAGTTCCATGGTTCTCCCCCAAACGCTTCTACTCACTTTTAAATGCTTCCTTATAGACCCATTCCAAATGCTAATGAACTGATTTTACCTCGGTGAACACAGTATTTACCAAATACTTATTTTGCCTAGTTTCCAGATAGATTAGATTCATACATGATTTGTTGCTAAATGATTCAGTGCACATTATTGCTGAGAACTGGTGTTTATCTAAGTAGTTTCCTATAAAATATGCAGTACTTAGTTATAGCTTTTTATAGACAAAGCCCTGTGAAATAAGAGGGAGATTTTGGGAACATACCTGCTTTATCATACAATATTAGCTTCTTAATTACATCACTTCTAAAGATGAAGGACCAAGTTGGTAATACTACTTCAAGTTTTTTAATGTTTAATTATCTTGTATATTAAGTGTAGATTTTCAATGTGAAAAAGTGCTACCTAGTTTCTTTAAAAGTCCATTGGAGTCTTTTTCTCTACTCTTCTCTGGATATCGTTTCCAAAGGGAAATAAAAAGTCAAGAGAGATTCTACGACCCAGATTCCCATTCCATCCCTTCAGAATTCAACTTCCTTCCACTTCTTTGTAAGCTGTCAACCTTGCAGTTGAAGCCAGCAGTGTCTGTCTCGTTAGGAGTGATACCATTTACACAGAGGGATAAACTGCAATGTGGGGCTGTGTGTCAATGGGTCGAGGGGACTGGTGAGTTAGTCACTTTCCCCCTATTTTAGCTCATTAGGCACTGTTAGTCCTTGACTTGAACTGGATCTAATGACAATGCAGAAATTGTCTTATGTCAGCTGGAGGCAGAAAATCCCCCTCAGCACAACCAAAGCTGCTGCAGCTTGACAGCCTCTGCTGAGAAGTGGCTTCTTTGACAGCAGCTCCCTCGCCTGCCACCTTCTTTTCTTAAGACTTGCACTATGTTTTATTGTTGCCAGATTCCCTCTGGAAAGACTAAAGTTTTTTTCCCACAGCATGGAGAAAAGGGACTCATTTGGGTTCAGAAATGAATAAAATAAATTGAAACATGGTTCCTTGACTGTGCATTTCATTCTGAGTTTCATTTAGGAGTGAGCAGCCATGCAGTATTACAGCCTATAGCTCTGGTGCTTCTCATCTACTGAGTAGTCCCGTCCTTTCTACTCTGGTTACCTCTGAGCACAGGTGACTACTGAGCATTGGATGTATGTCCAGTGCAAATAGCATTTTTGCATCAGTTTAATTAATTAGTTTTTGTTTTTATGTGTATGAGTATTTTACCTGCAAGTATGTAAATGCACCTGTGTATATAATGTAAAGGCCAGAGGAGGATATCAGATTCCCTGAAACTTGAGTTACAGAAGATTGTTAGTCTCCATGTGGGTACTGGAAGTGGATACTTGGGACCAAACCTGGGTTCTCTGCAGGAGTAACCAGTGATCTGAAGAGCTGAGCCATCTCTCCAGTCCCAATTGCATCAGTTTAAAGCACAATAGGTTTCCAGTGGGTATGATGGCACATGCCTATACTTCCATAACTTAGAGACAGAAGCAGGTGGCTCCTCCATGAGATCGAGACCAGCTTTACATACATACCAAGTTCCAGGTCAGCTGAGGCTACATGGAAGACCCTGTCTCAAAAAAATCCAACCAACCAACCAACCAACCAACAAAATTCCAATCTATTTCAAAGACAGTATGAGAGCAAAAGTAAGATATCTCACTAATATTTTATGTTTAATACATGTCAAAATGATAAAACTTTGTAAATATTGAATTAAGTCAAATATAATCTTAAAGTATTCTATCAATTTATTCTTGCTGGTCTTAAGTTATACGCATGGTTTGTGATATATTAATGTTACAGAATACAGCTTCATACATACAAAGATTTTCATCTGTTTTTGAGGATGGACTCCAGACTCCCTAGAACAGTTTACAATGCCCAGAATTTCTTCCGATCTGGTGTTTAGTCTTTTCTGGAGCCTCACTGCCACCTTTCCCTTGTGTACAGCCATAACAAGTAACAATCCGCAAGTACATTGTTTTCCTAAAAGAAGGAAATTGTTTATTCTGTGTAAAATATGAGCAAATATGGCCCAGAGACAAGTATAGTTTTCCCTGAATGGCATGTAACACCATGGAAAAGGTCATGTAACACCATTGAAAAGGTCATGATATTTCTTATATTCACAGGGGAAAAAAAAGTCATATATCAATGTGACTACAAAGCACGTGACTATGTACCCCCTCTTTGCAACATATCAGATTTTACACGATCATTTTTTCCTAAGATATTCTTCTACTTAGCTCATCTAAGACTCAGCTGAAGTGTGTACAGTTCTTTAGTTCTCCAGTTCCAAATAAAATCTTTTCTGACCCTCATCCCAAGATCACAGAATTTTTCATATATACTCTATTTGACTCCCTAAGAGATGATGTGCTAATTAGAAAATTCAGGTTCCCCTCCATCAACAGTTTTGATACTTATGCATTTGTTACATAAATGACTTTTAGAAAATAAACATAAAATTGTCATTCATTAATTATTACTGAGTGTCTATTAGATGTAGCTGTGTGCTGCCACTTTGACATTGAGGCTACTCTACATTAGTCCAAATCAAAAAGGACCTAGCCTGGCTTAGATAAGGCACATTGGACAGTGCAGCTTAATCATAAGTAACTTGGATAGAATAAGGAGTCGATGTGTGAAGTCTGGTACTTTGTGTGTATGTAGTGTGAATATGTGTGTGTGTGTGTGTGTGTGTGTGTGTGTGTGTGTGAATTTGTGTTTTCAGTTATGAGTGACACATTAAAAATTCTTACAGAGTGATTTTAGATTTTCCTTTACATCCTTTTATTATAGTTAATATAAAGCATGTAAGGCACTATTTTCATTTTATTTTATACATTCTCACTACAACTTCTAGTTTTTAGTTCTCAGAATATGCCTGGAAACTTGTAAATAATTTTTAAGCAAATTTTATCTCATAAATGCATCTAAGTTAAAAATTCTATTCTATACTGATTTGGCTTGAAAGATCTAGTAACATAAGTTAGGCAAAAATTCTTCACTGAATTTGCACGGTCTTCTAATTTAATTACTCTATTTATTTGGACCACTGATCACAGACTTTATAGAAAGTATTAGTTATTTTGTATTTTCTAGGAACTTCTAGACTTTTAGTTTTTTCAATGTACTCACATCAATTTGTAAAAGTATCTCAAAAGTACAGTTATTTTTCGTCGGACATAGACAAGTACTTTTTTCCTACATGTATCAAACTAAGTATGATCAGAAATTACAAATCAGGTGTACTAATATTTTTCGCTTTTATAACATAAATTACTCAGAATAATCTATTCTCCTGTTTTTTTGTTTTTGTTTTTATTTTAATGCCAGAACCAAACCTGGGGTCTTGTGTGAGTTAGGCAACTGATCCACTGAGCTACATCCCTGCTTGTTCTAAGGAAAGGACAATAGCTTTTGGTATGGAGCCAGAAAAATTGTGATTTTTCAGCATTCCTCTGGAAGGAAGCCCAATTTCAATCACTTGTGTCTTGACTTCAGGTTGCCTATATCCATAAATGTCACTAAAATTCTCACAAAGCATCAAAAGGAGAGTAAATGGGTAGAAGTAGACTGATTCACTCAGTCGTTTCCTTACCTTGCGTAATTACACAGCTCTTGGTTCAATATTTTAAAGAAAATATCAGCTCTCTTGTATTCAATATCTAGGTATTTATTAAGATTATTTTTAAATTAAAAAAAAAGATATAGGATTTAATGGGATCAGAAGAAATATATCCCATTAACATCTCATCTTGGCATTCTATCTGCTAGAAATGTAGGGAAATACATTCCCATTGTTTAAACCGTTCAGCCTGTGCTTTCTCTGTATGGTAGCCCAAGCTAGCTAACACAGCCCTCTGCATCTCAGTTAACCATGCAGCCACACAAGGTACTCCAGATACACAGGTACACAAGATGGAATGAGTACACTTCTAGTGCCAGAAGGATTACCATGTTTAAGAAGGAATTGGCTTTTGTGCTACACAGACTGAAGTTTATTCTTTCATTTGCAATTCTCCAGATTCATGACCCTAGAAAAGTAATTTAAATACCACTGAGTTTCAGTTTCTTAAATCAAGTCAGATATGGAAGGACGATTCCCTGCCTCATACCTGGCACATCGCTCCTCAGCAGAAGTCAGCTTCTGCCTTTGCTCTCTATTTTTTCTTCAGAATTTACTGTCATAAGACTTAGGAAAATGACTCTTTTTTAGATAAGTTATGCATATCACTTAAATTAATCAAACGTATTCAAATTGTGGCTCTGCTTCCTACTAAGTTGTCTGTTTGGGCAAGTTACCTAATCTCCCTAAGCCTTTTCTTCTTTATCATAGAATGTTCATAAATTACAAATAAGGATTAAATATAATTTTGCATTGGAGATGTTTAGAATAGAATCTGACAGATTTTTTTTAAAGGTACAAGATAATTTTAGGTTTTAGTCATATATATTTATATATTTTTCCACTACAAAGACTTCTTAGACATTGGTGGTTATGACTTCCTATGAGCCCATTCCCTTAATAAAAGCCTTGGCTGTGTTGGTACCTGCAATCCTCAAAGCTTCAACTAACACCTGGCAAATGCTAATTCAACTGCTGGAAGTTTAAAACTGTTCATTAGATATGGTATGTTCACTGAGTACTCAGTCCTGTTGCTACAAAGTATCAACATTTTAGTGTTGTTTAAAAACACAATCCCTATTGCTATTGCCTAAGTAGGCACTCAGCAAAGCAAATTAGAACACGTATAACCTCTGTCATCAGGGAACATAATAGCAAAAACATCTTGATTGGATTCACCCAGTGTTTTAATAAAATCACTCATGGTCCAATTCCCTGTCCTCATTTAGCTGTTGATGAAATCCCTGGATAGTGCCCTAATGCTGGCTTTTTCACTCTGTTGAACTAATGTCTACTGTTTTCCCACTCTCTAACCCTTTAATCACACCTTTAGGAAACTAGAATGTATTAAAGCACTTGAGCTTACCTAACACACAGGATTATCAATTATGACTCTGAAGCATGTGGAGGCGATCACAGTGGCTTAGTTTCCTTCTTTAACTCAAGGTATCCTTGATTCTGCCCAAGCCTCCTGGGAGTACTTATTAATGAGAAGAATCCCCCAGATGGAAATGGTAGCTAGTCCTAACTCTGCGCTCAACAGAGCATGCCAGTTTTACGAAGAGTCCAAGAAGCTGGGACTGTGTTTCTCTATGAGCTCCATGACAAAGAGAAAATGATGACAGCTGCATATCGAGTGAGTTTAGTAGTTCATTCTTTCTTCTGCAAACATGGTTCTTGTCCAGTTTAAAAGAAGTCCCTCGATGCAACGTCTTGAGCATAGCGCTTTTCCTTTCTATGACAGGAACACTGTCTCTCTGTTCATTTTTTAAATATTTTGCAAAGTATTCATTTTTTAAAAGCATAATATATAATAATTTATACTTAGTTAACATCATGTTTCCTTTGTAATTGGACTTCTTTTGTCCCCTGAACTAACTGGTTATTAAATTACTTATCAGCCTGTTTATAGATTTTTCAACTTCAAAAAATATAAACTTTTTTCTACAAAATTTTTTGATTATCTGCAAAACTCTGAGGCAGAGTAGTCACCAGCTCTGATCTGGCTTCATAATAAAAAGAGGAATGATGTCTTCATGGGAAAGAGGAGGGCTAAGGGGAAGAAGTGGGCATCTGCATTGGGGGCCACAGGTTCTTTTGCTAGTTGCACAACTACATCTCACATCTTGGGCTTTCACAATGACATAAACAAGCTCCTTACTTTGCTTGACTTTTCTTTTTCTTTTTTTGGTCTTTTTGAGACAGGGTCTCCCTGTAGCCCCAGCTGTCCTGGAACTCACTATGTAGACCAGGCTAGA
>NW_008347536.1:350394-359738 GCF_000622305.1 Nannospalax galili | reverse complement strand
ATCATAGAGGGGGTTGTAACTGTATGTGCCTATTTCTGATGCTTCAGATATAATCTTTTTTTCCTTTTCTTTTTCTTTTTTTGGTCTTTTTGAGACAGGGTCTCCCTGTAGCCCCAGCTGTCCTGGAACTCACTATGTAGACCAGGCTAGACTTTTATTTTTGTACTTATAAAAATAGTATCCTGTTACTCTGTTGAAAAGAGAAGAAAAAAAAATCCATAGACCTGTTGGAACTTCAATTAGCCCACAAAAGACAAAAAAAGGTAAGTCCTTAGTAGATGTGGATTTCAGAAAAAGGAGCAGAATCTTATATTAGACAGAAGGAAGAGCTAATGCATGTGAATCAGGGTTGTGGTTATCAAAGAACTTTAGACTCACAGGACCATAAGAATGAACAATCGCAGAAACAACTAAAATGTAAAGACATTTCAAAGACAAACAGAGAGTTGCAAGCTACTCATAACAGCATGTGATAAAGTCATTTTATTTCCCAAGTAAGAATATTATAAAATGGGAATAGTACTGTCTTTAAAAAATGTGCTTAAGATTCTGAAATGCAGTTCAGTGGTGGAGTGCTTGCCTCTTAGTGAGGTCTCATTTCAACTCAGCAACAGGGAATAATAACAGTGATTTAAGGTGACAGGAAACAAGAATATAATGAGAAATGCTGGGCAAAGCTACTGAAGAGGTCCAGTTGTAACAAGATAGTCTCTCTCTCTCTCTCTCACTCTGTCTCTATCTCTGTCCCTGCCACTGTCTCTTTTTCTCTGTCTTTCTCTGCTTCTCTTAGTATACTGGGATTGTTACACAAGAATTATTCTGATCTATACTGTCAGTAGAAAGATCTTTAAAAGAACACAGATGACAGAAATAGAGAGGAAAGTTCAAGGTAAACACGTCTCCATAGTTTCCAGTTTGACAGACCAACTAACAGATGGACTGGTTGGGGAGCTAAGCTGGTGTTTGGCAGAGGAGATGATGCTTCCCTGTGGACACATGGCTTAACACTAGGAATCTGCATAAAGATGTTTTAGATTCAAATGCTAATCTAACACCAGAACTGTCATAAGCAGTCTGGGCAACAGAGGACAGAGAGATGAAAAGTAAATCCATGAAAGAGTGAAAACAAGACTAGAAAGCTTGTCTCAGAGCTTCACTCAGAGAATTGAATGGTTAAACATCAGAAAGATGCTAATAATCATGTTAAGATAAAAATTAAAATGGAGCGGGCTGGAGAAATGCCTCAGTGATTAAGAGCACTGGCTGCTCTTACAGAGGACCTGGCTTCAGTTCCCAGCACTCACATGGTGGCTAACAACCATCTGTAACTCCAGTTCCAGGGGATCCAAACACCCTCTTCTGACTTCCACAGGCATTGCACCACTGGGATGCACTTACATAGAGGTAGGTAATATACTCGCACACATAAAATAAAAATAATAAGTAAAATTAAAAAAATAAAATATAAATACTGATAACAAGTAAACTTGTTTAAAGTGGAATTTTGGTCAGTTTTGAAGAAAAAAATACTAGCTTATTTGCTTATGTGTGTCTGTGTGTGTGTGTGTGTGTGTGTGTGTGTATTTGTGCGTGTGTGCATTCACATGCCGTGGCACCCACAAGGAGGTCAAAGGACAAATTTTCTCGAGTTGGTTTTTGCCTTATTGAGGCAGTCTCTTATTTCTGCTGCTGCAGAATGTACTCAAGGATAGCTGCATTTCTAGCCTCCCCACTATTCACCTGTCTCTGTCTTCTATCTCACTGAAGAAGTGCTGGGATTACAGACATCTTCCACAACACGTGACTTTTTACATGGAATCCAGGGACTGAGCTCTGGTGGTTCTGCAGAGCCAGCACTTTAACCCACTAAGACATTTCCCCAGGCCTCAAGAGTATTTACACAGTCTCAATGAATAAAAAAAATAAAATAAAACTCAGTGATATTGACACTGATATTTTTGCATTTCCTAGATTATAAAACTGAAGCAGAGAAATGAAAACCATAGGCAGTTCCAATATCAAAACAGATAGTTGTATACAAACCTCTGCTTCCTACTAAATGGGGGAAGATGTTGACTAGATTTGAGAGATAAAATAGTCTTTAACATGATTCTAGGGGGGAAAAATATTCCAGACAGATAATAGGTGCTCTCCAGCACTAAATGTCTACTTGAGAAACCTGGGCATGATGGCATACACCTTTAATCTCAGCATTCGGGAGGCAGAAGTAAGCAAGTCTCTATTAGATTGAGGCCAGCCTGGTCTACAGAGCAAGTTCCAGGCCAGCTGTGGCTACAGGGAGACCCTGTCTCCAAAAATAAAAACAAAACAAAAAACAAAACAGCAACAACAAAATATCTACATAAAAATCCAAATGAATAGGGCTGTGGAGGCCTCCAGGGATGGTGATGAGTGACTTAAGCAGAAGTACTCAGTGCTGTCAACATAGACTGGGTCACAGAGTTCACAGGTGGTATGCAAAACAGGAAGTAAAAGAAAAATCAGTTTTAGAAGGAAAGAGGAGCCAATCTAAATGAGGTAAATAGAGATTACCAAATTCAAAACACGTCAGTAATTTAGTAAAAGTTACAAACCAATAAATGTTGGGAACAAAAGCTAGACTACTGAACATTTTTAAACATTCTTTCCAGGGCTGGAGAGATGGCTCAGGAAGTTAAGAGTAGTGGCTGCTCTTGCAGAGGACTCAGGTTCAATTCCTGGCACCCACATGGCTTCTAACAACCATCTATAAACTCAAGTGAATATCTGACATCCTCTTCTGGCCTCTATGGACATCGCACGACATGGGTGCACTTACATACATGCAGGCAATACACTCATACACATAAAAAATAAAAATAATAAATAAAATATTTTAGAAGCATTCATTCCATAATGTCACACAGAGGCTTATGAATCCAACTATGAATTTACTAGTAAGAAAGTTGCCTTTTCATTTACAACAGGAATGAGAAAAGCAGGAAGAAAGAAACGACCATTGTTCAGGATTTTCAGGTAATGCCTACCAGTCTTTGTGAGACACTATATGATATAAATAAAAAGTAATGAGAAATAAAGTTTAACAGTTACAAAAGGAAAGGGTATTAGATTTTGAAAAATGTTATAACACAATGTATAAATTGTGATGAGATAAATCCAGTCATTCCAGAATTATAATACAGAGAAATGTTAAAATACAAGGAGAACAGGAAATTCTATGTTTAATTAAAGATATCATCTTAAAAGTACTGTCATAATAACATAAGGTGATGGGACTTCTTTCCCTCTTTTAAGACTTCTATAATTTAAACACTTTAATTATATTATTAATATTAATGACAATACAATAGAAAATGTAAAATATTTTAAGTAAATTGGGTCTATCTTTATAGGAAAAGCATGCTATTACACTGCTTTAATTTTTTTCTTTAAGGATGATTTCTTACTTTAATGTGCAAAAGCTTAATGAAGTACAGACAAGTTTTCTAGAATGAAGGAAAAAGGAGCGGAGGAACTCATTGTAGATTCTAGCAATTCTTCCTTATTTTCATATCAACTCATTAGAAAACACAAGAAATCTATGCACTTTTTAGAGTAGTTTATTTTAATGACAGAAATCCAAATATGTAGGATTGGGACTTGATATATATTTATCAAAATATTTCTAAATAAAATTTTGTGTGTATTGATTTATGTATTCTTTTGTTTTGCTTTGTTTTGTTTGACACAGGATATCATAGTGTAGCCCATGGAATTCACCATATACACCAAACTGGCTTTGAATTTATAGAGATCCATTTGTATCTGCTTCCTCAGTGCTATGTTTAAAGGCAGTCCCCACCATGGCCAGCCTGATATATGTATTATTTACTAGGCCCTTACTATGTAGTGATGTCTAACTACTCAAAATATAAATAATAGCACATATTGTATTTCAAGATATTGGTAACAGATATATTTAATATGATAATGCCTGATTTCACCTAGTGACAAAACCATGGCACTGTTAAAATCACTGGGGACTTTTAAATGTATTTAAAATAGAAATGCTACACTGCCATTTTTGGTTAATAAAAAATTATAATTTTACCCAACCAAATTCATGACTATCATTATTTCTCTCCTGATGGAATTCTAGGTCATGTAGCCCAAAGAAACTTTTAACTAGAAGTATCCTAATTAATAAAAAAGAAAAGCTCTCCTATCTCTGCATGATCATTGTGAAAATAAATGCCAGATAATTATCAAGGAGCAGGATGCTTAGCTCAATTGACCTAATGCCAATTACTCAGCACGTATTCCACATCATACGCCACTTTACCTTTCAGCTGTATTTTCAGCACAGTGATCTTTTATTTTTCATTTTTTTACACTTTAAAGTGTTTATTCCTTTGTAACAGCTGAATAATCTGAATAGCTGATTTATATATTATACACATATTCAAATTGACAATCTTTTTTTCAGTATATAGTATTTGTTGAATTTCTGTGCATTTCCTATAATACATTTAATCATATCCAGAACCCCTCCCTTATCTGTATACCTCCCATGGTCCCCCCACCAGACTATATGCATTCTGTCATACATGTCTCAGGGCCTAGTGAGTCAAGAATTTTTTTGTTTAGTTTTTGTTTTTAATTTGTTTTTATTGAATTTTGTGTATTTAAAACAGAACATTAGAAACAATCTTAATCACCTTTATACCCCTGTCACCACCAGCACCCCTCCAGAGCTCCCCCCACTGGAGTCCATGTACTGTCATCCCTGTTATGGCCCACTGTGTCAAGTCTGTGACCCCAGACGTTCCCCAGTGCAAGTATATCCACTGAGGTCTAGTCAGCCTATAGAGAGTCTCTTGTTTTAGGAAGATCAGCTCTTCTTTACCTAGCAGCAATCAGTTGCCAACATTCCTTCAGATAAGATTGGGGTCTGCTGTTCATTTTCCCAGTTTCATGCTCGGTTATTGTTTGCCTGAGTTTGCATGTGACTTTTGTTTGCTGACACCATTGCCACAGAATCATATGAGCAGGTTCCCAGGAGTTTGTAGGACTGTTACCATATAGTTATGTACCTCTTCCCTGGCTCTTACAATCTTTCCACCCCTTCTTCCACAATGGTCCCTGAGTTTGGGTGGATGAAGTTTAATAAAGAAGTCCTGTTCAAGGACAATCATTCAGCATTGTAGATATATCACTTAGGCCTGGGCAATTCATACACAATGTCCATGTGTGACAAGTTGTGGTAATTGGTAATAGTCTCTGAAGGAGAGACTATTAAAATAAAATGAGCTTCTTTTATGAGTGGTGACTGGGATATTTGTCTGTAAATATAAGGATGCATATTTTGCACATAGTAAGAAATTACATTGGTCTAAGGATGTGACAATCTTGGGTTTTCTCTAAGATCTATAACCTCCTCAGTAATGTATCTTTGGTTATGTTTACAGTTCACACTTGAGTTTCCTCCCATTGACTGGGCTTTTTGTGCAATTATATAGCTATTGAATGCCCCCAAGATAAAAGTACCACTCTTGCACCAATGCTATATGCTCTGCTGGCAATTGATGTGGTTATTTGGTCTTGATGCTGGTTTTGTACCATAGATTGATGTTTTCCCTTGGCACCTTCAAGTGCTCTCCAAAGCTATGAAACGTAGCCTTCAGGGGAAGTGGTTTCAGGTCAGTTGCAGCTCTAATGCTCCAAATCCTGTGTCCAAAGTATGTTCTGTCTTTAGCAGTAGGGTCTTGCCTTCTTATTCTGGGAGGCCATCAAGGCCTGTAGCAATAGCCTAAGTAATTTTGGGAGTCTCTTGGACCACCCTGGCCGACAACTCAAAGGAAAGATTCTTCTGTCTGACACTGTTTCTTATTATATATCATTTAGCTATACATATGGACTCATGTAGAGATACTGTATGTGTAAGTTTTCATTAGGTTGTTGTACTAACATGATTACCTCTGGTTTTTAAAACTAGATAGGCATTATTTATCCTCTCTCTCTCTCTCTCTCTCAATGTTTAACCCATCTGCCATGGTTTCCGCATTTGTGTGCCATTTTCTCCATTTCTTCCTGATAATACCAATCTTTTATTGTCCCACCTCTCCTGAGAGCCACCTTTCCCTTTATCCTTGTTTCCTTGTCTAACCCTTTCTCCCCCCTCCTATTTAAATAACCCCATTTTTATCCATTTCTCCCTCAATAACAACTGTTTCCTACTATTCATCTTTCTCAGGTTTTTTCTTTCTCTTTACTTCCCTGGTTCCTTTTCATTATTCTGGTTCCTGAAGTTATGTCTGGATATGCACTCATTTATAAGGATTTGGTGTTAAGATGCACATATGAGGGAGAACATAAGCCATTTTTTTTTTTTAGTCTGTGTCACTTCACTTATTTTAACGTTTTCTAGTTCCATCCATTTACCTGCAAATTTTGTGATTTCATCTTTCTTTACTGCTGAGTAGAACTCCATTGCATAAATCAAACACATTTTCATTATTCACTCATCAGTTCAGAGATACTTAGATTATTTCCATCTCTTAGCTACTGTGAAAAGAGTAGCAACAAACGTGGATGTGAAAATGTCTCTGCAATAGGATGAGTCCTTTGGGTATATGCCCAGGAGTGGTATAACTGGGTGAAACATACGTTCATTTTTATTTTTTTAAGAGTTCTCCACACTGCTTTCCATAGGGGTTGCATAAATTTGGAATTCCACCAGCAGTGGATGAGCGTTCCCTTTTCCCCATGTCGTCTCCAACATTTGATATCATTTATTTGTTCTCTTGATCTTAACCAGTCTGACTGAAGTAAGATGAAATCTTAAACTGGTTTTGATTTGCATTTCCCTAATAACTAACAATTTTTAGAACTCTCTGTTCAAATCCTTAGCCCATATTTTAACTGGGTTACCTGATTTCTTGATTCTTTGTTTTTTGAGTTCTTTATGTATTCTGGATGTTAAACTTCTGGATTTTCTCCAACTCTGTGGGTTTTCTCTTTACTTCCTTGGTTATTTCTTATGCTATAAAGAAGTTTTTTAGTTTAATGAGGACCGACTTGTTGATCCTTGACCTTAATTCCTGAGCAATTGATGTCTTGTTTAGAAAATGCTTTCCTACGCCTACTTAATTTATTCAAAAAGATAGAAACAGAGGGAGAACTTCCAAATTCCTTCTATGAAGCCAGTATCATTCTAATACCAAAACTAGGTAAAGATACAACCAAAAAAATATTGACCCATATCCTTAATGAACATAGATGCAACCGTTCTCAACAAAATACCTGAAAACCTTATACAGACACATATCAAAAAGATCATCCACCATGATCAAGTCAGCTTTATTCTAGAGATGCAGAAATGGTTCAATATAGGTAAATCAATGAAAGTCATAAATTGTATGAATGGACTCAAAGACAAGAACCACATGGTCATCTCAATAGATGCACAGAATGCCTTTGACAGAATTAAACATGCATTTATATTAAATGTCCTAAAGGGAATTGGACTCGAGGGAACATACTTCAACATAATTAAAGCTGTATACAACAAACCCATACCCAATATCATTCTAATTGGAGAAAACCTGGAAACATTCCCATTAAAATCACAAACCAGACAAGGCTGTCTTCTGTCTCCACTCCTTTTTCATATAGTGCTTGAAACTCTTGCAAGAGCAATAAGACAGGAGAAGGAAATTAAAAGAGTACTAATTGAAAAAAAAGAGGTCAAACTATCCCTTTTTGGCAGATGATATAATATTACATCTAAGATATATCAAAAATTCTACCAGAAAACTCCTAGAACTGATTAATACTTTCAGTAAACTGGCAGGTTATAAAATTAATCTACAAAACCCAGTAGCCTTTTTATGAACCAACAATAATTGGAGAAAGGTACATGGAAACCCTCCTTCCTATTCATAATAGCCTCAAAAAAAATCTCAGAATAAACATGACGAAAGACATTAAAGAATTCTACAATGAAAATTTTAAATCCTTACAGAAAAAGATTGAGGAAGACTCCAGAAGATGGAAGGACCTCCCATGTTCAAGGATTGGAAGAACTGATATTGTGAAAATGATCATCCTACCAAAAGCCATTTATAGATTCAATGCAGTGCCAATAAAAATCCCCAAAACATTTTTCACAGAATTAGAAAAAAAATCGTAAGATTCATATGGAAACACAAACAACCCCAGATAGCCAAAGCAATGAGCCTCTTAGCAACATACTCTGTTCCAAAAGCCAAAAATTTCAAAAGTATTTGGGAGCTTGTATCTAATCCTTAAAAGATTTTAGAGTTAAATCTTCAGAGGGTGGAATGTTACAGTAGCCAAAGCCCCATCAAGATAAATAAATAAATCAAAGAAGAAGAAAGAGTACATGACGTTTTCAGAAAAAGAGTGATGGGGCGATATGGGAGAAGTTGGAGGGGAGGGAGTGGGCATGGATTTGATCAAAACACCTTATATGCATGTATGAAATTCTCACTGAAGTTTTTTTTTTAAAGTTAAAAAAACAATGACATAAACATCTGGACTAAAACATTTTTTAATATTATGATGTGTTAGGACTGGAATTATTTATTTAAAATAATAATAATAAATATTTCTTTGACAGAGATTCCAAAGAAATTCAAGGATAATTTGACTTTTATAAATAATTCTGGAACAATCAGGCATTCACATGCAGAGAAATGCAACTCAACCTAAATATCATAACTACTAAAAATTAATGTAAGGTGTATAATAGATATAAATAGAAAACCTAAGGTGTAAACATTGGAGGGAAATATGTTATCTTATTGATTTAGGAAAGAAAAAATATTTATTAGATATCATACCAAGACACAATAAAATTATAATAAAATTGGTGGATCAGGTTTTGTCAAAATTAAACAAATGTGTTCCGAAAGAAAATATTCTCAGAATTTTAAGAACAATCACTAACTGAAAAAAAAAGTACTTGCAAATAGAAAATGTGCCAATAAGTTGCACCAAAATGTGGAAAGATCCTTGAAAAATCATACAATAATAAAAATTCAAATTATAAAATAATGGACGAGATTTAATTCATACTCTTACCAAAAAAGGATATGCATGAATGATGTGAGGGTTACTCTTGTTTGTGATCTTGGAATCATCATGTAGGAAATTAGTAAAATCCCCTGTGGTTATGTCTGTGAAGGTGTTTCCAGGTGATAAATAACTGAGGGGGAAGATCCACCTTCAGTGTGCAGAGTACCACCGCATAGGCTTCAGATCACATGAAATCAAAGGGAAATGAAGATTTCTCTCTTCCTCTCCTCTCCCTCCCCTCCCCTCCCCTCCCCTCCTGTCCCCTC
>NW_008347536.1:338798-350234 GCF_000622305.1 Nannospalax galili | reverse complement strand
CCCACCCTCCCCTCTCCTCCCCTCTTCCTCTTCCTCTCCCCTCCTCCCCTCCCCTCCCTATATCTCTTTCCCTCTCCACTCTCCTTCCCCTCCCCATCTTCTCTACTTTCCTTCCTGTCCTGTCTCCTCTTTCCACTTCCCCTTCCCTTTTCTCCCTGCCCTCCCCTCTCCCTATTTCTTTCTCCTTTATCTCTCTCTCTTTTTTACCTCTCTCTCCAGTAAATCATGACCCATTTTGCTCTGCTACACCTTCCCTTGCGTGGTTAACTGAAACCTCTGAAATCATGAGCCAAATGCACCTTTCTTTTCTTAAGTCTTCTTAAGGTGTTTGTCTCAGGCATTTGAACATTCATAAGAAACTGGTTGGCACAAATATTAAATGAACACAGAAAAAGATCTTCAACATTGTGAGTTACTAAAAATACTAGCAAGTTCATCTGTTCTAGATTTAAAAACAAAATGTAACTTAACACCTTGATTTCTGGAAGTATGGTGATCAGCAAGAGATGGACCTTAATGGTGTAATCCCTGACAGATGTTATTTAGTGGACAGAAGAAGACAAACATCTTCTGTGATGATGCACTTAAGAATCTTCCAAAGACACTGGGCATTGAAAACAGAAAAGCATTTTTATGTGGACATATATCATAGTAAATGAAAAAATGGAAGAAAGCCTCTTTACTAAAACATAGCAGTAACTCTCCAGAAATGAAAACTGAGTTGTTGGTCCATGTGAGTTTAAATGGAGACTACAGTGTCAGAAATGGAAGCCAGATCACACAGACTATTCTAATTCTCCCTGAAAAGTGCTTTTCCCTTATAAACTTAAGTCATTAAGGCCTTTAGGATGTGTAAAATAGAAAAAAGTAAAAAGGAATACTTACTGTACAATGAAAGCTGCAAAGAAATTACTTTAATAAACTTTTAGATAACATCAGATCAATCAATGCCATAAAGATTCATTAATATCAACTTTGCTCAAGGTTATTTGGAGCTCTTAGAAACTGGTTATAACTTAGACACAAAAACTTATATTGTTGGAATGAACTCTGCCTCTTAGCCACTTTTTATTCATACACTTATGGGAAGATTTTCAAATTTACTTATTCTACTTGCAAACAATATGACTTAGGGATATTTAAGGACTTTTAAGTTGCAGTTGCTGTTCACTCCCACACAGCTGCTGTCAGGCTTATGCAGACACACTTCATTTCTCAGCTTCACTTTTTTCATACTTTACCTATATTGCATTTTCTTTTTTGCAAATTAAAGGTTGATGGCAACCCCAAATCCAGCAAGTCTTTGAACACCATTTTTCAAACAGCCTCTGCTCATTTAATATATATGTCTCAATTAGTTGATTTCTTCAATATTTCACATAGTGCCATTATAATTTTGCTATTTTGTGGTGACAAATGATAGTGATCTTTACCATTATGTTACAATTGTTTGGGGGCACTTATATCATGACCAGGTAGGATAACAGGCCGATGGTTAAATATTTGTTTGCTAACTGCCTACTCATCAGCTATTTCCCCACATCATTTTCTCTTTGGATGATCCCTATTCACTGAGCTAGAACAAGGTTGAAACAAGGCCAGTTAATAACCTTACAATGATCTTTAAGTGAACAAGTGGGAAAATGAGCAGGAAGATTGTAAGAGCCAGAGGAGTAGGATGCCTGCCGCTAGGGAGACTCTTCTAGACATTGTAGAGAAGGTACACCAAATACAAGACCTGTATAATGATGAAATTCGTCGGCAGGACAATGTGAATGTGTAGAATTTCAGAAGGCCCCTGTACATACAGAACTCATGTATGGAATTCCAAAAAAATAATTAAATCAAATTTTAAAATAATTCATTTCCTTAAAAGTGCAATATTAAACAAGTGCTGATATAGAAGCTTCAGCAAGGCATCTACACGATCACGCTAAGATTAGATGATTAATGAAAGTAGCTATATTAAGGCCTGCTTTATAATCTGATGAACAGCCTTATGTCTAAAGGTGTCTTCTAGAACTTTCCTGTCCAGGGAGAAGAAGACAGTATGTGGCTTCAGATCTTCACATGACAGGCTGTTCTTAGGAGCTAATGCACTAAATTAAAACCAATGATCATTTATTGCCTTAAAAAGTTTGAACCCTTGGAAATTAATTGGCAGATCAACACTATGGAGATCAATTTGAGGCTTGAAAGCTAAGTATAAAGTTACAATAAAAAAACATCACATGCTACAGAGAAATCCTTTATTAAAAAATGAATCAATCAGCATGGCAAAGTTTATTGTTTGTTTTTATTTCTATAGACAGTCCACCCTCATGTTGATGAGTCAGCAACAGTCAACATGAAGTCAAGACTCTCTACTAGCTAAATAATTATGACTCATTGAGGTCTAAAGTGAGGATTGAATTGTTTAGCAGAAAAGTTATAGCAAATTTTCACAGATATAACATTATTTCACAAATGTTACACTACAGTCAGCATGATCATCATTTTTATAGGCACTAAGAAACCAAAAATACTACGGGGCTTCTTTTATTGTGACATAAACTTTATTTCAGTGGTTTTGAACTGAATTTTCAATATCACCAACATATGAATGTATCTCTGTTAGTTGTTTCGTAGCTCCATATTGCTCCTTGATTTTTTATATTGCCACATTTCAACATGCTCACATCACTTCATTAGATGAATTAAATCAATTATCTCTATGGTCTACATATAAGTTATCCTTAAATTTTGTTCTATTTATATTTTATATAATGGATTTTCAAATGTTTCTAGAGTCATATAAATTTCTATCTTTTATAAAATCTGGCACTGAGCTAGGATTTACACTAATAACCTAACTTCAACTTTATGAATCCTACTTCCAAGTTAAGACTATATTCCCATGAATTGAGTACCAGGGCTTCAGCAAATAGGAGGAAATTACAAACAAAATCTAAGTGAATTGGACCTGGAGAGATGGCTCAGTGGTTAAGAGCACTGAATACACTCATATGCATAAAATAAAAATAATAAATAAAATATTTTTAAAAATCTAAGTGAATTAATCTTCTTAAGGTTCAATTTCTCCATGTGTAAAACAGGAATAACACAGCTTATTATTTGAGAAGACAAAAAGAAATCAAGGACATAGAATTACTTTGCACAACAGCTGCTATGCTGCAGATGTTCAATTTATACACTCATATGCATAAAATAAAAATAATAAATAAAATATTTTTAAAAATCTAAGTGAATTAATCTTCTTAAGGTTCAATTTCTCCATGTGTAAAACAGGAATAACACAGCTTATTATTTGAGAAGACAAAAAGAAATCAAGGACATAGAATTACTTTGCACAACAGCTGCTATGCTGCAGATGTTCAATTTTTTTACATGTATGTACACATATCAATAATTTTACTTTAAATTTTATTTCAAAAGTTTTTCTATATCTTTGATATACATGTAAAAGGGAAACATTTTTCATTCCATTTGTTGGATTATATTTGAGCTACACAAGCATTTACTTGACTTGAGACTGTTACTCTCTAAATTTAGATGAGAAAAACATGCTTTAGTTTATTAATTATGAATTTATTGAGTGGATAGGATGATTAATGAATAAAGGAATTATGAATGAAAAATGCCTAGAGTTACTAAATATTCCAGTAAAACATCCATTTATTATAGTAAGTCAGTTTAGATAGTATCTAAAGTAAACTACATTACGCATGTTCTACTTCTATTCGCATGTATAGATTTTCATTTAAGGTGCATATGTGAGTGTGTGTATGTTGTATACATGTGTGTCTGGGGGATGATATGTACATGTGTGCATGTATGTGTAGGCCAGAGATTGATGTTGAGTGTCTTCCTTGATTGCTCAGTTTACACTTTGAGGCAGGTAGGGTTTCTCACTTGAATCCAGTGATCACTAGTGATTCCCTGTTTCCAGAATTTGAGGATTAGGATTAGAGGTGTTCTTCCAGGTTTACCTGGCATTTACTAATCTGAGTGTTGGAACTCTGAACTCTAGTCCTCATATTTGCAGAGCAAGTCCTGTACTCACTGAGCCATCTCTTCAGATCCTGTATTTTCATTGTTGCCACTATAAGTTGATAGGTACTTGCTTGTGTTACTTAGAATTTTTTTGTACAACACTGCACACTTTAAAACTCCTAGTGGCACATAATGTGGCATTTCAGGCATTTGCTTTTAGGGTATTTGCTCAAATAATCAACTGGTCTCTCTATTAGTTCTTTTCATAAGACTCAAAATTTCTGTCAAGGAGGAGTGTAGAGAGAAATCTCATCAGTAAAGATTATAATTCAGACAACCATCGATCACAGATAAACGTTTTCTCACTTTTCTTGAGATGATGGAGATATGGAACAGATTTATTAAACAAAAATTATATTTTGCTCATTTTCTGTCACTGGGAGAATAAAATCTAGTACATTCACTATTTATAAGAAAAAGACCTGAGAAGAGTATTTTAATAGAATTTTAAAACACGTTCATATCCTTGAGTACTCCTGCTCTCAAGCTATTTCAGAGGAAATGGACTGATTTATCCTAAAGAGTGTTTTATAATAATGACATGCCTTTTGCCATACTCCATTTAGGGCCAGCACTAATTCATAATACTTGGTTGACCAAAAATAATCTTTTATAATCTGAATATAAAGCAAAGTAAAGGAATGAATCCAACCATCCATTGCATACATAAAATAATTCCAACTTTACATTTTGTAGAATAATCTGAATAATTGAGTTCTGCCCCTCTTTACCTGCATAAATGAGGCAAACATCAGCTCATTAAGTTTGAATGCACTTTTAGCAATATTGTTGTTTTCTGGTTCAATAAAGATTTACTCTTTGCTAAGTTTGCTGAATTTTAAGTTTGACCCACTCACAACTGACCTTCACAACTTCTATTTAATCAAATCTTAATAATATTTATAAGGTGTGATAGGGATAGGATAAAATTGGAGATTCTTTCTCTACAACTACTGTGCATTTGCATTTTATGTGCCATCTATCTATGTATGTAATACAGAAACACACAGATTAGAATGCATTAAATATTACAAATTATATTTATACTGATGTGCTGGTAGGTGTACAGCTTTCATTCTAAAAAAGAAAACCTGATTTGCATTATTTATTTTCATGGCATAAACATAGGATAGCCAGTTTCAAACTTCTAAGATGAGGTCACTGAACACGGAGTTAGTGAAGATGAATAGAATCTGATGACTCCATGTGACAAACTGGAATGCAATATTGCTTAGACTCCATGTGCAGAATGAGTGGTTATTTTTTCATGTACAACATTAAACAATCAATGTGAATGGTTATTAAACGTATTCAATCCTATATTCAAAAAGCATATTGATCAAATTACTATTTTGAAAATCTAAGTCTATAGAATGCTCTCAATAATATTGATGATATTGAAATAAAAGAACATAAAACCTCTATTAAGCATTTCATGATTGTTGTATAAAGTGCATAATGGATTGAGCTTTCTACTTTATCACCAATGTATGTTACACTGTGTCACAGAAAAGGAATGCAGAGATGATTAAGGCATCCTGAGAAGGCCACTAAAAGGACACTGCAGAGTATAAATTCTAAATAATGAAATGAAATTCAGTATCTGTCCAGAAGCCTAGAGAAGGACATCTGTCCCTGACTGATTCAGGATAGTTTCCTGGAATAATGATGTTGTTGGACCACTTTATTAAACATGGGTTCATAAGGTCATTCCTAGTATGCCCTACTACAACCGAAGCCTCATATTTCACTGAAAATGAAACAAGCCTGCAAGTTTTTACTTCAGAGATCAACTAATTAGGGCCAGGTAAAAGATCCTGAGTAGAACTTACAGGTATTTCATGGTTATGGTCATGGACAAGAAGAGCCCTGATGGTAAGCAAATGGAACAGACAATTCATGAACTCCATGTTTTGACTTAATCTAGACTTTATTCTAGATTTGTTACTTTATCAGCATTATGAATACCATATGTCATATAATATCAAAATACTGGCTGCTGTTAAGTAGTATGTGATGTCAATGTCATTGTGTCCTATCAATGCAAAATTCACTTAATTCTCAAAATAAACCTGTGAATGGGTATTTTTCTCTGTTTATATTTCATAAATCTAAAGATAGTTCAACCATACAATGAGAAAGGCAGAAAGGAAGAACTCTAACCTTCTGCCTGACTCTACTATCTTAGTCATCTCTTGAAGTAATTCCCAGGTTTCATGCTCTTGGATCTCAGGGATATGCTGGAATTTAAAAGCTGTCATGGCTATACAACATAACTGGTGAAACTGAGGATCCAGGCTATGGCCCTTCATGAATATGCTTCCGTGTAAATGAACTCTGGAAATGCCAGGGAAATTTGCCACCAAGTCTTCCCATTAACTTTTCAGAAAGACCCACGCCCCATTTCCTAATTAGGAGGGAGACTGGTCTTCTCTTTGGCCTTTGAAAACTGATCATTTGGTTTATTGCTCTCGATGGAAATCTTCCTATAGCATTTGATATATTTTTTCATCTCTTCTGGGTTATTTATTCTTAATTATCTAACATTTTTGCAGCCACCTCTTTTGAATGCATCTCAAATTTAGGGCCAAAAAGCCAAATGCTTCTATTTTTCACCCTACTTCCTATGCAAACAGGCAAAAGGAATTCAATAAGTGAGTCATAATTTATTCTCTTGCAATTCTGGAATTCATATTTAATCCACACTTCTGAGAATACTCTTTACCACTTTCCACAGTTCTTTAACTAAAGGCAAAATTCTCCATATCATTTGTGACTGAGGGAAACCTCCAAAAATGTCCCAGATTGTCCTGTACTTCAAATCCTATTATTGTTTTAAGACATTTTTTTCTCTTATGTTATAAAGTTGCAAACAGTCAAAACATATATTTTCATGAGTCAGTTTATCTCACACACCTGATGCAATGATGGTATAAGTTTATGTTCAGGAAGTTCTGGCACTCAGAATGGCTAGTCTCAAATCTTAACTCAGCCACTTTCTCACATGGCTTTAAGAAAGTTTAAATACTTCTTGGTGTGAGGTCAGCCTGATCTACACAGTGGATTCCAGGCCAGTCTTGATAATAATTCCCCTATCTCAAAAACCAAAACAAAATTTAATATATTCACAAATGTAGGTAATGAGTTAACAAGACGATGCACCTCAAAAGATATTTTTATATGAATTAAATGGAAGGGGTCTTCATATATAAAGCTTGGCACAATTGCTGACATACTGGTCATTCATTAAATGTTATCAGCTTCTCAAATGCTGAATGAATAACAGCTAAAGGTAAATATTCATTTGTAAAATATTTGTTGATACACCTCTTGTGCTAGGCACCTATCTAGGAATTTGGAGCACAGTATTAAATTGTTCCCTGATTTTGCTCATAGATAAACACAAAAGCTAGAAATAACTAGAAAGAGCATAATATTGTTACTAGCTTGTTAGTTTCTAGACATCTTTCCTCTGTCATCATTTTCTTGCATTTATATTGGTTTATTCTGATTTTTAAAAAAGACAACCATGACACTGGCTAGCTGAAACAAGAGAGACTCGTGAGAGATGTTTCTAAGAAGGAGACGCATATCCTTCCTAGCTATCCACACATTTAGATGACACAGATAAATCCAATGATTATTTCCAAGAAATAATTTCAGTAGATAAGTAGCTTTCTTCTACAAAAGTAGCATTGTATAAGTGCCCCTTTCCATTTGGGAGAAAAGTATGGTCTTAAACGATATCATCATTTTAGTTTGTTTTCACTTCACTATATTTTGTAGACAGGAGGAGAAATAAATGTTGGTAAGTTCCTTAAAAACAAATAAATGCCAAATTATTGGAAATTCTGTATCTAAACTAACTATCATATATGGCCTTATGGATAAAACACTTAAATTTGAGTTGGAAAATGTAGCAAAAGGTTTAAGCGTTGTCATATGTTACATGATTGTGTCCAAGCACTTAATCCTACCAACATCTGTCTCTGTCAAAAATTGGGTGAAAAGTGGATACTCCATGGAGCAGGCAGATAGACTGACATTTCAAACCATCTTTTGAGATGGTATGGAATCTACAAGCGATAATCTACACAGGAGATTATCAATTATCATTACAAGAAGGAGAAACACTAATTGAGTTCCTTTAGCTGCCATTACAAGCTCTGTTATAGTGAACTATTTTGTAACTGAGAAGGGTAACTAAGGATTGAAACACTTTGCCTAAAATAGAATTGTGGCCTTGGAAGCTAATAGTAGAGTTCATTTCTACCTATTCTGTTTTCCAGACATGAGACTTTTGATAGATTATTTGGTTTGTCTATGCTCAAGTTCTTATGTCTATATGGATATAGTCAAAAGAATCAAGCTGCTACCTGTCAAGTTCCTGCAGGCTCACCTGAGCAAAGGGTACCAGTTTCCTCAGTGATGGCTTTTGGTAGTCATTGATGTTTCAGGATGAAAACCTAAATGGAGGCATGCATACCATAATGCCACACCAGAGCCATGTCCTCCTATTTACCATGTTCACACTGTCCAGAAGCACCATAAGGATCATCCATAGTCATGGTAATTGTGACCAAGTTTGGAATGAGAAGACTAAAAAAGGGAGAAGAGTGAAAACCAAATCAGCTGCTATATAGACTGTAGCTCTTTTAGTGTTCTATCGCAGGTGACAGATAGTTAAGTAAGTATGTACCTAGGTAAATAAATGATAGACATGATGAACACATATTTTCACAAATTAAAATGTCATTATATTGTAACTATGTTTGTTCATTTACATATTTGAAATTATTAAAACTGAATCCAGGTATATAAAGGCAGATGAGAAGGGTTAATTTTGAAGACACAGAGCTTTAAAATTACACAGATGTGCTAAGAGGGAATGGGAGGTCATGAGAAGAGTTGGAGAGGGGAGAAGGAAGTGTATAAATGATGTAAATACAGGAAAATTTATGAAATTCTCAAAAAGTAAAAATATAAAAATAAAACAAAAAGAGGAATTAAACAGACATGAACTAAATCCTAGGTCTTCATATCTATGTCATTTGGGAGAAGCAATTTTCCTTCTCTGTGAGTCAATGTTTCAGCTGAATGTTAGTAATTGAGATTTTAAATAAAATTGCATAGGGAAACATGTGTTTATAAAATCCTACCAAGAAATTTTGAAAACAGCGGTGTTCATGAATGATGTCTTTAAAAGTTCATTCTTTCTGCTGTATGTATTCCACACAACTTAAATGTAGTCTCACCATAATTAGACACAATATTACTTAACATGACAGAATACCTAAAATCTGCTGTGGGGGACTATGGGGGTATAGAGTGTGGATTGAGGTTCTAAATTTGACTAAGATCTAGCATATGAAATACACAAAAACTCAATAAAAATTGGAGAAAAATAAGTAAAAATTAATATACATGAATAAGGTTGAAGCACATGTAAAAATAAGGAAAGTCTATGTTAGTAAGTAATTAGAAAATAATTCCCACAAATTAAGAAAATATGAATTAAACTGCTGTGGCTGTTAACTGGATATAGACCATGGGTCAATATTTATTCTTAAAGCTGTCCATATTTTAGTGCTTTCATAAAACTCTGTGAGCAAATGAAATCAGCTGTGAGCACCGGTGGCCTTGCATACTCTTCAGAGAACATCCACTTGTCTGTCCAGTGCCAGCTGCAGTCAGAACCCTCCTGGTTCCTGAAAAACCAACGACTGCATCACGGAATTTCTTAAATCATTTTTGATATTATTTATTTATTTTGGATAATTATATGATGTATAAAATGCATTGTGGTCACTCGCATCCACATTACCTTGCCTACCTATCCCAGGCTTGCCAAGTCTCTTCTCAGCTTCTCCCGCTGCCTACTGTCTTTTTTTTTTCTTTCTCTTTTTATATGTAGGTCTCTTGTGAAGGTAGTTGGGGGGTTTGTTTTTTAAAATATTTTATTTATTATTTTTGTTTTATGTGTAGGATTGCGTTGCCTGCATGTATGTAAGTGCACGTGTTGTGCAATGCCCATGGAGGTCAGAAGATGGTGTGGGATCCCTTGGAACTGGAGTTATAGATGGTTGTCAGCCACCACGTGGGCGCTGGAAACTGAACCCAGGTCCTCTGCATGAGCAGCCAGGGCTCTCACCCATTGAGCCATCTATCCAACCTTGTGGGGTTTTGTTTGTTTTGTTTTGTTTTGTTTTTTGAGATAATAGACATGGTTAATCATCTTTCCTTAACTGATAAAAAATAAAATACGTTATTATTCTCTTCTATTAGTAAGGATGAAAATAATCACCTTGGATCTTGGCAGTTGTGCTAGGAGTTTTACAATCATCCTAGATAGATGACTCTTTCCTCTGCAACATGTATTTAGCATGTAGTCCCTGGAATTTATCTTTCAAAGTCAAGAAACTCTCCTCTTATGAATTTTAAAATGATTGCCCAAATCACAAAGAGAATTCGTTTTTGAGCTTGCCTTTCAAAAGTAATGTGGTCTTAAGTTCCATTTGCACTTTTTTATCCTATTATATTTTATTTTACTCTGGTATTTTTTCTGGGCATATTATAATACAGTCTTCAAAGCTTTCATTGCTTTTGAATGGATGGGCATTCATTACCAGTCATCATTATTTGTCTGTGAAAATCCTTTTCGTACCTCTGTTTGACCTAAATTTCCACCAAGGATTGGATTTTAAGCTGTTTGGTAAGATTTGCAGGTGTTTAGTGAATGAATCACATTTAGCATGTGGCCTTCTTCCTTCACCTCCAAAGGAAGCCTGACAGCATTGCTTTCATTGTCACTGCTAGTTATTTCTCAGTAACTCCACTCACTTCTAACGAGGCAGCTGTTAGTGGTAACATTTAGGCTTTATGTCCAATGCCTCACTCAGAGATAATGCATTCTGCTACACGTTCGCCAGTCTAACTTGCTTACCCCAAACCATTCTTGGCAGCATAAGTACCTAATATTTAAAAATGTAACTCAGATTCCTCATTTACCCATATTCACTAAGAGTGGACTTGCTTGGAAATCTAATGGGAACTAGATTTCTCTGGCCACGTGATACAGAAGAGCAATCCATAATCCTTCTTATCCTGAATGTAAGAAGGCTGCTATTCTGGAGCTTTGAGTGATAATGTCCCATAAGAATAGAATTGTAATAATTGTGATGTCTGTTTTTACTAAGCATGACTAAGAAATAATATGCTAGCATCTAAAAGTAGGAACATGAGAATTGTAACGTGTCACTTTGAGAATAATTATAATTTTATCTGATGTCTATCTTTATTTTTCCCTCTTAAAAAGTGAGTATGCTTCATTTATCTTTTAAATTGTGAGTAATATTTATATATACAAACACATATATATATATA
>NW_008347536.1:328928-338758 GCF_000622305.1 Nannospalax galili | reverse complement strand
AATTTTGTGTAAGTGTAACCGCTATGTATTTCCAAAGTTGTTTTACTTCAATACTTCAATACAGAAATTCTGTACCACTAGTCACTACCTTCCCATTTTCCTCCTTCCCTAGTAATTGCTAGTTTACTGTGTTACTATAAATGAGCTCAGTCTAGATATTTTACATAGCTAGAATCATATATTTGTCCTTTCTGTCTAGCTCATTTCATTTAGTGCAATGTTCACTTTGTGTCATATGGTAACTGTTTAATTTTGTGTGGAACCATTCGACTATTTATCCAGAAGTTGTACACTCTTATCTAGTGGTCTTATCTGGGTGAGTGGTTGTTCATTGCATTATGACTATGAGGATAAAGTTAATTAGACAAAAAATTCAAAACTATTCTTCATAGATAATGAATTGACATAATATTGACAAATGGTTAGACAAAGAGAACTATTACCACCTATTTTATTTGAATTTGTATGATTATCAGCAGAAACAAGAGAAAACATCAGAAGTTTAGACATATTTCAAGCCAGAAATAGGGGTTCTTCATTTCAACCCCTTGCCTCCCCTCTCCAGCTCCTCCCATGCCCCCTCCTCAAATCCATTTACTATTTTCTTAATTACTATTACCACATATACATACACAGACAGAAACATGTGTGTATCCTACTGAGATCATTTAGTATTGTTCATATGTACATGTGTTTAGGACTGACAATTTGGGATTAGATAACCTGTATAGGGTATGTAAATAGATCAACCCTGTTAAGTAAAATAAAACATATTCTATCCTGGTTTCATGTAAGTTCTAAAACCCTATGCAACCTGAAATGGAAGAAACGGTTTGGAAGTTGTGCTGGATAGCCTTAGTGTCAACTTTACACACCTGGGTTGAGGGAGCCTCAATTGTGGGATTGCCTCTATTGGGCTGGCCTGTAGCCAAGTCTGAAGGGCATCTTCTTGATGAGTGATGTGGGAGGGCCCAGCCCACTGTGGGTGGTGCCACCCCTGGGCAGGTGGGCCTGTGTTGCATAAGAAAGCAGGCTGAGCAGGGGCCAGGGGAGCAAGCCAGTAAGCAGCATTCCTCCATGGCCTGTGCTCCAGCTCCTGCCTCCAGGTTCCTGCCCTGAGTTCCTACCTTGGGCTCCTGATGAACTGTGACCCGGGAGATGTAAGATAAATAAACCCTTTCCTCCCCAATTTGGTAGTGGTCAGAGTGTTTTGTCACAGCAATGAAGAACAAACTAAGACAGAAGTCTTGTTTCCTGTCCTTTTTGATAGCTAGAGAGTAGGGAAGGAAATAGAAGGAGAACATCCTCCCAGATTTAGAGATTCATTCTTGTACTTGAAAGAGTATGCTGCATTGCAGATGTTTCAGTTGGGTCTGGGCACCCCACAGTCATTTATTCTCTGAATTCTGATCAGTTGTGGATCTCTGTAATAGACTCTGTCTATTGAAAAACAAAAATATTCTTTGATGAAAAATAAGAGCTATACTTATCAGGACAGGAGAGATTGCACAGTGGTTAAGAGCACTGACTGCTATTGCAGAGGACCCGGGTTCGATTCCCAGCACCCACATGGTGGCTATGAGCCATCTTTAACTCCAGTTCCAGGGGACTCTGAAGCCCTCTTCTGACCTCCAGAGCGTTGTATGACATGGGTACACTCACATACATGCAGACAATACACTCATACAGATGAAATAAAAATAATAAATAAAAAAATTGGGCTGGTCATGGTGGTGCATACCTTTAATCCCAGACTTGGAGGCAGAGGCAGGCAGATCTCTGTGACTTCAAGGCCAGCCTGGTCTACATAGTGAGCTCCAGGTCAGCTGGGGCTACAGGGAGACCCTGTCTCAAAAAGACCACACGCACACAAAAAAATAAAATTTGCAAAAGTGCAGTGGACAGGGAGAGAGGGCTCAGAGCTCTGGGTATAAGGATAAGTATACATTTAGAAATCATATTAGTTTAGAAAAATAACAATAATAGTATCTCCTCTGGGGTCTATGACCCCTCCAGCCACTGATATTTAACTAGGTTTACAGTGCTAGGCATGAATTACCTCCTATTGAGCAGGTCTTAAGAGAGCCACTGGTTACCCCAAGATAAAAAAAATGCCACTTTTACTTTAGGAATAATTTGCTGGGCTGGACACTGTTGTGATCCCTAGGCCTTACAGCTGGGGAGGACTATTGGTTTCTCTCCTCCCTTGTTAGCATGCCTTCAATACTATGACATCTCCTCCTCAAGAGGAGACTTCCAGATCAGTCACAGCTCAATTTCTCCAGTTCCTGAGTCTGAGTGTGTGGTGTCTTCAGCAATAGGGACTTACTTTCCTGTTCTAGGAGGCAACCAAGGACAATGGCAATAGTGTGTGTTTTTTTGGGAGTCTCTTGGATGACCCTGAAGGACAAATTAAAAGGAGATTCCCTACACCTGGCATTTGGGATTTCATTAAATAGTGTCCTGCGGGGTAGAGAGATGGCTCAGCAGTTAAGAGTACTGACTGGTTTTGCAAGGACCTGGGTTCGATTCCTAGCACCCACGTGGCAACTAACAACTGTCCTTAACTCCAGTTCCAGGGGATCCAATGCCTTTTCTGAACTCTGTGGGCCTTACATGACATGGGTATACTTACACACATGCAGGCAATATACTCATACATATAAATATAAATAAACAAAAAATATTAAATAGTCTACCACTCTTGGATGGAGCATTATCACCCTGCATGGCATACTTCCATTTAGACTATATATGAACATATATTTTATATGCATTTTAACATAAGATTATAAGATATATATTTCACAATAGCTTTTCAAACATCCTTAGTGCATTTATCCCCTCTTCCTCCATTTCTGTCTATATTACTCCATTTTTCTCTCTTTATGTGAAGTTCTCCCTCCATTTTTCCTATTTCTCCCTTCACAGTGCCTATGTCCTACTAAACCCCTCTCTAGAGTGCCTTCCTTCTCCCTCCCCTTGTGGTACCTTTTATATTCTCATTGTTTCTGTGTTTAAGGCTCAGGGAAACATCACAAAAGCAGGGGACAAAAGATTGTAAGACCTTATTCTTACTAAGTCCCCCCTTAAATATATATGTATATGTATGTTATATATATACATATATATATATCACCTTCTTCAAGTTATTTCTGGAAAAATGTGTGAAAAATTGCCTCTCTTTGGAATCATAAAAATATTATAAAATAAAAAGAAAATAATCTTGATACCAAATAAAATTTAAATACTAAGTATCCTAAAAAAATTGTAAGAGCCAGAGGAATAGGACCCCTGCTGCAAGATAGCATCTTCTAGACATGACAGGGAAGTGCCTCCACAAAATCTGAACAATATGGTTGCCTAAAGAATCCTGTATAATGGCAATAGCAGTTGTCATGCCAATGTGGATGGGGGAATTTCACAAGGTTTCACCCTTAGATGAAGTAACACAGGCAATCAGTAGGTGCTAAGAAAGGGAAAATCAGTTCTCTTCAGGGACAAACCTACTGATAGGTTTTCTAATCCCAAGTCATCAACCCTAAATACATGTCCATATGAACAACACTAAATGATCTCAGTAGGATGTATATGCATTTCTCTCTGTGTGTATACATATAGCAATAATAATTAAAGACATCATGTATTTAAGAGGGAGAGGAGTTGAGTTGGGAGACAGAAGGGTGAAAATGAAGTAAATATAGTACTTATGTATGATTTTTTTTGGTCTTTTTGAGACAGGGTCTCCCTGTGGTCCCAGCTGGCCTGGAACTCACTCTGTAGACCAGGCTGGCCTAGAACTCACAGAGATCCACCTGCCTCTGCCTCCTGAGTGCTGGAATTAAAGGTGTGTGCCACCTGCCATGAGCTTGAAATTCTTTTAAAAAGTAAAAAAAATAAATTACTGATTTCCAAAAGAATACCTAAACTAACAAGTGCACACATCCTACCATGCTTGCAAAACCAGTGGTGCTTTATATAATAAATAAGCACTTCTTTTTCTAATCATTTTATTGTGACTTATCTGATCCTTAAAAAGACTAAAATGTTACCGTAAGGATTCTACTTAAAGTAAAAAATCACTGGCTTCCACTGTTTGTTTCCATGCCAGCACAAAAGTAACATGCTTGCTGCTGGAGAATCATGAGAATAGAAGTCCTTCACCTACTCAGAACTGCAAGGTGTGTGTGGTGTCTGCGTCTTTATCTTACTATATATGCATCTATCATGTGGACCCTGTGTGGTGTCTGCGTCTTTATCTTACTATATATGCATCTATCATGTGGACCCTGTGTGGTGTCTGCGTCTTTATCTTACTATATATGCATCTATCATGTGGACCCTGTGTGGTGTCTGCGTCTTTATCTTACTATATATGCATCTATCATGTGGACCCTGTGTGGTGTCTGCGTCTTTATCTTACTATATATGCATCTATCATGTGGACCCTGTGTGGTGTCTGCGTCTTTATCTTCCTCTCTGTATGCATCTTTCTTGCGGATCTGACATATTCTCTACTGAAAAAAAATAAAGAGTAAAAATAAACCATGTTAAATACATACAAATGGGGAACATGTATTTTCCTTGGTACCTGGAAGGAAGCTTCCTCTCAATGGTTGGAATGACTACTTTTAAGCCCATACGATGGGACTGGGTAATCCTGGATTTTAGCCTAGCCTGGGCACAGGGCTTTCAAAGAGCATTGACATTCACAAAGACTTTGTTTTCTTCCTGGCACTACTCATATGATTTTTGGCTTTATTCTGAATAAGTCATGAAAGGCCTCTAGAGTTTGAATTCTTTCAGTTTGTAGAAGAAAGAGTTGAACTAAATTGCTGTTTATACATTGTCTTATCTCAGAAGCTAATGTGGCAGTGAGATATAAGTGAGTCACCAGGGCTCAGGGTTTTCTGCAATTTCTTCAAAAATGGTGCTTTTACTTCTATTTGAATTACGTTTCTGGACTCTGTAAACAATTTCATTTGGGAGAGAAGGAAAGCTTCAAATTAAGGAGGTTCTGGATGGGGAACTTGGAAATATAAATTATCCATAATAAATCCCTTGTCATCTCAATGTGAACCTCACTTACTTTCTTAATTTAGAGTCAGAAAAATGAGAGGCAGCATCTAACTAGCCAAGGTGCTGGAACACAGTTATATGGGAATATTGGGAGATAATAAGTGTTGGTGAGACTCACAGGGACATGTGACTCATACTAAAAATAATAAAACCAATCATCTAATATTCAGAAGTTGACATTGTATAGTACAAGTCACAGCTCTATTCCTCAGTAATACGTTCATTTTACTGGAATTATACTTGCAGTTTCTCTCTTTGTTCCTACACTGTTGGAGGATAGTCATGGTTTTCTGGGGTTTCTGTCATCTTATACTGTTCATACATCTGTATGCCATCCTTTCACTGCATCTCATCCCCGTATCTTTATTTCAGCCATGTGAGGTAAATTCCACATAAATAACAAAGCATTCAGGGTGTGAACACCATACATCTATTAATGCAGCTTGTTCATATATTTAGAAATTTCTATAGGCTGAGGTTGACTATCCTTTGCTTCATCCAGTAGCTGATATTGCCCCTTCCACATTTCATCAACACTAAATATTGCTAATACTCAAAGTTTATATGTATGGAATAATTTGCCTCCCAAAACTCAGTCAAATCATTATGAATAAATAGTTGCTGCATATTAAGCATTTTTTAAAATAACTTTAAAAAATAAATTTTATGTGTGTGAGTGTAATGATCTCATGTAGGTAGGTGCACCTATGTCATGCAATGCCCTCGGAAGTCAGAAGAGGGCATTGGATCCCATGGAACTAGAGTTACAGATGGTTTTTAGGTGCTATGTGGCTGCTGGGAACCAACTCTGGGTCCTCTGCAAGAGCAGTGTTCTTAACCTCTGAGCCATCTCTCCAAGCCCCTATTTTTATTAATTTTTTATTACATTTATTTATTCATTGTGTATGTTTGTATGCATGTGGGTGTGGAGGTCAGAGCTGGTTTTCTCCTTCCACCACACGTGTCCTGGAAATCCAACTCAGGTCATCCGTCTTGGAGGAAAGTGTCGTTTTCATGGAGCCAACTCCCCAGCCCCACAAATATGGTGATTTCTTCCAGTTTAACTCTATCTTGGGATATGTAATGAGACCCTGTCTAACAACAAACAAATAAAATAACAACAAAACGAGAACCTCAGAATTCAGTTTGGCAGCTGCACATGTGGAGTTGATTCACCCCACTGGTACAAAGGGAACGGGCATGGAAGGTCAGAAGCCTTTCTGTGGCACAAGTCTCACCCCGAGGGCTGGAAGAAGACGGAGAAGTCCTCAGAGTAGACAAGCTGGTTTCAAGATGGGCTCTCTACTAGGGCCGTGTTAAGCATTCTTTACTGTGCCAAGGATGTTTTATGAGTAAGAAATCACACAAAGCCACATACCCTAACAGGCTGCTTGTGGAAATTTAAAAATAATAAATCAGAAGACACTAAGCAACTTTTTGACCTGGTGAAATAAGTAATTCAGAAGGATCAATCTGATATCTTTTGTGTAGTCAGAGTGTACTGATTGGACTAGGAGCAGAAACTAGAATTGTCAGGCAATTCAGTGAGAAATTATTCCACCAACGGGCTGGGAAGTAGCTCAGTAGATAGAATAACACACAGGGTTCCCTGAATTCAATCCCTAGCACTACAGAAATCAGATGTGTTGCACATCTAATCCTAGCACTCAGGAGGTGGAGATAGGAGATTTATAAATTCAAGGTCAATATCTTTCTAACTTTGAGGCCACACTAGGCTACATGAGACCCTGTTTCAAAAAAAAAAAAAAGCAATTTAAAAAGAAAATAAGTAAATTACATCAGCTTAGCCTGAGGCAAGGGAAGTAGAGGTTCCCAGCAAACATCATCACCTGATTTCCCTGCTCCACTGAGTGCCCAGGTAGCACATACCTCATCTGCATTCAGTATGCATCTTCCAAGAGTGGATAACTACACAGTGAATCAGAGGTCACTAATGTCCACCCAAGGCTGAAGAAAAGTAATTTTCCTTTCTGTTAGCAATAGTTGCATTTTCTTTTTCCAGTTTTCAAGCCTAAGAAAAACATAGCAAGGAGCCTAGGGACCACAACAAAACTAAAAATAAAAGTCAGTTGAAGAACCCTCTATTGAACTATTCAAAAATAAAATTGTTCTAAATGAAATAGTAAAGTGATCACCTTATGATTGAGTCTCAAAATTCAGGTATGGTTGAGATAATTAAGGTTTCCTTAGTAAGATTTATAATGGTTTTGTTATTAACTTTTACAAAATAAGATAATTCTCACATTATCCCAAGGTTAGAATAACCAATAATTATAACATTTAGATCATTAGGAATAACAACCACTATCTAATCTTGGTAATAATCTCAGTCTAATTGTGTTTAGAGCAAAGGAAAACTAATTAAAAAGGAGAAGGAGGAGGAGGAACAAGATGAAGAAAAATGAGAACTTTTGTAGGTTTACTCTGAAGGTTTTTCTAAAATAATGCTCTAAAATGCAAACAACTTTGTTAAATTTTAAGAAATTTTTAAGGTTCAGCATGAATAAACCAGTGGTTTTTGAGTGTGAAGAGTTTCTGGGTCATAGTAAAATAATTAGTGCCAAGCTGAGATGTAATTAACTGAAAGGTGAGGGGAGGAATCACTTTTTATTTAGTTATAAGGAATAGCTGTTTCTGTTCCTTGCTAAATTTCAGTGTCTTCCAGAGGCCCCAATTTCTCATTATCTAACCAAAGACATATTACTAATTTATATAGCATTATTTAAAATTCATTTGGGGGGGTGCTGGAAAGACAGCTCAGAAGTTTAGAGCACTGACTCTTCTTGCAGAGGACCCAGGTTTGATTCCCAGAACCCACATGGCAGCTAACAACCTTCCATAACTCCAGTTCCTGGGAATCTGACTCCATCATCTGACCTTCATGGTCATGACATGGGTGTACCTACCTACTTGCAGGCTTTACAATCATACAGGTAAAATAAAAACAATAAAGAAAATATTTTAAAAATGAATAAAAATTCAATTTTTCTAATGCTTATGTGTCAACTATTTGGTTCTCGGTCATAAGTCAGAATTTTGCAATCCATTTCCTAGTTTTGAGGAAATGTTCAGATAAGGTATACAAGTTATAAGCATTTTATTTTAAAAGGAATTTTTTATCAGACTTTTGCAATTTTCATACATATTGTTTGATAGTATTTAGATCCCCCCAGCCCATCCCATCTCCTATTCTTGCCCCCCACCCAATTTAATATACTCTATTATATATACTTATATGTGTATCTAATAAGGCCTATAGAGATTAATCTGTGTCTCCAAATGTCCTTAAGTGTGGGTTCATCCTGGTTAACCTACCGAGAGTTCCATGCTTGACAGAGACTCTCTGTCCAACCGTCTCCGCAGCAGTCTTGTGTTGTCACAGTTTCCTTAGGTGGGGTTGCCTGTTTACTTCCTCACGTCCATGCTGGGATAGTTATTATATTATATTAAACTGACTCTTAGTGACTTATTGTGATACCCATAGATTAATGCATCCCTCAACTCTCATCAGAGAAGCTTCTTTATGCCAAAGATTGTGATTAACATAGACACTCATAACTGGCCAAAATGCAGATACCAAGAAGCTGCAGAGCATTTATTTTTGAATAGGACACCCTTATCAATCTTCTGCCTCCCAAGTCTCAGGGATCATGGCAGAAGAGGGCTGGAGAGAGCACAAGAGCCAGAAGTGGTGGATGACTACAAGAAAAAGGGTTTCCCAGTTACTCATATGAACTCACAGCAATGGTGATAGCATGCACAAGCTCCATGTAAGCTAAAAACAAGTTTCTTTTGAGAATTTTCAAGACACCACTACCCATACCTCCTACCCTCAGCCAGGAAGAGATAAAGACTTAAACTAATTAGATTTGTTGGGCAGATTTCATTTCCTTTAACATACAATGATTAGACAGTATCAGAATTATCTATAAATTAAAGGCCAAGTAGTATTGGGGAAAATATGAAATATATACTTAAGACAAAAAATGCTGTGGAATAGCCAAATAATTCTGAAAAGCAGTTCTTATAATGGATTTCTAGTTAATAAGATAAATTGAGGATGTTACCTAAATAATGGTCAGTCCATTTATTCTTATTAAAACTATACTTTAATAGCCAGTGACATTATTATCCCAGATGTTACTATTCTAGTAAGAACTATCAAAGAGAAATAAAAAACATATTACTAAGTTACTTATTTTAGTGTAATTATCCATGTTGTTAAAAGATACAAAAGCAGCCAGGCATGTGGTACACGCCTTTAATCCCAGCACTTGGAAGGCAGAGGCAGGTGGATCTTTGTGAGTTTGAGGCCAGCCTGGTCTACACAGTGAGTTCCAGGACAGCTGGGCCTACAGGGAGACCCTGTCTCAAAAAGACAATATATATATATCTTACTTCAGTCAGATTGAAGGCATTCAGGAAGTAGGTAATTAATTATTATCATGCTTTAAATTAAAATGACAGTAGTAAAAATAATTTCTACTGCTGAATGATCCTGATAACCCAAAGCAATTTTAGTGCCTCCAGTTTCAAGTAAACTCTAGCCATTGCTGCTTCACAACCGAGGAAAGAGCCCTCTCTTTCTTTTCTTCATTTTAGACACAATTTTCATCTCAATAAAGCCTCGCCTTATTCTCCACATTCACTTTCCTACATACTATTTTTATTCTCATCAGCAACCTGATTTCTGACCTACCTATCATATAATTCTCTCTCAGCAAATTTAT
>NW_008347536.1:313193-328871 GCF_000622305.1 Nannospalax galili | reverse complement strand
TCATATCCCTATAAGACATCGTTATGCCTCCTCATAGATTCCCAATCCAAATTTCAAGACACAGGCAATAACTGAAAGTCAAATGTAATGAATTACCTCTGTCTAAATATTCACCTAAAACCCAGAAATCTCTTGAGGAATATTTTTAAGATATGGTACCTTCTGTTTTTCCTACCCACTTCCTCTTTCCTTAATAACAGAACTGCATCTGAGTTGGTTTGTTACACTCTAGATTAAGAGGAATAAAACTCCCAAGGAAAATAAACTCTCAAAGCTGCTTTTATGAACACAAAAGCAGTTGTGCTTGAACATCTGTAATAGACACACAACTATGTTAGATACTTTCAGCTCTTTTTGTACCCAGCTCTTCAAAATATTTAACACATGCATTGTGGCTGGAACATACTCTTACAGATAAATTCATATGAAGCTTAATGACTATTCTAAGTATTCTAGGTATTAACCCTCAGAAGCCAAATTCCAGACTGCTAAATTTCAATGTAATTATATTGTTTCTTCCAGTATGATATATGAAAATAGTATAAGCCTCCAAGTTTAACACATAAGTATATAATACTGTGTTTTAAGTCAGTAGTGGTGACAAGTGAGTTTAGTTCCAACACCCTGAAGGCAGAGGCAGGCAGATCTCTATGAGTTTGAGGCCAGTCTGATCTACATAGCAAATTTCAGGTCAGCCAGGGCTATAAAGTGAGATCCTGTTTCAAAAAACTCCTAATAAAATATTATATTTTACAAATAAAGCAAGTGCCTGTTGCTGTTTTACTATGATAGTCACTTCTATCATTCAGACATAAAGTTCTATTTATTGATGGGGTTAATATAGAAATAGGACTTTCATCCTTCATGTCTTAATCATTTAGCCCATATGTCCAAGTTCATTTAAAAATTACTGCCATTTTTGCTACATTTCTCTTTAGCACCCTGTTCAAACTCAACATTACATGACAAGGACTCATGACAAAGAGTGGCTTTTCTTTTTTTTTTTCTTTTTTATATTGAATCAGAACATACATTTTAGATGGCATGCACAGTTATAGTTGAAGACATTAACACTTAAGAAATAAACTTTCATTATCACCATTAATGTTCCATCTGAAATACATAATTTATATAAATCCAGCACCAAAATGTGGTGTATTGTTATGGTGAAGTCTGAATTTTCCTTTTTTTAAAAAAATAATTTATTGAGAATTTCACACGTGCATATAAGGTGTTTTGATCAAATCCATTCCCACTCCCACCCTTCCAATTCCTCCCATATCTCCTCATCACATTTTTTTTTTCTGGCAACTTCATATATTCTTTCTTCTTCTTTCATTTTTATGGAGCTTTCTGCTACTCTAACGTTCCCATCTCTGAAGAGGTAACCCTGAAATCTTTTAAGAATTAGATACAAGCTCCCAAATACTTTCGACATTTTGGGCCTTTGGAATGGAGTATGTTGCTAAGAGGCTCAAGGATATTGTGACTTTTAGCCAAGAAACTGGCTTCTTTTCTTTGGGGTCTTTTTACCCTAACTGCCTAGCCAATTCCTACCTCCTTTTGTTATCACACCATCCTCTGAAGAGGTTACCCATCTTGCAGATAAGGAATTGAGATGCAGACTGCTCTGGCTTCTTCCATGCTGAACAGGAACGCACGGTGAGGCAATTGGGGTACCCCTTCAGTGGGCCTATTTAAAAGACTTCCAAATTGCATAACTCTTATCTGTAGAGGGGAAAGAACTTGACAGGTGAATAGGAGATGTGAAGGAGAAGTAAAGGGAAGAATAATTAGCATTACAAGTTCTAGACAGGGAACTAGAAAAAAAGTCAGAATAGAGCAATTTTCAAATGTTCATATGAGAGTCCATTGGAATTTCTTGACAAGGACTTCCAAAAGCATCCCTCTTATGGGTTCTCCTTATTTTTCTTTTGTTTGCCAAAGTTGAACTCAAGAGTGATGAATTCAAGGTTTGTTTTCAGGTATTTTGATAGCTGTTGGAATGGTTAGAATCAGTGTCAGTTCCCTCTCAAAGGCTTCCAGATAGGAGGAGAAAACAAATGTATACATCATTGTAGAACAATAGCTGGTTGTCTCCCTTAGCTACAGGTGGACACTACAGTATTGGAGATCAAGATTTGAAATCTTACATTTGAGAAGCACTTTCTGATTAGGAACAAAATCAGAGTTTTGTTTAGAGAGTTGACCCTTCTCTTTGTAGACTGGACACTGGTTCAAGTCTATCTCGTAGGGTCTCCATGGCCTCTCTGAACAAGAGGATAGGTGACTCACCACAGTTACAAGACATTTTGAGAGATGTTCCATAGTCCCCTGGAACTTGGTCGACATTGGAAGGCAAGTGGCAGAAACTGTACTTTAAGTTCCTCTGACCACATTAGTATAGGCCTCAAACTATTGCTGTTAAACATCCAATAAGGCTAGTTCCATCAGTCTGGTACTTTTAATTATCATGTGCTATGTAGATAAGACTTTGGTAAAAAAACAAATATTCTCAGATAAACCTTGACTAGATATATATTTTTGCTCCTTAAACTAGTTGACTTACTTATGATCTTAGAAATTTTAAGATTATGTGTATATTATTTTTATCTCATCCTTTATACATCATAACAAACCTACACATACCTTCATCACTTGCTTAGGCTTTCTCGTTTTTTCTGTCTATTTTGGAAAATATCTCCATTTCCATATCCTTTTAACATCTTTTATATTCTCATTTTCTTTCCTTTTTTATAATTATGAGACATAATAGCATTAACAAATTTTCCATCTGTTGTGAGAATTCTTTTCCTGGGGATACTAAGCAATGCTTATTCCCTTTTAAGGTTCTAATGTCAAGCCAATATTTGACTAAAGTTTTACTGGGGAACCAATGAGTTTACTGAGCTTACTTACCGAGATAACTGAGGGATTGTTGAGGTGTATGAATGACCTGAGATAATGCACACTGGAAAGACTTTACCCAGCATGGGTCATGCCTTCTCTTCCTAGTCTTCCTCAGATTGTATAGTTTAGCCCTCCCCAAATCCAGGTGACCGTGTGTGATAAGGGCCAAATTACATACAGTTGGCTGGGAAGAGTGGCCGATACTCTGGTGAAGGTACAATGACTGTGCTTGCCCTCCCTTTAATGAAGCAGCACAACCGTCAACAAGCCCAATCTCTTTTTTTTTAGTGGGATACCAGTTTTTCAGGAAATCATGCCAACAACTGACAAGGGGATCTAAGTAAATAAAAAGCTTCAATACAGTAAAGAAAATAGTTGAGTGAGTAAAAAACCTATTAATTAGGAGGAAAATATCTACTAGCTGTACATCTGAGGCTAATATCTAGAATTTACAAAAAAAGTGAAAGAAACTAAACAACAAAAAATCAAGCAACTCACTCAATAAATGGGTTAATAAACTGGACAGTTGTCAAAAGAAGAAAATCAAAATTCCATTAGACACGTGAAAAAAAAGATTCAACTTTACTATGCATCAGAAAATTCAAATTCAAATTTCGTTGTGATTTCATGTTAACCCAGTCAGAATAGATACCATCAAGAAAAAAATGGGATAGCAAACCGTGATGAAAATGTGGGGGAAAGAGGAACACTTATTCATTGCTGGTGAGAGTGCATGTTAGTGTAGCCTTTATGGAATTAGTATGGAAGTTGCCTATAAAACAAAATGTAGATATGCTATATGACCCATCTATACCACTCCTGGAAATATACTCTAAGGACTATGTCAACATATCACAGATTCCCACACATCAATCAGTAATACAGCATGATTCATAATATCTAAGGTATAGGAAAAACCTATGTGTCTAATCACTGAAACATTAATAAAGAAAATGTGATACATAACATATTTGTATATGTAAATACACATGTGCGTATGTGTGTATTAATTTATCTATCTAGCAATCTACCTATACCTACAGTAAAAAAAAATATGCACATGACAATAATTACATTAAAGAAATTAAGCCAGTCTCAGGTAAATGTTATATGTTTTCTGGCAGATGTGGTTCTTAGAGTTTCCAAAGATAGATAGAATCATATATGTATACCTGACATGAAAATAGAATTACAGCTGCCTAGGAAATAAAGGAGACTAACGGAGTAGGGTGGGGAGGAGGAGGGAGGAAGGCATCTAGCAGAGAATAGACTCAATGTACAATGTGGACTTGTATGTCTTTATGTAAAAAAATGATGTCATTTTGTCAACTCAATGTTTGCATTAACAGGGAGTAAATTCTTCATCTGTATCTAAAAAAATATCATCATGCTTTTATTTCCTAAAATAGTTATATTTATTGATTATGTGTTGTCCTGAATCAATCTTGTCCTCTTTTATTGTCACTATTGCCTGGTCCATTTGCTGAAGGACTTCAGCCTAGGAGCCACTGAAATCAAACTCAGAAGGCACTTCTATGTATGTTCACTGTTGAACCATGATTGTAATGGCTATTTACATATGGTGGCTACTCAGGACATATTTATTCACTAACTCAAAAACCTAGCTGCTATCTCACTTTTAACTTGTACCTATTTGCTAAATATCTAAAATCTGTACTTTATTTAATTAAGAGTTAGCTGTTAGACTATTTACTTACTATACCATTCACACAACACAGGTACTACTAATTGTTCTTCCGTTTCTTGTTGCCTTTCTTTTAGGCTTTCTTTTACAAAAACTAAATCTTTATTGCTTACAATGCTAATTTGTTGTTAGCCTCATGGCATTCCAAATAAAGTCTTCTTTATCCTGCAGTGGTTTGGATGAACTTAGCTGCCTTGGAACTGAAGGTATACTCAAAGAAAAGCAGGCTATAGAGTTGTCCAGGAAGCTCCCTCCTCCTCTGGGCACTCTCCCAGTTCTCTTACTTTTATTTTCACATAGCCAAATACCCCAGAAAGAAAATGAAAGTCTTTGGCATGCTTGGAGGAATGAATATATTCTAGAAGTTAAACCATTCCTGGATTGTGCTGTCAGGAAGGCATTGTTATTTAGAACCTGCAAAGTGAATGAAAATCTTCCAGGTGGGAAAAAAAGCACCACAATTTCAAAGCTGCAAATATTTGTCATTGTTTAAAAGGAGACTACATTTTAAAAGGCCTAAATGTTTTAAGTAGACTATTTTCTACCAAAAAGGATGTAACTTTTTTTTTTTTTCTAACAACGTTGGCACTTGTCAGATCACTGAACTTAATTTAAATGGGCTAAACTTTGTCTCTTGGCAACCAGAATCCACAGGAATTGGTCCCATTTTCTCTAGGGGAAGAACATGTTTTTCAATATTTATGAGCTACATTATTAACTCCTCCGTCTTCTCACTAACCAAAGCCTGGCCTTTCTATTGAAAAATACCACAGAGTTAAGTAAAAAATACAGACAGAAACGATTTTCATTCCTTATTTTCTTTTTTGTGCTTGTGTGGAGTGGGGAGGGCATATGTGTGTATAATTCATTTTAATGAACTAGAACAAGATTTAGACTTCTTTCATTTTCCCTAAATTAAAGGTGTTACAGCACAAAAGAAACAAACGAAGTCTTTATTCAATGCACACTATGTCAACGAAATGCTCTCTGCTAAAACTAAGGGAAAAATACCACTTTGAAAATATGATCAAAGAGATCTCACAATAACTGTATTTTAGAATCAAATTCTGAAAGCCTCTTCTCAGCTTCCCTTATTCTCAGACAACTTTGTTTAATACAGGAAAGGATAACACTAATAAAAAGGACATAGAAAAGGATAATACTAATAAAAAGGAAAATACTAATTCAGGCAGGTACTGGTACCTGAGACTCACTGCGAATCTTTAGAAGTCTGTGTATTTTGCATGCATGCACACTGTACAGTTTCCTGAGATAACATTCAATTCAATTGTCAAGGCAGACATGACAAAAAGATGAGAAATGTTGGAGTGGAAGAGTGTGTAAGTTCAAATTGAGAAGGTATAAGGAAATAAAGATTTCAGTTGTTCCTACAGAAACATGCTCAGAAATGAGGTGATTGCAGATGAATCAGGTCCCCTAGCAGATACAGATCCATCATCTATGAAATGGAAATGACAGCTCACACCAGTGGCTCCACACTTGAGGTCTGTAATCCACTGTAGTTCCAAAAGAGGATTGTCAGGTTTTACATCTGTCATTTTCTCAACCTTCATAGCTGACAATATTTACATACATGCATAAAGATATGTAATGACAATTCTAAGCATGCCTCGATTCAGTGTAGTTTTTGTTTACTACATGTTTGCTGAATCAAGTGTTGAGAAAATTGACAAGTATGGGTTTTGCTAAAACATACAGAATGAAAAATCTAAATGACTTTAGAGTTGTCTCCAATTCAAGAATGAAGCAAAAACGTTTCACTAAATACTGCTATGGGTTTATGTTCCAACTTCAAAGTTTCACTATATTAGCTTCTCCTATCCTTACCTACAGGCATTTGATGGTCTGGTAGTTATTCTATGTTTTAATGAAATGCTAAAGAATATTTATTTTCAAAAAACAAATTATTCATTAAAGTATATTAAAGATATTTGTTGGTTACATTCAATAACTTTCTTCCAATTAGACATAGTTTGCTCAAGAACATTCAAGAAGGAACAAAAAACACGATCAAATTTCCCTAGTTCATCTGTCCTCAGTAAAGACACATGGAAGTGGTGTGCTTAATTTGTTCTTATTCACCACGCTGTTTTTAAAACACCAAGGATCCTAGTTTGATTTACTTTTCATTTTCTTTAAAATAAAGTTTTTAGGTATTTCAAATAAACAATTAAAATATACACAATTAGCTGACATTGTTAGACACAGAGAAGAACTTGTCATTTTAATGCATGTCAAAGAATAATGTATCTGCATTAATTCAGGCAAAGAGAAATGATGGTTCAAATGATTTTGGAGCACATTATTCAAAGGAAAAATTAAAAAAATTCTATCATTTGATCCTCAAATGTGATTTCACCAATATTCCTAATGCATTAAAAGCAGAGAAATAAATTCATCAGATTAGGAACCATTTTCTCACAAAAGAACCATATTCATTATAAATAAAAAGAGTAAAATGGTAGTTTTTAAAAATTTTTAGTGTATCTGTGTGTGGTGTGCATTTGTGTGTATATACATGTGTGTGTGTTTGCATGTATGTGGGAACGTCTGTGCATATGCACTATGTATGTGGAGACCTGAGGATGACTGAGGTCAAGATTCTTCATTAAATAATCTACACCTTATTCTTTAAGGTACAGCCTCTCAGTTGAACCTAGGGAAATGGTTGTTTAAATGATAATAGGGTACATTATTCAAGAAAAAGTCATCTTTTATAATGTGATACAAATACACACATATGTGTATATATATATATATATATATTATGCACACATTTATCAACATAATGAATATGGACCCAATGAATTAACTTGCCTCATGAAACATAAGCATGTAAAATTAAAGCCAAAACAAAAATGGAGGAAGAATATACAGAAAAAGTCAAAATTTAAAAAATAAATCTTAATTTGAGAAATCAAAGAAGCACCTAAATAGTGCTGTTTTCTCTGAGTGCCTATGACAGACAGAATGCTAACCTGCAGGGAAGGCACTTAGAGAAGCTAGAGGATTCAGTGGAAGAAGGAGCAGGCTAGAGCCATTTGCATTTTTAGCCCCAGCCATCACACCTGCCTGAAAGCTCCTCTATCATTGAGTTATCTCACTGGCCCAAATATCTCCATGTTTTTATATGTTTTGGAAACATATAACAGAAAAATTAAGTTTCAAAGGAATATATGGATGTTTCATTCAGAAATCATTCTTCTAATTGACTCCAAGGTAATGATTTAGTATGCCTAACACAGTTGATTGTTTCAAAACCTCTTTTTAAGGTCAGGTATGGTGGTGCACTCCTGTCATCACAACACTTGGGGTGTGAAGGCAGGTATATCACAAGTTCAAGGCCAGTCTCAACTAAGTAATGAGCTAAATGCCAGCTTGGGCTATAGGAGATTCCATCTCATCTTATGTCTGTGTACACAATGTAGAATACTTGGTGATAATAGATATGAATACCAACAAGAGATTATCTAAGCAACTTCTAATATATTCACAATGAAATCCTAGGCAGCTTTTAATTTTTAGAATGCATTTGCATCTATTTATGCAGGGCCATGGAAGTTTGCACAGCATAGTGATTAACATAGTCCTTGCATTTATTGAGCACTTAATTCAGCTTAACTTTTATTGTTTCCATTTTCTGTTAGTAATAAAATGTACAATAATATAAAAATAATGAACATACTTTATATCTGTTCAGGATGATAGCAAAAATAGATAATTAGATGTATATGTGATCTCTTAAGAATTGTCACATTTAGAGCATGTATTATAGTGACTGGAGAATGCTTTATTTTATCCGTTCTATATATAACTTTTGAGATTACCAGTATTTTAAAAAGCAATGTGTCACCTGAAATTGAAACTTATTACAGACACAACAATATTGCATGAAAGTTTTATTGACCTGATGCACAAGTTTCAGAGCACTAAAGACCTGACATTGCCAAAATGTCAGGTAGGGGTTCCTTAAAGACTACCTAAATTATAACAATTTAATTTGCATTTACTTTTTTTCACTGACCTACATGTCTTTAAATCATGTATATGACCTTCTGACAAATCAGTTTTATTTGGAAAAAGCACTGTTTGACATCTTTTTAAAACATCTCAGAGACACGACTTCCAAATGGGCAATTTAGAAATGTCATTCATAGTAATTAACATTTAAACTTTACTTTCCTGCTTTTTAATAACCCTCTTCCCCAAATTGGGAGATTTATAGGGAATACATTAGCTCTATATTTGACTGTAATGAGCAATTCTGGTTTGTTGAGCACATGTTTGATTTGTCAATGCAAAGCAGGGGTCTTCTTTTTATGTGTAAAAATAGCAATGGATGTCTAAATGCAGCACATGAACTGACATTCATGTTTTTGTGAAATGTCTGATAAGTTGTCTGTGAAACTCTTGCCTTGCTGTTCACTGCTAAAATCCAAATCAGTGCACTGTGTCAAATTGCAAGTTAATGGCTTACTCCAGTGTTCACGCTTTCTCACTCCTCTCTAAGAAACTCATGAAAAAGCTGCATTTTTGGACTGCATAATTTTGAAATTTCAAACACTTTACATAATATCTTCATGTTTCATTCCACGTTCAATATTCCATTCAGTCTCACCTGTAAAACCTAGTTTGAGAGTTTTAAATCAATCCACTTTTACCTCACCCCCAATTCTATCCATTAATTATTATTACATTAAATACAGATCACTGAAATCTAGAACTCACAAGTTTAACATTATTTAATTAATTCATTTTCTTACATGTAGGTTGTCCAAATTGCTTCAGGGAGGTTAGTAGTCTCTTTTGAAATGTTCTCCTGATATTAAAATTACTACCTCCCTCATTTAATAGCTTGGAACAACTATCACAATTGCTAGACACTAAAGAGAAGATAAAACTTTATAACAGTTTTCTCTACTAAAATAATAATCTGCCCTGAGAAAATATCAAAAATAAAAATAAAAGAAGTCTCACAGTGCCTTTTTTAATGAGTAATCTTTTTCTATTTTAATCGAGCTTTTGTATATTTCATATAATAATTTTAAATCCAAATTTAGACCTCCTCATCGATGCCACCCCACAGCTCCACCCGACCTTCTGTATTCCCACCATACATGTTAAGGCCTATGCAGTCAAGCAATTTTGTACCCAGATATCCTTCAGTTCAAATTTATCTGCTGGAGTCTAATCAGCCAAGCTAGAGATGGTAAGTGGTCTAGTTTGCTTCTCAATTGCTATGACAAAACACTCTGACCAATACCAAATTGGGAAGGAAAAATTTATTTGGCTTATATCTCCTGGGTCACAGTTTTTCAGGGAGCCCAATGTAAAAACTCAGAGCAGGAACCTGGAGGCCAGAGGGAAGCACAGGCCATGGTGGAACACTGCTTACTGGCTTGCTCCTTTGGCCCATGCTTAGTCTGCTTCCTTATACAACAGAGGAAAACCTGTTTAGAGGGGTATGACTGGGAAGATGTTCCCCTGACCCTGTGATGATAAGCCAGGGACCCACCTCCTGCCCAAGCTCTACAAAGAAGCCACTCCCTTTCCCTCTTCCAGCCATTCAGTTGACCATAGCCACTTGCAGGGGAGGGACTAAGGGTATAAAAGCTGGGAAAACCACAAGGCTGCTCTCTTGCCATTTTGTAAGGCTGTCCAGAACCACAGGATTTATGTCTGGGTGTGGACTTTTGGCATCAGCCGTTAATGGGGGAGTGCCCGCTTGTCTGTAAGTAAACCCGCACCCCAAGGTCAGTTAGCAAGTCCAATAAACTCGTTAAAAAATTCTTCAAACCTGGATTTGGAGAATTTTTTCCTTGGGCTGTCACAAGGACTCTGGGAGGAGGGAATTGAATGGCACAGGCACCTCCTAGAAGTGAATTTGACTTACGGGGGGCACCACCCACAGTGGACTGGGACCTCCCATACAACTCAATAATAAAGAAAAAACTCTGCAGACAGGGCCACAGCCCAGTCCAATGGAGGCAATTCTTTAATTGAGGTTTCCTCTCCCCAGATGTGTCAAGTTGACAACTAAAGCTGTGCAGCACAGTAAGTAAGGCCTACTCTCGCTCACCCAGTAGTGATCAGTCTCCAATAGTTCCCAGATTAGGGCTGGCCAACCACCATTTCCCTAGCTCCACTCTGGGCCCCTGTGTGATTGAGTTGCACGGGTCACCCGCCCATGGCTCCTTGCAGATGAGAGAATGAAAACATTGTAAGAGCAAGAGATGATTCATGAACATAGGGAAACAGAGGTTTTCAGGCTAATGGGTAATATTTTAAAAGGTGATTTAACATTGTATACCTGAACAAGACTGAAAACAAAAACAAAAGCCAAAGCAAAAGAAAACTAGCAAACAGACATTTATTTCAGAATGAGTTGTAATTTTCTTCTTTTCTAATCTATTATACCTTAATAATGTTATGTTCACCAAAATAATTATTGAAGGGTTTTTAAATCCTTATATTGATCTTTAAGTAAGGAAGAATTTTCAACTTGTGATCTCTATTATCTGGTAATAGAGTGAAAATGAACTTTAGGAGTTTATCAGACATACATGTAATAATATATAGAATGTTCTTATATTTTAATTTTATTAATAAATTATTGTCAGTGATTGGAATTCAGGAAAACTTTTTCTTTTAAAAGGGGTTAGAATTACACTGAAAACCATTGTACTACAATATCCCATGTACATGAATTGGAATATTAATATTATTAAAATGTCCATACTACCTAAAATAATTTAGAGATTCAGCAAAATTGATATTAAAATAAGAGTGGCATTATTGTGGAAAAATTCCTCTTTCCACATTAATTTCATTTTTAAGGGAATAAAAGAAAATTATTAGCAAGTATGTATTGTACAAAATAACAGGATTTACTGACATTTTCATATGTGCATATAATGTTCTATCATTTTCACCCTAGTACCCTGTGTTATTACTACTCTACATTTGCACTTCTGCCCTTCCCTATCTCCTAATCTCCCCTTTACTTTTTTTTGCCTCATCCTCTTAATTCCCACATTATAGAAAATATGTGATAGCTGCCTTTGAGTTTAGCTTGTTTCAGTTAATTTGACGAAATTCACTTCCATCCAATTTTCTACTAATGATAGAATTCCTGTTGAATGTTGGAATGAAACCACTGTATATAGGAGCATTGCATTTATCCATCCATGAAATAGGTACTCAAACTGATTCCACTGCCTTGAATAATGTGAATAGTACCATGTATCTTGGTGGGAGGTTGTCCTCAATTATTTTCTTATATACCCAGAAGTAGTATAATGAGGTAGTAGAGTAGTTGTGCTTTTTAATGTTCTCAGAAAACTCCATACTAACTTTAATAGTAACTGAATAATTAATAGTCCCATCGATTGTGCATAAGTTTTCCCCAGCCCACGTTTTTGCCAACACACTTTATTCTTTTGGTGATAGTCATTTTAACTGGAGTGAAAGGAATTTCAATGTAGTTCTGATTTATAGTATTAATTGGTGCCTGTTGCTAGGTGTGATAGTTGGGAGGCAGAGGCAGGCAGATCTCTATGAGTTCAAATACAACCTGTTCTACATAGCTATTTCCAGACCAGCCAAGAGTAGAGAGTGAGGGCCCTGTTTCAAAAGATGTAAACTAAAAGTGCCTGTTAATAACATTTGTTTATTTTTATTTTTTTATTTCAAGATCTTCAACATGAGTATTATTTTTATATTATTTCCATCACTCCCAGTCCCCCACCAACTCCTCCCATGTCCTCAAATTTATTCTAAATTTCTTGTCCTCTTCTTGGGTTTTTACTGTTACATATACATACATGCACACATGCACACACACGCATGCACACATATACACACACAAGCGTGCACACACACATTCTTAAAATTTGTATGGAACCATACATGACAACAAAAAGCTAAAGCAATATAGAACAAAGTGACCAAGGTGGAAATAGCAAACACTTAGACTTTGAAATGTAATAGAATGTTATAGGAACCAAAATAGCATGATTCTGATATAAAAAAATACATGGACTAATGAAAGAGAGTAGACCTCACAAATACACCTCCACATATATTGTCAGCAGACTTTTGCAGAGGCATCAATTACTCACTAGGGAAAGGACATTTTTTATAAGCAGTGATGGAGAATTGGATAGCAACATTCAGAAGAATAAAACTAGATCTCCACCTCTCATCAGTCACAAAAATCAATTCCAAATGGATTAAAGATATAAACGTAAGAGCTGAAACTATGAAACAACTAAAAGAGATGGAGAAGAAAATGCTTTAGGGCTTTGAAATGGGCAAGGGGTTTTTGGTTATGAACTCAAAAGCACAGGCAATAAAAACAAAATAGATAAGTAAGATTGTGTTGAACTAAAAAGTCTAGCAAATGGAATAACTAACAGAATAGAGAGAAAACCATCAGATTGAAAAGAGATAATTTGACCTATATACGTACCATATAGTTAATATCAAGAACATATTGGGGAATCAAATAATTCAGTAACAGGAAAATAAATAATCCAATTAACTAATGGAAAACAGTTTGAATTTTAACATTTATATAGTTATTCATTTGTGTACATGTATGTGTATGTATATTTGGGTGCATGTGTATGCTGCAGCATGTATATGGAGATCAGAGGAGAATAGGAGGTGTTTCTCTCCATCCATTATGTGATCCTAGGGATGGAACCAAAGTCATCAGGCTGGAGAGCAAATGTCCTTACCTTCTAAACCATCTTGCCAGCTCAGGAAATATAGTATGATATTTTTCAAATGAAGATAGAAAACAATGTCTGAAAATTTTATGACATCACCAGTCACCAGGAAAATGGAAACCCAAACCACCATGAGATTAATTATCATCTCTCCCCAGAAGGAACAGCTATTATCCAGCAGACAAAAACATAAATAATACTGATGATATGAAGAAAACATAACCCTAAAACTATTGAAAGGAATGTAAATTAGTACAACCACTATGAAAAATATGTGCAAAAAACTGCCACCTCTTTCAGATGATCTAGCAATCTTGCCACTGGGTGATTATTTTAAAAGAAATGACATCAATATGTCTAAAAGGCACCTGAATACTGATGCTCATTATGTAACTATTCACAGAAGCCCAGATGTTGATTCAACCTAAGCATCCATTAACAGATGAGGAGAAAAATAGAATAAAGATAGTGGAATAGCACTTGACCATGAATTGTATGGAACACTGAGTTTTGACAGCATGATGAAACTGGGGACCCTACATTCACTGAAATGAGGCCGCTCATGAATCACAATGCTGTAGGATCTTATACATCTGTATGTGAATTTAAAGAAGTTTTCCTAGAAATAGAGAAAAGAATAGGGGTTGCTAGAGAGTAGGAACTGTGGAATTAAGGTGATAGGTTGGTCAAGAGGTACAATGTTACTATTGGACAAAAGAAATAAGTTCTGATATTCTATACACAGTATAATATAGTCATTAGTCATGTACAGTCTATTTAAAAGTAACTGAGGATAGTGTTTTGACTATTTCTACCACAAAATATAAATTTTTGCAGTGAGATATGTGCTAACTTATCTAATGTGATCACTATAAATGGCATAACATGTATCAAAAGGATACACTGTTCTCCAAAATATGTGTGTCATTATATGTCAATTAAACATAAAAAGTAAAGAAAGACAAAAGAAGTAAATTACCCATAGTCAAGAGAGTTTGCCAAATTTCATGAATCAGAACACTAGTAAATGAAATGAGCAAGCCATATTAACATCTGCCAATTGTCTCTTGAGCTTATTACATACAAGCACTGTTCTAGGTACTACTGTGGTTAGTAATGCCATTCAACTCACACATTAACTTAAATCTACAAGTGACTAATTATGTCTTAAGATGAGCGAGCAGCTTAGAAGCATTTACAGTTTGGAGAGAGCCTCACACTTAAAAAGCAGTTATGGGACTTCTCAGAAAATGAGTGATTTTCTTTTTTCCTTTTTTTTTTTTTTTGCAGTCTCTGGCTCTCTTTCAAAGGAATTGTGTTAAATGTCATTTTCAGGGATATTTACTCTAAAGCAATGTCACAAAAATGTGAAGTCTTCCCATTCTGCAGATGAAGGCTTCTCACTGAGAGTGAAGGACAACCCACAGCAGATGAAATTCTTATTCCAGGCGCACTTCTTCGTGGGATCAAAGGAAAGGGAAGTACACTTATCAAAGACACTAATAAACACATTTTATAACACTACTTATTTAAACTTTTCCTATGCTTTTTCTTGTTAATTAAACTTAGTAGAAAAAGAGGAGTTTGTAAATATACACTATAAGAGAATTGAGAGATTCATTAGTGTCCTCTTTACCTGTGTTCTGTTTTGTGGAGGAACTGGACAGCAGACCCAATCTTAGCTGAAGAAATATTGGCAACTGATTACTGTTAGGTGAGGAAGATCTGATCTTCTTACAGCAAGGGACTCTAGAAAAGCTGACTAGACCTCAGTAGATGAACTTGCACTGAGGAATATCAGACACTAACTTGACACAATAGGCCTTAACTCAAATGATAGAATGTATGAATTCTAGTCGGGGGGCTATGGGAGGGTGCCAGTGGGGAAGGGATATAAAGATGATTAAGATTGATTGAGATGTTCTGTATGAAATATGCAAAAATTCAATAAAAACAAATTCAATGGGAAAAAAGAGGTCTATGAGTTTTTCCTCAACTTTACTCAGATGTTCTATTGTGTTTTTAACTCCCAATTATTGTCTGATTTGCCAAGAAGCTCTTATATTACTTCATGTTTTACAATGGACTACACTGTTTAGATTCTTGAGATAAGGTCTTGCTGTATAGCCAGGGCCAACCTCAGCCTTTCCAGTTCTGGGATTGCATGCCCATCTAGAAGACTATTATTTTTCTTTCTTTTCTTATCTTAAAAATGTTTTTATTATTATACATTCATTATACATAATAATGGGTTTAATTATGACATTTTTATACATATGCATAATGTATTTTGATCACATTCACTCCTTA
>NW_008347536.1:302644-304321 GCF_000622305.1 Nannospalax galili | reverse complement strand
AGATAACATAAAGCCTGCAACTATTTTAATGTTCTGTTACATATTATTGTACAAAGTAACCTCACAGTTCCTTTTACTGATTGTTGACAGGCAGTAAAGAGGAAATGTTGCTTATTGGAGACAATAAATCAAGGCTACACACAGCAGCTGTGAAGTGTCAGAGAAATAGTGTTCAACTGTTAACAATATTTAGATAACATAAAGCCTGCAACTATTTTAATGTTCTGTTACATATTATTGTACAAAGTAACCTCACAGTTCCTTTTACTGATTGTTGACAGGCAGTAAAGAGGAAATGTTGCTTATTGGAGACAATAAATCAAGGCTACACACAGCAGCTGTGAAGTGTCAGAGAAATAGTGTTCAAATCCCATCTCAGTATTTGCACCATAAGACGTGACAAGTTATGTAAACTCCTTAAGATTTAGGTTGATGGGGGTTGGAAACATGGCTCAGCAGTTTGGAGTACTGGCTGCTTTTGCAGAAGACATGCCAGCTAACAACTGTCCCTCATTAAAGTTCAAGGGGATCCATCATCCTCTTCTGATGACACGGGTGCACCTGCCTACATACAGGCAATACACTCATTCACATAAATTTTTTAAGTGCAGTGGGATCATGAAATGTATCAGACATTGACCTATGGCCTCCATGTATATGCTCATAGATGTGAACATGGAACACACATATGAATGACATATGGTAAAGTGCTTTACTAGAATGGGCAATAAATAATTTTAGTGACTAAATTTCAAGAGCAGAAGGAATCAAATGTTTGATGGGGCGCCACTTGTACTAAGATTCATCTGAGTCACCCTGTTCTTTCTCATTATAGTTGCTCATTGTTTTCTGTGCACCACCATGACAAAGAAGATAATAAGCCCACCCCCACCTCCCTTTGTTTCCCTGGGCTGTACAGCTGCTGGCTTCCTCATGCCAGCATCTATCTTAGGTAAGTCCAGTGGCACCCACCATGCCTTGACTCCCCCAGCCTCATTCACCCTCCCACCTCCTCCACTCCATCTCTCCTCAAGGGTTGGGTATTGGCCCATTTCTTGTCTTGGCACCCCAGGCACAGGGACTGACTTCTTGGCCCAGAATCCCCACTGCTTCCTGATCCTTTGCATCTAGACCAACCGAGATCCTCCCAGTTGTCCCCAGGAGTCCTCAGGGCCTCTTCCCACTCCCACTTCCCTTTTCACTCCTGGGTGGCACAGCCACCAGCTTCCTGAGATCAGCATCTTTTCTGGGTCCTGCTCCCAGGCCATCCCAGCCCCCAAATTCCTGAAGGTATCATCTTTCCTGGAAGGATCCAGACCATTTGGGGAAAGTCTGAGAGCATCTGATCCTCATCCGACTTGAGCCTCTGTGGGAACTCCTGAAGAGGAACACAATGGACACTCCAACATAAAATCAAAAGAGAGAACCTGAAGCCTAGACCAACCAGCTTTCAGGCCCAACAAATAAGACACAAAGGTACATAAAGTTTACAAAAAGCAGCAGACCTAAACTCAACAAAGGAAGGCTTGAATTTCACACAGGAATCAGAAACTACAAAAGAAATTCACCAAAATCCCCATGATATTTTTCACAGAATTGGAAAAATCTATCCTAAGATTCATATGGAAGCACAAGAACTAAGAGCAATGCTGGGGGGATTACTATACCAGATTTTAA
>NW_008347536.1:257358-299816 GCF_000622305.1 Nannospalax galili | reverse complement strand
GATAATAAAAACAGCATGGTACTGCCACAAAAACAGACACATAGATCAAGGGAATAGAATAGATGACCAAGACACAAGGCTACACAACTACAATCACTTGATTTTTTACAAAAATGCCAAAAATAAACATTGGAGAAAATGCAGCATCATCAACACAAGTGGTGTTGGGAGACCTGGATATCTACATGCAGAAGAATGAAACCAGATTCTTTATATTAGTTACTTTTCTATTGCCATGACCAATGCAACTTGCAGAAGGAAGAGTATTTGCTTATGATTCCAAAGGACAAAGAGTTCATCATGGAGGGGAGGCATGGCGACAGAGACAGCTAAAGCTGAGAGCTCAGAGTGTCTTCAAGAATGTGCAGGAAAACAGAGAGGAAAACTCCACATGGAGCAAGGCTATGAATTCTCAAAGCCCTCCCCCAGCGACATGCTCCTCTGGCGAGGCCATACTTCCTAAACATCACAAAACTCAAAGAAAGATTATGAAAAATTTAAGAAAACACAAGAATGGAATATGCAGGAATTGTGTGATACCATAAAAAGACCAAACTTATGAATCATAGGCATGAATGAAGGAGAAGAATCTCAAGGATTGTCGAAGAAAATTTCCTCAAATTAAAGAAAGACAAGCCCATACAAATACAAGAAGCATACAGAACACCAAATAGATACAACCAGAAAAGAAACTCTCCATGGCACATCACAGTAAAAATACTAAAATTACAGAACAAAGAGACAATACTGAAAGCTGCAAAAGAAAAGCAACAAGTCACATATAAAAGAAAACCCATCAGGATTACAGCTGACTTTTCAGTGCAAACTATGAAAGCCAGAAGCGGCTACACCAAAGTATTCCCAATTCTAAATGACCACAGATGCCAACCCAGATTACCCAGCCAAAATGTCTATTTTAGTAGAAGGGGAAAGAAAAATCTTGCATTATATATGTAGGCTGAAAGAATTCATTTCCACAAAAATCAGCCCTTCAGAGAGTTCTTAAAGCAATACATAAAGCTGAAGAAAGGCACGACTATACCCAATGGGTTATGGAAAGAAACTCAGTGAAGGTATAACTGTAGAAGTGCACAGCTGTACCAAGAATGTGAACAGAAATAACAACGACAGGATTCAATACACACCTTTCATTAATACATTTATATATCAATTTATAGTTCAATTTGGAACTCCCTAGTCAAAAGACAGACTATTTGAATGGATTAAGAAACAAAACCCATCTTTTTGTTGCCTGCAAGAAACTCACCTCACTTTCAAGGACAGGCACTACCTTAAGGTGAAAGGATGGAAAAACAATATACCAAGCGAATGGTACTAAGAAAAAAAGCAGGCATTGCAATTCTAGTAACTGATAAAATAAACTTTAAAAATTTCTCAGAAGAGATAAAGAGGGCCACATCGTTCTGATCAAAGGAACAATAAAACAAGAAGATATTACAATCATGGACATACATCCACCAAACCCTGGCACACCCAACTTCATAAAGACAGGTGAGACCCAGATTAATCTCAACTCATTAATAGTAGGGGAATTCAATACCCCATTGTCTCCATTAGATAGGTCAACAGGAAAGAGAATTAACAGAGTGACATTTGAATTAAACAATACCATATATCAAATGGACCTAATAGACATCTATAGAACATTCCACCCAAGCACCAAAGAATATACTTTCCATTCAGTGCCCCATGGAACCTTCTCCAAAATTGACCATATACTGGGGCATAAAACAAACCTCAAAAAATACAAAAAGTTTGAAATAATTCCATACATTCTATCAGACCATAATGCAATAAAGTTTAAAATCAACAATGGAAGAAACCCTAGTAACTACATGAACACATGGAGATTAAACAACACACTCCTGAATGATGAATGGGTCAAAGGAGAAATTAAGAAAGAAAGAATAGCATCCCTGGAATTAAACAAAAAGAACAATACAACACAAGACCTCTGGGAAATGTTGATAGCAATCCTTAGAGGGAGTTACAGCTCTAAGTGCCTACATTGAAAAATCAGAAAGAACACAAATAAATGACTTAACATTCCAACTCAAGAAACTTGGAAAGCAACAACAAATGAAACCCAAGCCCAGCAGACAAGAAGAAATAACAAAAATCAATGAATCCAAGAGCTGGTTCTTTGAAAAGATAAACAAGATTGACAGACTGCTAGCCCAACTACCCAAAAGAAACAAAATCAACAAAATTAGAGATGAATGGGGAAACATCACAACAGACACCAAAAAGATTCAGAACATTATAAGGAAATACTTTAAAAACCTATACAGTACTAAATTTGAAAACCTAAAAGAAATGGATGGGTATCTAAAAGCATGGGAACCACCAAAACTAAACCAAGAAGAGATTAACAGCTTAAACAGACCCCTAACAGATGAGGAAATAGAAACAGTAATACAAAAATCTCCCGACTAAAAAAGCCCAGGACCAGGTGGATTTACAGTAGAATTCTACCAGACATGTAAAGAAGATATACTTCCAATGCTACTTAATTTATTCAAAAAGATAGAAACGGTGGGAGAACTTCCAAATTCCTTCTATGAAGCCAGCATCACTCTAATACCAAAGCTAGGTAAAGACACAATCAAAAAAGAAAATTATAGACCCACATCCTTAATGATCATAGATGCAAAAATTCTCAACAAAATATTTGCAAACTGCATATAGACAAGTAGCAAAAAGATCATCCAACATGATCAAGTCAGCTTTATTCAAGATATACGGGGATGGTTCAATATATGTAAGTCAATAAACATAATAAATCATATAAATGGGCTCAAAGACAAGAACCACATGTTCATCTCAATAGATGCAGAGAAGGCCTTTGACAAAATTCAACATGCATTTATGTTCAAAGTCCTAGAGGGAATTGGACTGGAGGGAACATACTTCAACATAATTAAAGCAATATACAACAACTTAACAACCAACATGATTCTAAAGGAGAAAAATGGGAAGCATTCCCATTGAAATCAGAAACCAGACAAGGCTGACCACTATCTCCACTCCTCTTTAACATAGTCTTGAAACTATTGCAAGAGCAATAAGACAAGAGAAGTAAATTAAAGGAGTAATAACTGGAAAAGAAGAGATCAAATTATCCCTTTTTGCAGATGATATGATATCTAAGAGATGCCAAAAATTCCACAAGAAAACTCTTAGAAATTATTAACATGTTCAGTAAAGTGTCAGTTTACAAAATTAACCTACAAAAGTCTGTAGCCTTTCTATATACCAATAACAAGCAATCAGAGAAAGAGTACATGAAAATACTCCCCTTCTCAATAGGTGCAAAAAAATATATATATCTTGGAATAAACCTGACCAAAGACATTGAAGACTTCTACAATGAAAAGTCTAAATCTTTAAAGGAAGAGATTTAGGAAGACATCAGAAGATGGAAGGACCTCCCATTTTTATGGATTGGAAGAATTAATATTGTGAAAATGACCGTCCTACCAAAAACCATTTATAGATTCAATGCAATGCCAATCAAAATCCCCATGACATTTTTCACAGAGTTGGAAAAAATCATCCTAAGATTCACATGGAAGCCAAAAAGACTTAGGATAGGCAAAGCAAACCTAAGCACTAAGAGCAATGCTGGGGGGATTTCTACACCAGACTTTAAAATGTATTACAGGGCTATAGTCATAAAAGCAACATGGTACTGGACTAAAAATAGACCCATAGATCAATGGAATATCATTGAAGACTCAAACCCAAGCACATGCAATTTCAGTAACCTGATATTTGACAAAGGGGCCAAGAATATTCAGTGGAGGAAAGATGGCAAGTTCAGCAAATAGTGCAGGCAAAACTGGTTCTCCACCTGTAGAAAAATGAAGCTAAACCCCTAACCTTCATCTTGCAAAACAGTCAAAGACCAAAATGTGAAGCCAGAACTCTGAAACTGTTAGAAGAAAACATTCGAAATAACCTACAAGATACAGGTGTAGGAAAGGATTTTCTAAACTGGACATCAACTGCCCAGGAAACAAGGTCAAGAATCAACAAATGGGACCTCATTAAACTAAAATCTTCTGTAAATCAAAAGAAGCAACCAAGAAATTGAAGAGAAAACCCACAGAATGGGAGAAAATCTTCACCAGCAACACATCTGACAGAGGTTTAACATCCAGAGTATATAATGAACTCAAAAAATCAAAGAATCAAGAAAGGAAGTAATCCAACTAAAAGATGGACTAAGGGGCTGAACAGAGAGTTCTCAAAAGAAATAAAGATGGCTAAGAAGCATCTTAAAAGGTTCTCAACAACATTAGAAATTAGGGAAATGCAAATTAAAACCACCTTAAGATATCATCTTACCCCAGTCAGTCTGGCTAAGATTAATGGAACAAATGATACAAAATGCTGCTGAGAATATAGAGAAAGGGGAACACTCATTCACTGCTGGTGGGATTGCAAGTTTGTTCAACACCTATGGAAAGCCGTGTGGAGAACACTTTTAAAACTACAAATGAACCTCCCATTTGACCCAGTTATAACACTCCTTGGCATATACCCAAAGTACTAATCCTATTCAAGAGACACCTGTACATCCATGTTTGTTGCTGCTCTTTTCACAATAGCTAAGAGATGGAAGCAACCTAAGTGTCCTTCAACTGATGGGTGGATAATGAAAATTGCTACATTTATGCAATGGAGTTTTACTCAGCAGTAAAGAAAGATGAACTCATGAAATTTGCAGGTAAATGGATGGAACTAGAAATTGTTATACTAAGTGAAGTAACACAGACTCAGAAAAATAAAAAAAAAACATGACATATGTTCTCCCTTATATATGGATCCTAGCACCAAATCCTTATAAGTGAGTATGTTTCCAGACATAACTACAGAAACCAGGGTAATGAAAAGTAACCAGGGAGGTAAAGGAAAAGAAAGAATTTGGAAAGAGAATAAAAGTAGGAAACAGGTGTTAATAAGGGAGATAGGGATAAAAAAAATGGGGTTATTTTAAGCAGGTGAGAGGGAGGGTTATACAAGGAATCTTGGGGATAAAGAGAAAGAAGGAGCTCAGTAGAGGTGGGACCATAGGATAAGGGTATTAATAAGAGTGAAATGGGAAAATTGGAGGCACCTTAAATGGGGCAACCATGGTGGAAGGGTCAGACAATGCAAGAGATAAATAATGCCTAGCTGATTTAAAAAAAAAAAAAAACAGAGGGAACCATATTAGTCCAATGACCTATTGATAAATTATACATACAACTAGATCAAGGAATATAATATATGTCTAGGCAAGGTTTATCTGAAAATATTTGGTCTTTGTTCAAGCATTTTCCTAATGGCACATGATAATAAAACTACCAAGTTGTGGAACTAACCTTCTTGGATGTTTAACAGCCATACTTTGAGGCCTATACTAATTTGATCAGAGGGAAGTAAAAGACAATATTTGCTCCTTGCTTTCCTAGGTTGACTAAATTCCAGGGGACTATGAGCATCTCTCAAAATGTCCTATATTTGTGGTGAGTCTCCTGTCCTCTTGATCATGGAGGTCATGGAGACCCCATCAAATGGACTTGAACCAGTGTTCAGTTTACAAAGAGAAGGGTCAACATAAGGAAACATTTCGTCCATGCTTCCAAGTGAAGGCAGCCATGGTCGATCAGGACCTTTGACTTATCTTCACATAATGGAACTGGTAAAAGAAAGGATCCAGGGGCTCCTCCCTAGCCATGTGATCCCTGAGGAACAGATCCTAAAATGGCCTTAAGAGTAAAAATAAATTGGTTTATCAGGGCCAACTGTATGGTTTTAAACATCCAAAAGGAAAGTATAGCCAAAGATTAAAGGGGTCAATATAAATATTTAAGAGTCCATATGTAAGCTAAAGGCTGCATAACAAGAAACAATGCCAGACAGGAGATGCCTTCCTTTGAGTTGTTGGCCAGGGTGGCCCAAGAGACTCCCAGATAGTTACCCAGCATAGAACTGAGAAAACGAATATCAGACCCCAATCTTATCTAAAGGAATATTGACAATTGATTGCTGCTAGCTGAGGAACAGCTGATCTTCCTAAAACAAGGAGCTCTAGATAGGTTGACTAGAGTCAGCAGATGGACTTGGGAACAGTTGGGGGTACCGACAAATCAGTGGCAGTAACAAGGATGACAGAATATATGGGCTCTGGTGGAGGGGAGTATGGGAGGGTGCCATTTGGAAAGTGGGTATATAGATGAATAAGATTTTTTGGGATGTTCTTAATGATATACACACAAAAAAGTAAAAAAAAATTTAAAGTGAGTTATATTTGAGGAAGAAGAATAAAAATTTACTTCATGTTAGTTAGGAGAGGTGATAAACATTGCCATTGAAATCTACATGATGACGTTATATTCATACTCAGGTGCAAAGGATATGAGTATAACTGACTGTGACTAGTAATAATCAGATACATAGAGGTTAGAGATGCATGTGTAAACAGCTAAGTGTTAGTAGCATTAAAAATGAGTCTTTCTGTAGGAAACAGTATATGTATTTTTTTAATTTTTACAAAAACTATTGAGAATCATACATGTATATAAGGTGTTTTGATCAAATCCATGCCCACTCCCTCCCCTCCAACATTCCCCCCTCTGAAGTGGTAACCCTAAAATCTTTTAAGGATTAGATACAAGCTCCCAAATACTTTTGACATTTTTGGCCTTTGGAAATGAGTATGTTGCTAACAGGCCCAAGGACATTTTGACTTTTAGCCAAGAAACTGGCTACATTTCTTTGGGGTCTTTTTACCCTAACTGCCTAGCCAATTCCTACCTCCTATTCTTATCATACCATTCTCTGAATGGGTTACTCAAATTGTCAATAAGGAATAGGGACACAGACCGCTCTGGCTTCTTCCATGCTGAACAGGAACGTGGGGTGAAGCAATTGAAGTACCCCTTCAGTGGGTCTATCTAAAGGACTCCCAAATTGCATAACTCTTGTCTCTAAGGGAAGAGGAAAGTCCTTGAATTATGAATGGGGGATGTGAAGGAGAAGTAAAGGCAGGAGTAATTAGCATTACAAGTTCTAGAAAAAAGTCAGAACAGGGCAATTTTCAAATGTTCATATGAAAGTCCATTGGAGTTTCTTGACAAGGGCTCCAAAAAGCATCTCTTTATTGGGTTCTTCTTCATTTTTCTTTTGTCTTCCAAGGCTGGCCTAGTTGGCCTGGAAGAGTGGCTGGATACTCAGGTGAGGGTCCAGTGACCCAACTTGGTGCTCCGTTAATGAATGAGCACCACCGTCAGCAAGCACAGTTGTGATTTTGTTTAGCGATCAGGCTTAGCTGAAGTCATGATGATGGTAGTTATTTCATGCAGAAGGGACTGCTGTATAGCATCTTCTTATTAAAAGGACCTGGAATTAAAAGGATTTAGTGCTAGGAGCCACGTATGAGGGAGAACATACATCGTTTCTTTTTCTGAGTCTGTGTTACTTCACTTAGTATAACAGTTTCTAGATCCACCCATTTACCTGCAAATTTCATTATTTAGTATTTCTTTACTGCCGAATAGAATTCTATCACATAAATATACCACATTTTTGTTAACCACTTATCAGTTGACAGACACTTAGGTTGCTTCCATCTCTTAGCTATTGTGAAAAGAGCAGCAACAAACATGGTTGTACAAGCTTCTCTACAATATGATGAATGTTTTGGGTATATGCCAAGGTGTGGTATAACTAGGGGATATGGTAGGTTCATTTTTAGTTTTTTAAGAGTTCGCCATACTGTTTTCCATAGAGGTTGCACAAGTTTGCAATCCTATCAGCAGTGAATGAGCATTCCCCTTTCTCCACATCCTGACCAGCATTTGGGATCAATCGTTCTCTTGATCATAGCCAGTCTGGGGTAAGGTGATATCTTAGGGTGGTTCTTGTTTTCATTTCCCTAATTACTAATGTTGTTGAACACTTTTTGTGATGTTTCTTAGCTATCTTTATTTCTTCCTTTGAGAACTCTGTTTAGATCTTTAGCCCATCTTTTAATTGGATCATTTGGTCTCTCGATTCTTTGTTTTTGGAATTCTTTATATATTCTGGATGTTAAACCTCTGTCAGATGTGTCAGATATGTCTCTGGTGAAGATTTTTCCCCATTCTTTTGGTTTTCTCTTCACTTTTTTTATTGTTTCTTTTTCTGTATAGAAGCTTTTTAGTTTAATGAGGTCCCACTTATTGATTGATGACCAATCTATCTGATTTAGAAAATCCTTTCGTACACCTATATCCTGTAAGTTACTGCCAATATTTTCTTCTAAGAGTTTCAGGGTATCCAGTTTCACTTTGAGGCCTTTGATCCATTTGGAGTTGACTTTTGGGCAGGGCAAATGATACGGATCTACTTTCATTCTTCTACTGGTGGAGATCCAGTTTTGCCAGCACCATTTGTTGAAGATGCTGTCTTTCCTCCATTGTGTGTTCTTGGCACCTTTGTCAAATATCAGGTGGCTGAAATTGCATGTACTCAGGTTTGGACCTTCAATGATGTTCCACTGATCTATGTGTCTGTTTTGTGCCAGTACCATCCTGTTTTTATGACTATGGTTCTGTAGTATATTTTGAGATCTGGTATAGTAATCCCCCCAGTGTTGCTCTTCATGCTCAGGGTTGCTTTGGCTATCTGGGGTCTTTTTTGCTTCCATATGAATTTAAGGATGCCTTTTTCTAATTCTGTGAAGTATGTCACAGGGATTTTCATTGGGATTGCAGTGAATCTATATATTGCTTTTGGTAGGATGGTCATTTTAACAATATCAATTTTTCCCATCCATGAACATGGGACAGCCTTCCATTTCCTGGTGTCTTCCTCAATCTCTTTAACGATTTAAAATTTTCATTGTAGAGGTCTTTGGTGTCTTTTGTTAGATTTATTCCATGATATTTTAATTTTTTATAGCAATTGAGAATGGAAGGATTTCCCTGTATTCTTTCCCAATTGCCTATTAAAACAGTATATTTTAAAATGAAATGGAGATTTTTTAAAGGCTAAAACCTCATTCAATTTTATGTCTTACTGGGTTTACACTGAGTTCAGTATTGTATAACTGTATTAATTCAACTGTGAACCTAAAAATTTACAGCCACTTTTGAAAGAGATGCATCTTTGCTCTGGAAATTGTTATTGAATATGTTAAAGTTGTAATGAAATGCTTCTTCTAATCATGTGGTTCTTAAATAATAAAAAAAGAAGGTAATAAAACTCCTGAAAACAATATGAAGCAAAGTACCATCTAATATGCAACCTGAGAAAGATGATACAACCAGACCAGACACATGATGATAATAATAAAGCTTTCTTTATCCTTTTGTGTGTGTGTGTGTGTGTGTGTGTGTGTGTGCTGCATGTGTGGGAAAGACAAAGAACAACTAGTGAGGAGTTAGTTCTTTCCCTCCATCATGTGGCTCATAGAGATAGAACTTATTTCACCAGGCTTGTTGGCAAGTACCTTTATTCATTGATCCATCTTGCAAGCTCATAATAATGCTTTTAAACAAAAGCTATAAATATTGATTTTCAGCTTTTGAAGTTATAGAGTCTACAGATAAAATTTCCACTTGCAATATTTCTAACCTTCTAACTTCAAATAATCATTATGACGCATAGATATATAATCAAGGCATTTATTTAAGATATAATGTCATTCCCCAAAACTAATCTCTTTATTCTGTCAATTAGTACTATTTTAACCAAATTGACTGTAAACTTGAAACCATAAACCAGCTTCCAAACCTATACCTCCATTGCTTGTCAATCATTAATCATTCTTCTCAATAAGGGTGCATCCTTGTTAAGTTTTGAGGTACAGGGAGCAGAAGAGGGGGAGACTAGAAGTTACACACTTAATAAAGTCGGCCATATTATAATCTGCAGTTTATTCTGAGAAAAATTTATAAATGATGTTGGTGAGTGTGGTGAAAACAAAAAGCAAAGAAAGCAACAAAACGGCCCTCAAAGAAGTAACTGTGTAGTAGGAATCTCCAAGACAGAGCTTGGCTTGAACACTGACAGAAATCTATCCTTGTTCTTTACAGTGAGACAGTGCCATGATTTTCTCTACCAAACATGCTACATATATGCTTACTTTCATGGTGCTGAGAATCCAAATGCAAATTTTACCACTACTGACATTCTCTGACTGAGCAGAGAAAATAAGAAATCATATTGGAAAAGTAATAAAAATATTCATTTTTTATTTTCTTTTAAATAATTTGTACTATTATGATTGTGTGTAAATGGGCTTGTGTGTATATGGTGTATGGGGGTCACATGGGTAATGGCTTGTTCATAGAAATCAGAAGACAAATTTCTGGAGTCAATTGTCTCTGCCCACTTTTACGTGGGCTCTGGGGATCAAACTCTAATGGTCAGGCTAGGGAAGTAACACACTGAACTCTCTGTCAGCTTCCTGTTTTTCCTTTCATATCATAATTTATGACTCTTTAGTCTCATCGATTTCATATTTTCAAGAGCAGGAAACCATACATTTTTCTGATCAGATTTTGTATATCACCATTTGTCTATAGCAGTATGATTAATGAATCCCAAGAAAACAATTACAGCAATTATTCCATTGTCGAGCTTTATACATTTGGGTATTGAGATAAAACACAATGTCAGTAACTATAGAATAGAAATGTTTCCAATGAACTTTGTGTCACAAAATCATGGGACATTGTATGCCTCTGTCAAAGGACCACCGAAGCACTCAAGACATGAGAGGGCTTTTATTTTACAGCCAGGATTTTTGGCATGTTCAGTGATAGGGTTTCAAAATTTACTGCAGAATAGAAGAAGAAAATAGGAGAAAATTAGAATGACCCAGTATCTGTGAGTATAGAGAGAGAATAATATATGGTCAAGAACAAGAAGTAGGGAATACAATTTTACATCATGCAATAGTGTGATAATAGACTGGTAAACAATTTTATTGATTCAGTATATTCACAGAGCATGGCTGAAGTAACAAAGGACTGCAAATGTTTATAATGTGCATGAAAAGTGTTATAAAATCAAATACATCGCTTACTTGAATATTGCTAAAGGCATAGATCTTAGCAATTCTTGACACAAAGAAGTGAATATGTGAGGTGATGGGGATGCTTATCAATTTAGTACAATTTTGCAGTATATGCATTCATCACATATCAAATACTAGGTGCTACACTGTAAATATATAAAACTTGTCAATAATGTTGCACATCATTGTAGTGAGTGGCTCCTGGTAAACCGTTTATCATACATTTTCATGTATGTGGTGTGCATGGGTGTATGTGTGTTTAATGTGTACAGGCACATACGTGTGCAGTTGCACATGCACATGTGTTTTTGCATATGAAAGTGCAGAGGCTGATGTTGGGTATCTTCCTTGATTGCTGTCCATATTTGATAGAGCCAGGGCCTCTCATTAAAACAGCAGCCTATCTTTTCAGCTGACTGTCTGGTCAGCTTGCTCAGTTCCCTACTCTCCACCCGAGATTACAGGTGGGTCACCATATCTAGCCAGCGTTTAGAAGGAGGCTACACATCTAGACTCCTGTCCTCACGTTTGTTCAGCAAGCACTTTATTGACTGAGGTATCTCCCCAGTTTCCCATTCATTTTACCAATTTCCAGAAGATAAGAAAATTTAATTCTAGGTTTTCTTTTAATTAATCAATATTTTAAATGAAGACCGTTTTTTTTTTAATTAGTATTTGAGAAACTGAACATCCCAGTCCCAAGAAGACCAAAGGTCTTCATACATCTCATGTTGAGGGACAAAAGAGAGGGGTCAGGATGGGTGATCATTCATAAAGAGAAACATATATTAGATTGAATTAAGGCAGAAGATTTTTAAAAACTGCAGTATATGGTTTACCCCAAAACAAAAACAATGTTGTCGCCTACCCTTTTGAGACTCAGAGTGTGGACTGGGCCTTTCTCCTTTAGGGAGTAAGAGCAGCATTTGGGAGGGTGAGGGACTTCCTATAACCATGTATCTCAGGGATACCAGGATTGACTATTAAAGCAACAACACCTGACTGTTTTCCCAATTTTGGAATTACACATTTGAACTAACTAGATTCTGTGTTCTAAACATTCTGTATTTTTTTCCCTAATTCCACCTGAACCACTTCAATATTCAGTAAAGTAAGGTAAATAATTTGAATTTGTTTTGTTAATCAATACTGAAACTTGATTATATTTTCAAATCTACATGTTAATATCAATGAAACAAATTACATTTATATATATATTGGGTTCTTATGTCAGATTTGGTTCTTGAAAGCCAACAATTTACATTAATATGTTTTGGGGGTATTCCACCCAATATTCTTTTGTTCCATAACTGTGACTCTATACTGTCTTTTCTGCCTTACTTATGTTCAACTTTAGAAATTCTCGATTGCAGTGCATTTACATTCACAACTGCTCCATTTTTCATTTGCCATGATAATTCCCATGTATCCTCTTCTGCTATCATTTCCTTTTTCCTTCTCATATTCTGTATTTTTAGTTTATGACTAATTCATCTGTGGATGACTCAAGAATTTCTTTCAATTCTGGAAAATCTGAAATAATTTCTCTTCCCTTGAGATCACCACAGCATAGATTCAAATTTCATTTGAATGTCACTGCTGAAATTCTGAATTATTTTACTCAATTTTCTTTTATTTATACCTATGAGAGTTTGGTACCAGGTATACTTATTTGAAAGTAATATTTTGACAATGTTAAAAATTAAAGCAAATATCCAAGGACACCTACATTAGTTGTGTTTTTTGAAGCCACTCAAAAGTCAAAAGTCAAAATATCAATATCAAGGGATAATACAAGAGAAAAACAGAGGGAAATATTAAGAGGATACCTGGAGCTAAGCACTTTTGAAAACTAACCTCAAGTGTATTCAATCTCTACATTCAAACTAAAAAGAAAAAATAATCATCTTTCTTCTATTATAGTTCCCAAATGATCATTTAGCAAACACCTAATGGACATCTTGTGTATTGGTTGCTATGGTAAGTCTTTGGGTTTACTGTTTACTCTTAAGTAGCTTAGAGTTTAAAAAACATGTTACCATGAAACTATGTTAGAGAATTTGTGTTTGCTTGTGTTAAAACATGAGAACATCTGGCATTTACTAAACAACAGGTATAGAAATGGTGAGATAGGAGGAAAGGAAGTACTTGATGTCTAAACAAATATCCATAATAAACCATAGTAATCACTTGTTGAAATGGGGATAAAAACACTGAAATAAGAAGTACCAGAGGGTGTGCAAATAAATGCATATAGGCTGCTGACTCTAGAGGAAACTGGAAATACAGACATGCGGTGGAGGATGCACCACTGAGAGGAACAAGTCCGCAGTCTTATGTGTGTAACCTTGGTAACATACCACCTCATATGACAGCAATTTCCTACAGTTCGTGGTGACCTAGTTTTTACAAAATAAAGTAAGTCTGCCTGGATACTCTAAATCAGTTGCAATTAGCAGTCCTGAACTTAGCTGATACTCTAAGGGGAAAAAAAATCCATACTTTCCTTCCTTTATGAGCCAACTTCTATCCAACATTATTTAAGTAACCTATTGTTTTCCTGGTCTGAAATCACCCTGAAATCATCCTAAGTTGATTGGGTTTTTAAATATACTGATTGTTTGATTGACTGTTTATGTGTATGAGTGTTTTATCTGCATGCATGCAAGTACAACTGTGCATGCGATTCCTGTGGAGGCCAGACAGAACTGTGGAAAGAATTATTGGCAGCTGACTGCTGCTGGGTGAGGAAGAGCTAATCTTAAAGGGAGGGACTGATAGGATAACTAGACCTCAGTGGATGAATTTGTATCAAGGGACATCTGGAGACATTACTTGACATGACAGCCCTTAACACAAATGACAGAATGTATAAATTCCAATGAGGGCCATGGAGGGGGTTGGTGGGGAAAGGGATATAAAGATGGTTAAGGTGTTCTGTATAAAGTACACAAAAAATCAATAAAAAATTAAGAAATAAATTTACTAATGAGAAACTGTGTGTACCTAATAGTGTGAGGGAGGGAGGGAGGGACCTATAGAGCAAGTTCAAGGCCAGTCTAGGCTGAAAGGAAGGGAGGGAGGGAGGGAGGGAGGGAGGGAGGGAGGGAGAGAGACAGAGAGGAGTGACAAAGGAAGGGAGAGAGGGAAGAGGAGAGGAGAAAAGGAAAACAAAGAGATGGTGATAGGAGCAGAGAATGTGGGAGAGAGGAAGGGAAGGATAGAAGGAAAGAGTAAGTGAGGATGGGAGATAAGAGAGACATAGAGAGAAAAAGAGAGCAGCGAAGGGAAAACGGGTGAGGAAGAGAGAGGAAGAGGGAGACAGAGGAAAGGAAGAAGAGGATTAGCGGGGTAGAGAGAGGAAGCTAACAAGAAAGAAAGAGATAGCAAAGAAGGGAGGGGAACAAGGAGGGGAGAAGAGCGTGAAATGAAATCCTTTTACAAGCACATCAACTGCAAATGTAGAACTCTGTAGCAACAATAACTTTAGATAAGATCATCAAAACAATGGTTAAATGGTGCTGGGGAAATCATAATACCAATTTCTACGTTACACCCTGTAAAACTGCCTTTGTAATCGAGATGTCTGAAGATCGTAATCACAGCAAAATAATGTGACCTGCTGACAGGATGCTGTGAGAGACATTCAGCATCACCATAAGATGTTCTCGCTTGACATGTTTGACATGAATTTTCTGATGGAGAGAAAGTCATTCCCAAACTATGAGATAACTAAACTACTCTGGATTTTACACATGAGTCAAGCTAAGATCAGTGAAAGCAATGGGCTTCTGCTTCACCATGAGTGACTAAGAAATAATGATTATATGAATCCTGGTTGTATCCTAAATACTAGAAAATACAAAACAAAAAAAAAAACAAAAACAAAATAAAAACAAACAATTAAAATAGAGCCATAAGGATGTTTTCTAGATAACTGGAGTGGAGGGGACATTCACATGTGCATTGATAGCTATTGTCCACTTAATGTGTATTTTTATAGGTTCTATCAGAGAAGACGATATTCTGAGGAATTTGTAGGTGGAATGCCATGACACTCATAGCTGATATCCAAGGGATTTGGCAAAAGATAAGAGCAGGAAATGTGAGGTTAAGATGTTAGCAGATAATGAAGTTTATGAGGGATGTTTTCACTTATATTTTATCAATTCAGTCTTCCTTCATATGAGTGAGTTTTTTGAAAAATAAATTAGGGGCTGGGGAGATGTCTCAATCAGTAAAGTGCTTGCTAACCAAGCACGAGGACCTGAGTTCCATCACCAGAGCCCTCACAAAAAAGTCAGGTGTGCTGATGTGCACTTATAAATCCAGGACTGATGTGGCTGAGACTAATGGGTCTCCAGTGACTCTCATCAATCAGCTTGGCCCAATAAGCAATACACAGGTTTCAGTGAAAGACTTTTCAATTAAAACCAAGGTAGACATCACTTGAGGAGCAATAGATGAGGTTAACATCTGGCCTCCACATGTACACACATGCAAATTCACCCCACCCATGTGCACCTGCACATATACCCACAATTTAAAAATAAAAAATAAAAACATTTAGTTAATTAAAAAAACAACAAATAGTCTTAGTTTCCTAAATCTCAGATAAAAACCACCAGTATCTATTACTTTTAGGGAGTAATGATAATTGCATAAGGAGTAGATTCTCTCTCTCTCTTATAGCCTGTTCCTAAGAGTATGACCCTCAGAGTTTCTCTTCGATGTAGCAAAACATATAAGAACTTTCATTTGATGATTTGATGCCTGAGTTTCACATTTTCTCTTTAAAATGATAACAGAGAATTCAATAACAGTGTGACATTACTGATTTTTGAAATTATTTTGATAAATGCACTTAATTGATTCTAGTAATATTTTATTTGACATTCAAGCTCCTTAGTCATTAGGTTTCTGTATCATTCTTAGCCTAGATCTCTCTGTTCCAAACAGGATGCAAAGTAGAGGTCCCAGTCAAACAGTGTAGAGCAACACAATCAAAATTCTCTGTTAGGGCACCTTTCCTTGAATTCTTGGAGTTGCCTTTGAAACCAAGGATGAATGGCCCCATATGAGTGCCTCACTATAGCTGTTAATAACTGACACTACAAAGTTTGGAGAGATTGACTGATGCACTCTGTCCAGGAGGCCTTCAAATAAGTATCATTAGTAAAGAAAGAGCTCCTGAATGCTAAGAGCAGGATCCTGCTTTGTAGTTATCTGTCAGGTAATATCTTTTGATGCTGATTCAGTTTTAAGATTTATGTGAATCTTTAATCTGACCAAACATTCACTGATGAAAATTATATGCTCTGTGTATTTGTATACACAAGAAATTGCCACAAAAACATCTGAATTTCTTTTCTATCTTACTAGCTTCCCAGGTAGCAATCATTAGATTGTCTCATTTTTTTCTAGGGTTTTTTTTTATTTCTTCTATGCTCCTAATTCTGAAATTTGAAATCTGAGTTCTGACTTTGTATAGATAATTTTTAATGTGTGAATTCATTTCAGAACTTTTCAATTGTTCACTGACAGCACTCCAAAGCAAAGTTTATTTTTCTCTTGTGAAGATCTGTTTTTCTCTTGTGGTTTCTTTAAGAGTAACTGATATACCCTTATGCTTCCAGGCAAGTGCTCCTGGTCCCCATAGTATGTTTCTCCCTTCTTCCCCTCCTCCACCACAAAAGAGACTTTGTAAAATCAACAAGAGTATTGACTTCAGTGATACTGTCTTTGTTTTTATAGTACTCCAACAGTCTTTTAAGTATTCATAGACTATGTTCTTTCCATTTTCTGTTTCATCTATTCTGAATCTGTCCACAAAAACAAAGTTATCAATAATTTTAAGGCATAGAGTTATAATCTATGTCATGTGCTTTTGACCTTTTCACAAATTATTCCCCCCTTTTGGTTTGTTATTTTATCTGGCCTCATTGCAATATGCTGACAAGAAATGAGCATAGGCTCATATATTCCTTTCTAAAGACCTAAAGACCTGCCCATCAAAAGAGTCCCATCAGTCAGAACATTCTCATTGAAGCTGCTTTATTTCTTGTTGAACTTTAAAATGGAGTGACAATATTTACCTGTAGTGCACATGCAGTAGCTAAAAATCTAAGCACTCTACAGAAAATGAAAATGGACCCTGTTCGGCCTTAATAATCAATTGCGCATGCTGAATTATTTAATAAAGAAGCAGGACACACTACACAGCAAACTTTTAATAGCTTAACTAAATGAGTTCTTGAGGTTTTATTTACTTTACTACTTGACCCCTCACATTTTACATTTATCTGCATTTAATACTACATCCTTCATGAACAGTTTGCCTTTCTGACAGGCTACTCTCTATACAAAGCAACTCTGTGTCATTAATTTCTAATTAGCTTCTTCAGAAACTGTATTCACCCCATGCCATGTTTCCTACATAGACATAAATTCAAACTCTTCATTAGGGCAATAAATTCACACACATGCCTTTTTTCCTGACTCTAATGCTATGCTTACTACCACTTGTCATGGAAGCCACACACAATGTGCTGTTTTCATCCATGTGCCTCTGTAATTGTTAACCTATTTCATTTACAGCTTGCATACTATACCTGGATGATCATTAAACACCATCTTTGGTTTTAAATATTTGCTGACTACCCACTCAGCTGTTGGTGTATCTTAGTTGATTAATAAATTTATTCTATCCTTTAGTAACATGATAGATACATGCTTTCTGTGAGAGAGGACTAATCAATGTTCCTCTCCACTCACCAAGCAGAGAAACAGTCAGCTAATATTGTATGTAAAAAAATTCTGTTCCACTTTCATGTTTTCTCCCAAACTAACCTTAATAATGTCAATAATTTGCACAAGTGTGAAGCTATCTCCTGGAAAACAAATGTGATATTAAAGCTAAGCTCTGAACTCGGGATTGGCAAATAAGGGAGTGAAGCCTTTGGCTTTGAAATGTGATGAGCAAAAGCCTGGGTCCATGGAAATGGCCCAGGAGCAACCAATAAGGAGAGCAAGGAATGCCAAGGGGACATGTGTGGAGGTGGGGAGGGACTTCCTAGGGCAGACTCATCTCAGCCCCAGCAGCCCCTTTATCTGGTTCATTGTAAATGTATATAGGTCCTTTTCTAAAAACAAGTGCTTCTTTTCCTACTTATTTGAAACATACTAGTATAAATTTTGGCAGCTTCTATTTATTTACAAAGCATTAAGAATTGTCTGCACCAAATAAGGAAACAGAATGTGGTATTCAATGTAATCTACATCAGCAGCAGCTTTCTTTAATAAGCCCCCAGTGGTGTTTACAAAAGGCATTTTTAAATAAGAAATTGTCCAACATATATAGTCATCCAATAATACATGATCATCAGTTAAAAATGATGTGTGTATATCATCACTGTGATCAATACCTATTCTGTTTGTTAGTTATCAGGCTCCATAAAGAGCATAGTCTTTCTCATTAATAATTCTGCACTTGTATTCGGCAAAATTCCCGGTATAGAGTAGTAGCTGTTGAATCCACTGTACTGAATCTTGAAAAATGTGATTGCAAATATTTGTTAAAGTAATATCTGGAGATATGTGCAGAATGTGTTTGTGTGCATGTGTATGTATATATGAGCATGTGGTATGTATGGCTAGGAGAAGAAAAGTAACAGTACAAAAGAGAAAGACACCAACAGTTTTCTCTGAAGAATGAATTGCTTGTTTTACTGAGGAAAAAAATTCTAAATTTCTTCAGTGAATTTGTCAATGATAAGATAAAACGCTATAGGAGGAAGCGCTACAAACTATGGAAAACAAAGCAAATATGTGTAACCTAGGGTCTTTCCACATGGGACATGTACCCAGCTATAAAATGCCATTTTGTAATAAAACTTGCTCAATTTTGGTAGTTAATCAGAGTTATTACCCCCTAAGTCTGACTGAAGTTCACATGTGATTCTAATCCACTGGTGTGCTGGGCTCCAAGAAGATGCTGCTCATGAAAGAAAACAGAGTGCGTTAGTACACAAGTGTTCACAGGAGCAACGTTCTAGAGATTTAGTGCCTTCACTGTTGTCAAAGAGTCAGAACAGAAAGACAGAGAATTTATTTACAAGAGAAAATCATTCTAGGAATTCTGCCTCCCCCACCCTCTGTCTCTCTATGTGTTAAAACCAATGAGTAGAAACTCATCCCTACCTCACCTTGTAGGAAAAGTGTGTTGAATCCAATAAGAGGCTTCAGTTAACATTTCCGGAATCAATTGGTTCCAGAGAACCTTCAAATGTTGCAAGGCTTTGTCGAAGAACTCACAGGTAAGAGGTGGTGTGTAGGTTGGAATAAAAGGAAATTAACTCAGAGCTCATGGAAATGTGGAAAAATCAGCGTTCAAGCAGAATGGGAAGCGGGAAACACCAGGCCTTCCTACAAATGTATGAATTGTATGGATTAGGTCCCTGTCTCTGCCATTTAGTTTGTGGATCTTTCTCTTAATTCTTCACATATTGCAGGCAATTTTCTTATCTTTCAAACATCAAGAGTCCTTCATATTAGTCCTCCTCAGCAAGATTGTAATAGAGAAGGCATAAACATGGGGCATAACATGGAAAGAGTCTTGTTTTGTTTAACAGAGGAGAGATCCTAACAACTTCCTGATTCCCTCAGTGTAACCCCTTTCTCTTTTAGGAATTATAAATTCCAGGAAACTTCTATCACACAAGGATGTTGTAAAGTCAAAGATTTTGTATACAATTTTGATGCATACTAAGTCCCTAATATCATTATAATCCTGATTATTGATTATGGTCTAGATCTATGTGTACATGTGTATTGACTTTGGCAGGGATTTTGTTGATTTGTTTGTTTGCTATTATGCTTTTGTTGTTTTGACAGGGATCTTGCTATGTTGTATAGTCTGGTCTTCAACTAGTGGGCTCTAGCAAAAAGCCTCAGATTACAAGAACCTGGGATCACAGGCATGTTCCACCACACCAGTTCTCCTTGCCATGATGAGCATAGAATTCAGGGCCTCCCAAGCACTTTACCACAGAGCTAGCTATACCTAAAGTTCTGTACATGTATTTCTACATTGTTAAGCAAACTATAACCTGTCTCATTTCGCTATCAATGTATTATATGTTGCTGTTCCATGTCGGCTATTCCTACCGTGTGCTCCTAATCATTTCACTTTCTGAATTTCCTTTAACAAGGCTGTGTAGGTTGCATGGGAACGTATAATATTTGGAGTTATGAGTCTTTGGCTGAATCACACTCTGTCCTATTTCTTGAGACACAATATCCCTAAATGTTCCTGTGTACTTCCAGTTTCCTCTTTGTACCTTCTCTGATCTCCGAGACATTTTAGTGTGCACATGTAGCTTCCTGGGCTTCTTGCTATGTCTGAAAAGAAGTTGGTTGAAATGGCTTTAAATTACCCTTCAGTTTCTCTCTGACTCACTAGCTTAGCGATTTCTCAAGTGTAAGAGCTGCCCCCCCATGTGATTACTAGTGAACAGTATAGTAGTTGCTATATGGAAATGCACTTTCTGACTATTAGATAAACAACAATACATACATTAATATTTTAAGGCAAAGTACATACCAAAAAATGTGAGGTAAAATTTCTAGCAATCACTTATAAGTCAACTGTCTCCCTTAAATTCCACAAGTAGGAAAGTGAACACACGGGTAAGAGAGCATTTTGATCTCTACCAATCCTAACATCTGGACCTCACAGGGGTTCCAATGTACTCTTTTTAGTGACAGAGACATAAACAGAGAGTTGGGACAGGACCAAGCTATTGGAATGAGTTTCATTTATTTTGCTGCAAATATCACAAAATAAAACTCTTGGTTGTTATTGATAAAATACATGTTCATCCTTTGCAATGCTTTGCTGTTTGTAAGACTGCCAAGTGTAGTGTTTACTGATTGGGGACTTTGAGAAACGAGAAGCAATCACAACACAAACATCAACATTCTGGTTTTTAAAATAAATATACTCACTGTAACACCCTCACACCCACACACCCACATTTGTGAAGTTGTCTCTATCAGTGTATCAAAAGCTTATGATGTAGAACTGCATAGAAGATAGGTTTACTAGATGAGATCTTGAAATAAGTAACCTATTCCTTTAAATTTCAATGGGTTCATTTATTGTCTTTGTTTATTCAGACAGTATCTTCAAAAAAGTTCAAGAAGGTATAGTGTATAAGTTGAATGTACAGATACTGATGGTTCTTCTGCATACCCTGGTCTCATGTGAACCATAAAACCATGGTTACATGTCCTTATCTGTTGTCCCTGTATTTATTATGGTGCTACCACAGTTATTTGTGAGTGTTTTAGCCCTCGATGAAATACCATATACAAGCTCCTATCAAAAGCCATACTCCTCAGCAATCACAACAACTTTGTCTAAGAAATTTGATCTCAATATATATGCTGATGATTCAAATACCTTATGTGAGAAAAAATCCAAATGCCATTTTATGGAGAAAGAAGGAAGCTATGCCACTGACTTTTCTGTGGGCTAAAGACATTTCAGTAATCATTTGCTTTTCCCACTAAGACATTTCTCCAAGGTTCATATTATTTTTGAGACAGGATTCTCTCACTGAATCTGTAGCTCAGAAATTGGAGAAGTTTAGCTGACTAGAGAGCTCTGCAGATTCTATCATCACTACCTCTCTAGTATTAGGATTACAGGTATATGCTATCACACTCTGCTTATTATGTGGGTGCTGGGGATATGAACTCAGGTCTTCATGTTGACACAGCAAGCATTTTACCAATTGCACCATCTCCCCAAACCCTGTCATGCATCATGGCTCTTGACAATTAGCTCTTCATAAAGCAACATTACAAGCTCAAATCTCTTCTCAAGTACTCTTGATATTTCTCAAAAGTAAAAATAAGACTGTAAAATTTTAAGTATTAGGATGGCAGAGAATCATCCCAGCTTGGCAATTTTTTCAGAATAAATAATCACATAACATTTTGCCTTCACAATTTTTGCATGGAAAATAAAAAACTAAAGTGTTCACAATACAATTTTCCTCATAAAAATTTCCAAGTAAAGTGGGGATTAAAATTAAAATTCTGGTGATGGTTTATATTTATCATAATTAACACCATAATTAACAAATTATTTCTAGCTTAGAGTCATTATTTTAAAACGGCTACACTTTCCTGTGACTTAACAATATCATACTTATTCAGCAAATTTTTATTGTGTGCTCATTAAATGGTGGGGATTCAGCTAGGCCAGCGAAGATTTCATTGTCCCCACTCTCTAGAACACACAGTATAGGAAGGTAGAACTGTTAAGACCACAACCCATGAATGCACTGATTTCCATTTTGTTCCCCCCAAGGCAGATTAGTTTAATCGTTTTATTTTGGATAATTCCTCTATTACTTCTTGAACCTATTTACTCATCTGTTGAGTGGGGATACACAAGTAAATACCTTATCGGGTTATTTTGAGTATGAAATAAGCAAATATATCAAAGTACCTCATGTCCTGAGACCAATTTCTGGTATTTAATAAATGTTCTGTAATCATTGGTAAGAACTGAAATTCAGGGTCAAAAGTGCTATAATCATGAATACAGGATGCACTATGCAAATGTAAGAGCAGAGACCTCATTCTGTCATGGTGAGTTGGAGAAGGCTGTTCAACGGGAAATCTGCTGAACCTAAGTTTGAAAGATGAAAGCAGGGACTTTTCAGGTGACATTACTAAAAAGGAGTTGTTTCTGGTTAAGACTGCAGCAGACTGTATGTTGAGGCAGGACCACGTGACATTGCAAAAGGATCCATGAAACATTCAGAGGACAGTATGCGAGGTTTTCCCACTCTACAAAGATCAGTGGGCTACAGTTCATAAAATCCACATTAGAGAGCTGAAATATCAGATGATAGAGCAAACTGGGAAGTCATTTAACTACCTCAGTCAATAGAAGTCTTTGAGCCAGTTATGAATTACAGGGAATGAGCTGATGGCACAGGAAGGATGAAATGATGATATGATCCATCATGGGGGTCCAACTCCACCATGACATCATAGTAGAAGAAGCGAGGCTGTGTTGGTCACCTTCGTCATCTCAGGAGTGCTCCTAGGGTCTAAACATGATTTTCATTACCTTCAACTCGCCAACCTTTAAAAGATCTCACCCTTTCCTCCCCTGGTCTTCTTTCTACTTATATGACCCAAGCACAAGCGTGTGCATGCACACACACACACACACACACACTCACACTCACACTCACATTCTCTCTCACACACACACACATCAACACAATTTAAATTCAGTTTCCACATAAAAGAGAAAATGTGCACTGTGGCTTATTTCACTTTGCATAATGATCTCCAGTGCCAGCCCTTTTCCTGTAAATATCATGAATTCATTTTTCTTAAGAGCTGGATAAGAGTCCATTATGCATATGTACCTCTTTATCCATTTCTCTGTTGATGGACATCTAGAATGGTTCCATTTCTTAGTTATTGTTAATAAGGCAATAATAAACAAGGGTGTGAAATATCACAATGACTGGCTCTTTGAGCATATATCCAGCAGTGGTATGGTTGGGTCACATGTTAGTTCTGTCTTCAGTGTTTTGGGGAAATTTTTAAGTTCCATAGATGCTGCAGTCCATAGATATTTACACTCCCTGCAAACACAGCACTGAATAATGGTCCTCTTTCCTGACATCCTTCCCACTGTATTGTCCTTGGTTTTCTTGACCATAGCCATTCTGATTCAGTGAGATGAAATCTTAGAATAGTTTTAATTTGCATTTCCCAGAAAGCTAAGAACATTGACTACTGTTTTAAGTACATATTGGTTATTTATGTTTCTTCTTCTGAGTATTGTCTACTCGGTTTTTAGCCCATTTCTTGATTAGAAGACATGTTTCTGGTCTTTTTCTTTTACAATTCTCTGTATATTCTACTAACAGTCTGATATATAGCTGGCAAGGTTGTTCTCTCATTCTGTAGATTGTGCTTTCACTCAGGTGATCATTTGCTGTCCTATGAAGAAGCTTATAAACTCATGAAATCCTATTTGGCAAATGCTTGGATTACTTCTTATGCTTTCCAGAAAGACTTTGATTATATTTTGAAGTGACTGTCTTCCTTTTCTCTATCAGTTTCAGAGCTATAGGTCTTAGATTAATGTCTTTAACCCATTTTGAAGAGATTTTTGTGAAAGGTGATAAAAATGGAAGTAGCTTCACTCTTCTACATGTGGAAATCCAGTTATCCCAGAACTATTTGTTGCAGGGCCTGTCTTTTCCAATGTATGCTTTTTCAGATCTCTGCGAAACATTAAGTGGCTGTGACTGTAGTAGTGTGTGTTTATTTCTGGGTCTTCTGTTCCATTCCATTGGTCTACAGATTTCTTCCTTGTGTCTGTACTAGGCTGTTTTTGTACTGTGTCTACTAATTAGAGATCAGGCATTGGGATACTTTCAACATTGCTCTTTCTGCCTAGGATTGCTCTGGATAGTCAGGAACTTTCTGTGTGGTTACATTTGAATTTCAGGAATGTTTTCTCTAGTATTATGAAAAAAGTCATTGGAATTTTGGTAATAATTTTTTTGAATTTTTGTATAAGTGTTGTTAATATAGTCATTTCCACAATAATAATTCTGCCAATTACTGAATACAGGAGGTCTTTCCATATAGTAATGTCTTCTTCAATTGCTTTCTTTAATGATATAAAATTTTCGTTGTAGAGGTGTGTCATCTCACTGGTTAGGCTTATTCCTAGATATTTTGTCTATTTGATTATTTATTGATTTATCTATTCATTTTTGAAGCTATTGTAAATGGATTTTTCTAATTTATTTCTCAGTTTGTTATGGGAACCTGCTACCTGCTTATCAGAAAACTAAAGGCCTCTGGTACTGTCTTTAGGCAATTCATGAGTATTGGATCATATAAGTAAATAATGATAATATGGCTTCTTTTCCATTTTTCATCCTGGTTATTTCTTTTTCATGTCTTATTGCTTTAAATAAGGCTTTGAATATTATTCTGAATAACACTAGAGAGAGTAGTATTCTAAAAACAGTAGAGAGAGTATGTACCCTATCTCATTCCAGGTTTAAAAAATGCTTTCATTTTATTCTATTTAGTATGATGACTATAGGCTTTCAATGAAGAGTCTTTATCATACTGAAGTCTGGCCTTTCATTGTTTCTTCAGCCCTTTCATTATAAAGGAAACTGAAATTGGTTGAAGGCTTTTCTGAAATTATTGAGACGACCATGTGGTTTTTGTCCTAAGTACATTTATGTGCTGTGTTGCATTTACTGATTTGCTTATGTTGAACCATCTTTTTGTCTTTGGAGTAAAATCATTGTGGTCATGGCACGTGATCATAATGCTTTCTTATTTTCAGCTTTCAAGATTTTTCCAGAAAACTTTTATGCCTAGGCTTACTGGGAAATTTATTCTAAAGTTTTCTCTTTCTATCTTGCTCTTTTCCATTTCGTAGTTTAACAATAAAATTTCTTTGCTGATTTCTAGTTTGGAAAACCTATCTAAAGATGAGAATGGGGTATTGGAATCTCCCACTAGTATTGTGTTGGGACCTGTCTGAACTGTCATGCCTTTTAATGCCTGTTCTATAAAACTGAGAGACCTAATGTTTGGTGCATACATATTTGTAACTGTTATATACTCCTGTTGAATTGCCCTTTATTAATATGCCTCTGTCCCTTCTGGCTACCGTTGGTTCAGATTCTGCTTTACAAATATCAGAATAGCTATGTCAGCTCATTTTGGTACTATTTGCTTAGTGGGCAAACGTCCATTTTTTGATGCTCAGTTTTCTAGTGTCTTTGTCATTAAGTACATATTTGTTATAGACAACAGTTAGTTGCAACTTGTTATTAAAGATAGTCTGCTAAGTCTGCATCTTTTAAATGGTGAGTTGAGTTGAGATCATTTGAGTTTAAGGGTATTACTGAGAGGGATTTGGAAATTCTTATTTTTTTGTGTGTAATTTTGTAGCTGTTTAGTTTGTCAGTTCTTATTGTCCTCCCTTATTGGTATTAAGTGTTGTTAGTTTACTGTGTCAGGCATGATGAATTCCTTTGTAACTATGCTTTGTTCATCTCTTTCTCCCACGAGCTTTATTCTTTCTTGTGTTCTCATGAATGAGACTATTTTCCCTCTTTCTTTCTGTGTAATATTCCTTTAAGCATTTTCTGCAGTGCTGGTTTGGTTGTCAAGAATTACTGTATCTTGTGGTTGTTCATCAATATTAGTTCATAGCTTTGACGGATCCAGCAATCTTGTTTGGTAGTTATTTACTTTCAGGGATTGGAATATATCACTATAAGCTTTGCTGACTTTGGGGACTGTTTATGAGATAGGATGCTATTCTGATGTGATTACCTTCATAAGTGACTTGGTCTTTTTCCTTTAGAGCTCATTGATATTGATTATTAGCTTTCTATTTTCGACTATGATATGTCATGAAGAGTTCTTTTCTGGCCACATCTATTTGATGTTCTAAGTGACGTTTGTGATTTTATGCCAATTTCTTTTTTTTATTTGAGGAAATTTTACTATAATTTCATTAAATGTATTGTCTGTGACTTCAGAATTTATCTCAGTTCCTTATTCTACAGGGTGGATTCTTGTGTTTGGTCCTGAACATAAGAGTTCAGAACAAAAGTTCTAGAACTTTGGGTCATGATGTTTTCTTTCTTTCTGTATGTCTGAATGCTCTGTTACCTCAACTGTGTTACATGCTGGACATTCTTCTGCTCACTGTTGACTTTTGTATTTTTAATGTGAGTGAACAGCTCTTATCACCAAGAGCTGTTCTGTTTCTTTTTGTTTTTTTTTCAAGGTTTTAATTACTTTGCTGAAGTTTTTCTCCATGAAATTAATTTTGATTTACAAATTGCTGTTTTATACACTTTGCTAACTTTTAAAAGTAGTTTCTGAATTTTTTTTTTTTTGGTCTTTTTGAGACAGGGACTCCCTGTAGCCCGAACTGTCCTGGAACTCACTATGTAGACCAGGCCGACCTTGAACTCACAGAGATCTGCCTTCCTTTGCCTCCTAAGTGCTGGGACAACAGGAATGTGCCACCATGCCCAGCCTGAATTGCTTTTTATACTTTATTCATCTGCTTATTTGAGTCCTCTATGTGGTCACATATTCTTTTTAAAAGGAAGACTCTGAAATCCTTTTGGTCATTTAGGTATCTTATTATTTTTAATTTCCACTATTGAGGAATTGTCAGTTTATGGGGCTATCTAGAGTTTTGTTTTCTTATGTGTTTTGTGTCCCTTTGTTATACTTTGAACTTCTGTTGGGATAGTTGTATCCTCAATTTTGTATTTTTTTTCTTTTTGTTTGTTTTATTTTATAACTGTTCCTGTGAGTCATCTTCCTGCAGATTTATGATCCTCAACACTATTCAGTGGGGGAAGACAACTCTAGCAACAGATAGAATGACCTGATGGCATCTACTTTCAGGAAAAAGACACTTGTGACTTCACCTGTGTCCTCAATAAAGTTCAAGGACGGCGGCATTAAGGTCCTGATTGGAAAATGTGTTAGCAATAAGATTTTAGAGTAATAGGTATGAATAATTAAGAGTAAACAAGTGAATAATGGGGAAAGTCTAAAAGTGGGATAATGAGGAAATTTATGTTAGAGACATGAGAAATAATAGAGAAAATATCATAAATAACATGAATAAGTACAAGCCAAAAAGAAAAAAGGGTAGTGCTACGAGGTAAAACAAAACTAGAAAATAGTGTTACCAAAACAAGTACAAAAGAGGAAGCGAAAAATAAGATGTAAAAAGAATAAATGAAATAGAAGACCTTACAATATCTGTCAGTAATGTTCTAGGGGTGATGACTTTCTCCCACCTCCTGGGGCATCTTGCGATTCAAGTTTTGCATGTAGGGAAAGGCCTTCTAGTGATATTATAAGAGTTCTGCTGACCCTTATGTGTCTCTAATGTTTTTCAGCCCTTTCTCTTGTATTCTTATTTTAACCTGGCTCATTTACAGGATCTCACAGAGGCAGCTCCTAACCCATCTTAGGTAGCTTCAGCTTTCTGTGAAATCCTTTTGCATAAATCTGTTTCCTTCCTTTATATTGAATTCCTGAAATAAATGAGACCTAAAATTCTGTTTTCATGTTTGAATTTTTTTTAAAAAGCTGTCTTAAAAAATTGTAATAGAATTTCAAATAACAAAAGGCTCTCAAAAATAGTATTGAAATTTATCTTACAAATATAAAACTGACCTATGGACAAGGTAAGTTCAAGTTGTGCAGAGCATCCTAAAGTTTAAATCGTGAAAAGTTATTTTGTCCTAGTGCAAATAATAGAGACATATTTGTTAAATTGTTACTTTCAATTTGGGATATTTATTTTATAGTAATAAGACTGAGATTGAGAACATATAATTTTATCCTATACAACTATTAAAATTAAATGCTAAAGTAAATATTAATAAGTCGATATTAATTGAATAAAATATTAAAAGCATAATAACTGTGTGGATGAATTTGTTATAAAATGAATTGTCAAAATATGTATTCTGAAGCAAATGAATAGAGAAAGTTCATGTAAGATAATGTGGGCTTAAAGATTTATATGTTTCAAGGTAAAGTATAACTCTCCCTATCCTTCATTAAGCAGCATTCTTTTGTTTTTGATGTTTCAAGATTTTTCAATAATTTCAATGAAAGCACTGTCAGAGGAAAATTTCAATGTCTAAAAATATTCTCATCTCAGAGCACCTGTGTTCTCTTAAATTTAATAATTCTGCAAAGGACTTTATTTTAGGTGGGTACCATAAGTTGATATTAATCAGGCTAAAAATTAAAATTCAGAAAAATGTTAAACCTATACTTATTTAAAATAGTTTATTAAGTATTCACTCAAATATCTTAACAGTTGCTTATTTCTATGAAATGACTTTTTATGCCAAAGGTTCCTTTTTATATATTTAAAAGTGCGTTTGGTTGCATTTTATAATTGAATTTTTGTGATTTTCATGCAATATACTTTGATGGCACTTAAATCTGTTCCCCTCTTCCCATCTCCTGGCACTGGCCCCACCTAATTCGATGATCTCTTTTACATATATAACATGGTCTATAGAATAAAATCTGTATCCCTCAATGTCCTTCACTGTGAACGCATCCGCTGGGCCTGCCAGAGTCCCAACCCTGCAAGACACTGTCTTTCCCCCTCCCAGCAGCCATCCCAGTTCCCTAGGTTGGGTTGAGATTTCTTACCTACGTCCCCATGTCTATGGGATTTTGTCTGATTTCAGCTTACATGGGATTTATGCATGCTGTCACTATTGCTGTGAATTCATATGCACAACTGATCAACTGTCTGGAAGACTTTCCATGTGGTCATCCATCCATCCCCTCTGGCTCTTAGAATCTTTCAGCTTCCTCTACTACAATGATCCGTAAGCTTTAAGAGGCTGAGGCTTGAAATAGGTGTCCTATTCAGTGATGGACACTCTGCAGCCTCTTGTTCTCTGCACATTGGCTACTTGTGTGTTAAAAGTGTTTTGAGTGGTCCTTGGAGACAGCTGCTGAGGGGTGCTCCTTAAGACCTCATACACCATGCAACCTCCTGAGGCGATGATAGAATTCTCTAGATTGCAAAAGATCCATCTACCGTTCTCTACATGCAACACTTCAACCAGCTGACAGCTCCCCTAGTTATTATCTGAAACTCTAAATGCACTTTCCAGTGCAGAATGCTGGGGTTCCTTTGCTAAGTACCTCTGCTAGACACTTAAGAGCATTATGGATCCAAACCTCTGGAGAAAATGAGAGCTATTCAAAACATCAACTTTTTCTACCTATAGTAGAAAACATTCAGTTTTCTTTGAACCATGATTATCATCAAAAAAGTGTCCAAAAGGCAAAGGAGGAACATGGAAGGTCATCAGGTAAAATCTCAGTCAAAGCAATGGATCCTTTAATTGGAAGTCTCTGTCAGGGAGCTCAGGCTAGAAAGCTAGTGTTCTTGCTGAGATTGCTAATTACATGAAAACACTATATCAGCAATGAAATGCAAATCCTTTAACTCTAGAGGTTGGGAATAAAACAAGGCACTTGGATGCTGGGCCCAAGCAGAAACAAAGGTAAAGATGTAGGCATTTTTCAACAACCCCCAAAATGAAATAGAAGATGGGATACATGCTCAAGTCCAAGTACAACTGAATGATGAAAGATTTTTCTAAGTGAAGGCAGTGATGATTAGGAGGAGTTCTTTAGAAAGCACTGAAGGACTGCCTCATTCTCAGAAAGCTGCCAAAGTCTGAGGGGTTGGGAACTCTGCTAATCATCCTGAAAAGAAAGTACCTTTGTTTAAAAAGTAAGAGCCGTTTTCTGTGGAGGGATTCCAGAGTCTGTGGATCAGGAATTCCCGAGTCTGTGGAGGAATATCACTACAGAATTAATAGATAGGGAGAAAATGAAATACCTGAAGCAACAACTATTTCTTCCATACAGGATTCCGGATCAATGAAATTGGCCCCTATCCAGAGGAGAAAGAAATTTGCTTCACAGAAAAAATGAGGGTTTTAGACTCAATGAGGGACTTGGCTGATATGTGAAGATTACTGGGGAATTACCTGGGTAACAAGGAGCACTTCTGTCCTCGAACAATGAGTTACAGACATACAGTCAAGATATTTCTTTTCCCTCCTTTCACCTGCTTCTTATGAGTGGGAAGAGGAACAGTTCAGTTCAGTCTACAGAACAAGTGTGAATTACCAAAAGGAGCATTCATCTCAGTCCAATAGGCCAATAGGGCAGGCAGTCCCTGGTGACCTTCAGTTACTTTTTGGTAGAAAGGCATTTATCATGGTGCTCAAAAAATCTTTGATAGTTATCTGTATTTCCAAATGGTTTCTAGTTCTGTTTATCTCTTTCTTTTAGAGAAAACTATCAGCTGGTCTTGAACACAGTTTTGGCTGCAAAAGAATGTATTTATAATACAAGTATGGTAAAGTGATTTTTATGAAGTTAGGGAATTCAGAATTTTTTCTTTTCATTCTAAAAAATGCCACAACACAAACCAGCAAGGAAGACTGGCTGGTAAGTCACTTGCGGTCAAGCTGGAGGTCCCGAGTTCAATTCCCAGAACCCGTATGGTAGAAGACCAGAATCAACTCCAGCAAGTTGCCATCTGAATTCTGTACATACACGATAGTATGTGTGCACACCCCCTCCCATGCACACAGCTTGAATAAATGAGTACAATATAATTGTTTTTAATGTCAGACATTACTTCTATTATCAGACTTGTCATGGCTGGTGTTTGGAATTTGACAGAAACTAAAGTCTGCGTTGATGCCAGCCATGTAGATATCATGACTAGAAAGCAGGGTGTGCCATGGCTAGTAAGTTAAGCAAAAAGATGTGTTTTTAAAAGGATCTAACTTAATAGAAGATGCCTGGATTCTCGTGCATTTTTTTTTAAATCAGTCTTTGTGGTTCCATATGTCAGGAAGGCTGCGGAAATATACCATTATTTCATGAGACTAAGGAGGAAGAAGGATGGATGACATTCTGTTATTACATAAAGATACATATAATATTGAGCTTGTGGACCCTGTGAGAGAGTTAGAAACCCAACCCATGTCCATTGTCATTTTATCACCTTTTCAAAAGTGTTACTCTTCATGGAAATGTCAATTGAAGTTGTCAAAAAATTTTAAGTTCAGTAACAAAAAATACAAACTTAAAGATAACCACATTAGTTTAAAATTGGTGATATTTATAGAAATAAATGAGTTTTTAAAAGGCCAATGAAGAAATTAACAGAATAGGTTTAAATTTTTTCCAATAATAATTAGGTGTTCATAAAACACAATTTTTTTTAAGCCATGTGTGATGGCACACGCATTTAATCCCAGCACTCGGGAGGCAGAGGCAGGCAGATCTCTGTGAGTTCAAGGCCAGCCTGGTCTACATACTGAGTCCCAGGACAGCTGGGGCTACAGGGAGACCCTGTCTCAAAAAGACCAAAAAAAATTGCAATTTTTAATTTTATGTGTATAAATGTGTTGCCTGCATGTATGTAAGTGCACTGGTGTAGTGCAATGCCCTTAGTGGTCAGAAAAGGAAATCAGATTCCCCAAGAACTGGAGTTATGACGGTCATTAGCTGCTATATGGGTGCTGGGACCCGAACCAAACTCCAGTTCTCTGCAAGAGCAGTTAGTGATTTAACCACTGAGTCATCTCCAGTCCCAGTTGTTGCTATTTTGAACATTCATATACTCACTAGAAAATATAAGTACATAATAAATAGCTTTAATATATTGTATACACTTTTATTGACTTATTTTTTTGAGCAATTTAAAATATAGTATGTAAATGTACAAGATAAACACATTTCTAGAGCTGTGTATTGATAAACACACAGTACTTATTTAGCAACAGTAGTTCTTTAAAAGCAGCTTGGTATAACTTAATCTGAAAATAAATCAAGAGATTACACATTCCTTATATGTTACAGAAATGTCCTGAGTTTCACCTCTTGAGAGACGATTGAAGCACTGACTTTAATTAATTCCACCAGAGACACAGACTCTGTGTTAGACCCACTGCCCAGCTACTGAGGGAAATGTGATAAGAGGTCAATGCTGTATTTTAATCATACTGCTGTTGGCTACAGTTAGTAATAATAAATTACTAAGGAAGCCAAAATCTCCCTGACAGGAAAAAAATTATACAGTGAAAATTTGTTTATATATTTTCTTATTTCCCATAATATTTTCAACTCAGTTTAAATTATGGCATTCAGCAAAGGTTTCACTTAGAGAACACCTGAGTGGGCATCTGGAAGAGAGGAGTCAGAAAGCCATAGTGACAGGGTAAAACATCTACCCAGCAGAGGAAACTGCATGTGAAGGGTTGGAAGTAGACTGTGGACAGAATGATAAAGAGCAAGGGAGACCACGCTATCACAATAAAATGAATGGAGACGAAGACAACAGGGTATGTAGTCTGAAGCTGAAGGAAGCAGGTTATGTAGGTCAATTATATCAGAAATGAATAAATTAGGGAAGGATGGAGAGGTTTTAAACAGAGCGACAGTGTCCAATGATTAACATCTCTTACAATTAACGTATGCCATGCCCTGCTCTAAGCGCTTTATACAAACTTGCTCAGTTCTCATAAAAACCCTAGTAGTGGGCAAATTAAGAATATTACTGAGTACTGAAAAGGTTTTATGAAGTTATAAGATTAACTTTCTAAGCCATCTTTAGACAAAGACAAGCATTCTTCATGAAGGAACTTGACTTGCTAACTAAAGTGGATTTATAACCACTATTTCACAGGACAGATAAAATTTCAAAATGTGAAGAATCATAATTGTTATCAAACAGAGTAAGTGTGGAGGCAAGAAAACAATTTGAGAAAATTCCAGTATCCAGAAATTTGGAAAACTTGTGAACGTGTGTGAGATGGACACAGCTGTGCTGGTACATATTGTGCTCCAACCACTGTTTGCTGGCCTAGAAACAGCCCTTCTTTTGAAAGGTGTTGGTAGAGAGAGGGATGAGTTCAGCAAATGACCAACTCAGATATAATGTCAAATGAGATCTGAGGTTGCAGTGAGTGTGAACAAGTGGGTGCAGGTAAAGTTGCCTACTACCTGATTCTTACAGGAAAAGGTATTCCAGGTGAAGGGGTATACATAAGCCAAGAGGTCACATCCTTCCCTGAGGCTGATAAAGGTATAGGCTCAGAGCAAAACCTATGTGCCAAAAACATACCTCAGCAATATCTGTAGCTGTGGTTTGAATTAATTGTATTAGACTTTGAAGTCTAAAGCAGCTGCTGAATTAAATAACAAGGTTTTTGATTTAGAGCTACTAGGGCACCTTTGAGTCTCCACATGAGAAATTCTTCCAAAAAAGCTGCCACAAATACACGAACTCAAGCTAAGTTAACCTAGAAGTCTTGACTAGGTCCAAATGTCATAAACAGAGAGCACACACGCAAACTTACTGTTAGAATTCTATTTGTAGTATTGTACCTAGAGATTTCTTTTAGGGTAAAAGTCTGAGCTCAAAGCACCCCAACAGCTAGGCTCAGTCACAAACCCTATAGACCTACTAGAGACAATTAATGGCCAACAGCAGAGAAAAGAAATGTATTCAATGTGGCCACACTGAGAAGATGAACAAATAAAGGAGTTCACTGATGGACGTCCATCATTTAGATACTGATGTGAACTTCATTCAGGCTCAAAGAGAGGGACTGGGCTAGCAAACAACACTTAAACCTCGTTAACTAATCCTGGCCAAGGTTTGGCTTATCTGATCAGCCTCAGGCTTGGTTCTGCCAGGTAGTCTGAAGTCCTTACCACTGTCACACTTTGGGGAATCAACCCTTGTTGGGATATGATACCTTCTGCTTCTGGGTATAGCCTTGTCTTCAGGGACTGATGCAGCATCTGGGGGCAGGGGTGGAGATCTCTCCTGGGAGGTTTTGTTCTCCTTTAATTCAAGTTGCCTACAGGCTTAGGGCTCTGAATTATCTCTGTGCTTTCCACCAGAGTAAAGGAGGCAGATACAAAATGCAGGCAGAGATGCCAGGCTTTTATTCTAATTTGTTTGGTGGTCCCAAGTGAAGAGTCAGTGCCTTTCTGCCAAGTTGTCCTCAGAGAAATGTAAGAAAATTTCTTTCTCTCTCTCTCTCCCTTCCTTCCCCCCTCCCTGCCTCCCTCCTTCTCACCCTCTCTTTTTAGTTTTCTTTTCTTTTCTTTTCCTTTCTTTTCTTTTCCTTTCTTTTCTTTTCTTTCTTTCTTTCTTTCCTTCTTCTTCTCCTTCTCTGCCTGCATGTATGTATGCATATGCACGATGTGCATGCCTGGCACCTTCTTCTTCTTCTTCTTCTTCTTCTTCTTCTTTTTTTGGCTTGGCTTGGCTTCTTTAAAACACTAGCAGATCCAGAGCCACAGTACCCAGGACCTGAGGCGTCCATTTGCATCTGTGCCTGAGGTAAAATAATTGTTGTCCTTGGGCCATTCATTCTGCTATTTTAAGATCTCACTTTTCTCACAGGTAAGTGCAACTATTGCTAAATATTCATTTTTTTCCTTTGAGAGAAATTGCAATTTGATAGGAAGTATGGGCAAGATATTATCACTTCCTCTCTGATAATTTAATTTATCATCTCTTTGCTTCCCAAACTCAAACATAACGTGGTAAGATTTACTTGACTAGCCATGATCTTTCCCTTTTTAATCAGTTCTTCATAAGTTTTTCATCTAGAGCTGAGCATTCCCTTCAGTTTAATGATGATAATCCTCTTAGGCATATGTCCTGTCTACCTAGACTAACTGAGGAATCTTAGAAGACAGAAGAGGGTTACATTGAGTCAATGTACACAGAAATGTAACAGTGAAATGCTTAGTAGGAGTAAATGGTTGGCTGAGTATTTGGTGGTGATAGTTAATGGTGCCACTGCTTATAGAACACAAGCATAATGCCAGCCACATTATATAACTCCTTATCTTATTTCTGAGAAAATACGAAACAGTTATTATCATATGAATTTAGAAAGAGTAAACCTGCTATACAAAGAGTTAATGAGCTCCTGAAAATCAGTCTTTGGCACAGATTTAATAAAAACGTATATTTTTTAATCTCTCAAATCAATGAAGCAAGACACAAGTGTCAGCTCAAGTACTCATATAGAAAGAACCATTCGCTATGCATTCTCCAGCACACTTGCAGATACTGCTACCCAACATTTAATGATGTATTCATCCCTGCACTTTACCTCCAACCATCCACCATTCTCTCTAGCCATCCATTCAGGGATGCATTTTTTATCTTTCCATTCTACTCAGAGTGCTGCCATTCATCCTTTCACACATTCACCCAGCTAAGGCTAACTCTCTTGTGTGTACTAAGTAATTTGTTACTAGGCTACTTACCAACCCAATTCCCTCATTCATTTCCTCCCCTACTCATAAACTGAAGCTCTCACCAATCTTTCATATATGTATATGCAAAGGTATGTACATGCCTTTGCATCTCTTACAACATTCCTAATCTAGATATCTATTCCTTCTCCTACTTAGTTTATCTGTTTTAATTAAATATTCCATTTTCAGCATTATCATATTATTTCATAATAGTAGAGCCTTGCTAGACACAGTGGATACAAAATAAGTTATATTCTCTGTTCTAGACAATCTTGGAGACCAAGTACAAAATTCTAGTAAACACTGCTGTGTGGAAAGAGAAAAAATAACTTTGTTATAGGGAGAGAGGAAAGATAAAAAAAACATTTCTTAAAAGGGGTTTTATACAAATGCAAATACAAATGAAACAGATGAAGTGACAAGCTGAAAACACAGGAGAGAGACATTTTGGAGAAAGGGGAATGGAAAGCAATCACATTTATGTTAATGACAAGAAATAAGTGAAGGAGTTTGGGAATTCCCACTCTTCACTGTTTCATTCCCCCTCACAGTGATAAAATCACCATAATTAATAATGAGGCATATAGTTAATGAAAATCAAGGTTATATTTATCCCACATACCTTACTAACTGTAGTTATGTATTGCTATTTACATAAGTTTTAAATTGAATTTGAACAAACTGATGTATTAAATATTAATATTTTGTTTTGAAAAGAGAAGCAATAACCTCTTTCTCTTCACTGCTTGTTGGAACACCATTATGTAAATGAGCTGTCTTAGAGCACACAGGTGAAAGTGACTTGTTAAGAGATGGCAGATATTAGAATTGAAGATCTTGGTTCACTGATGACTTTGTGCTGGTGAACTTCTTTTAGTTTGGGGTTTGATTCTCTATCATATTAAAAACTTTTAATTTATTAATTGCATTAAACTTCAGACAAGTGTCTTTGGTATGGAATGGCTCACCATCAGAAGATGAACCACATCATACTGGTTTGAGAGATCAAGGGAGACAGCATACCTTCAAAGCTGACAACTCTCAGTCTGTTGTAGCAAATATTTGATAACACTTATCCTATTGTTTGCAAAGCAAACTCATTTCTAAGATTCTGTACTCAAGAGGAAATGACTAGAATTTTTCAAAATGATAGCGTATATTAGACTCTTAGTTCATCTTTTAGTTGAGGCCTAGGAGACACAGGTAACACTGTTTGCAGCTAAGCAGTTTATAGAGACAACAGATCTTGAAGGAGTGCATCTCTGAAAGTAATTTATAATCTAAGTTCACTATGGATCTGGTAATGTGTGGTCTAATAGATTAGAAAAGTGGATTGACTTTTTTTTTTTATTACTTACACTGAAGAAATAATTCTAGCCAGCTCTGAAAAAACACCTTAACTGGAGAAAAGAATATAAAACTCAACCTTCTTATTAAAAGTGATTAGCCAGACATTGGAGTCATCATAATGGGAAATTTAAATCAAGGGTGCTACTTCCACATGCCAACACACTACAAATGATTCCAAGATAGCTAAATTTATTTAAGGGTCACAAAGACAGTAGGATGGAAAGGATTTATAGACAATGTTTAAAATAAGGAATTGTTCAGGTTTATGATTATTTTAAATTCTATATTTTATTCAAGAGGCTGGGGAGTTAGAACATACACTGATGCCAGTCTAACAAAAGGGAGTCAGAACAACAACTTCATAGTAAGGGTTATGGTCACAAAGTGTTGCAGTATGGCTGTTTCCTCCTGGCATATTCTGAGCATTGCCATCATGTAGTAGATGTTGCTATGGTCACCTCCAGAATAATTTGGCCCCATATTCATAGCCATGGTATAAGCAAGGCAGTACAGTGATAGCTATTAACATTCCTTGGAAGAAGAAGGGGTGAGTCACTAGACCATTGCTTGAGATTCTGTGGGCCATTTCCTCCTGCCTCTTCGGTGCAGTGGTCTTGGGAGGCTAGAGAACATAGGAAGTTTAAGGCTGAATAAGGGGAGGACTCCAGTAATTTAACTTCTGTGAAATCATCACCCATATTGGGCTGGGACTTTGGGGAAATGCAGGTGCATTTGAGTCATACCTGTTCTCCTCTAAGTCATCCCCCACTCATGTTCCTTTAAGTAATTGTGAACTGAAGTTCCCAGAAAAAAGTCACATCTATGTTAATAATTTTACAAGTCTGATTGACTAATTGTAACTTCATGAAGGAAAGCTGGAATGTAGCAGACCTATAACAAAATTATTCTGGGCTGTCCTTGATCTCATCAATATCAATTCATTTCCCATTGCTATGTCTGACCCATAATCTTTGTGACTAACAGTTAATACCTTTGGAATGTGTTAACTTCTTTGGAACTAACTTTGGAATGCTCTGGCTTCTAACACCCCAAATCTACAAATGATATCAAACAGCACTGGGGACTCACTGCAGAGATTTCCCCACTTTGTTGTTATCTGCCCTCCTGCTGTTTTCACCAATATAGTTGAAAGTGCCTTGATTTGTGTCTTTCTTTTGTTCTGTAACTATGAACACTTCATGAAACCATTTCTGTACTGGCACATATTATTTGGAGAAATGTGACTTAATGTTCCTGGATGATGGTCTCTCCTACTTGGTTCAAGGTAAGAGAGCTATGGTTTGTGCTAAAATAACTCCAATAAACTCATTGGTTCACCAAGTTGGACTAGGGTTGGATAATTTCTTTGTTCTGCTGGTACAGTGAATAGATATTTGTGTGTGTCTTCCCAGAAAAATAATGACATACAAGGAAACAAATCATTGCTAAATTAAGTAAAAAACAAACACTTTCAGAAAAATTATGTCTGAAAATTAATGAAGTCATCAATAGCCAAAAATTTATATATTGAAAAAGCTTAGAACAAGCCAAATAAATACCAAAACATCATATCTCAGACTATCTATTTCAACTACTAATAACAAAAAATTAGAAGTGTTTTAAGGTAACCAGAGAATGAAGTCATATTATATACAGTAGAATAAACATATCAATTATAAAAAACCTCTTCAGAAATCTTACAAACTAGAAAGAGTGACATTCTTAAAATGCTGAAAGAAAGAAAAATCTAAAATTTATTTTGAAAATCTTGAACTAACCTGAAAAAATTAGAAAAATGAAAGTAATAACACACATAGGTTGAACATATACAAATTACTTAATAAATGTTAATATAGATATAGCAATAATATTATGTGTGGGTGTTTAAAACACAGCAGGTACCAGTTGTATCCCTGGAACTGAGGTATGCCTGTGATCCCAGCACTCAGGCCATGGAGGCAGAAGGATTTGGAGTAAAGATCATCTTTGGCTACATAGTGAGTTCAATGTCAGCCTTGTTTACATAAGACTGTTTCAGAAGTCCAAGAAATATTGCCACTTTAGATAAAAACTACGATATACAGTTTTACATTATCTGCAAGAAACCTATTTGTCTTACCTTATTTCATATTGTCAAAAAAGTGCCATAGTCTAAATGATTTATAAACTAAAGAAATTTATATTTTTCAGTTCTGGATTTTGGAAGTCTCAGATCAACAGAGTTTTGGTGATGGTCCTCTTCTGAGCTACAGACCTCTCATGGTTTCCTCACACTTCCCAAAGACAGCTAAGTATATACTGAGTGTCACTTTATGAATCCTATTCATGAATGTTCTACCTTCATAAATCCTGTATCTCTCCAAGCCCCACCCTCCAAATCATCATATTGAGAATGACTCAAAATATTAACTTGGAGGTGTGCACACTTTGGAACACTAAATATAATAACTTTTATGTTATAAAAGTGAAAAAAGGAATCACAGACACCACCATCACACAAAGGAAATAGAGAGTAGCAATATTAATATCAAAATAGAATTTAGAGCAAGAAATAGCATTCAGAATAAAACAGTACATGATAGTGTCATTGCTCCAAGTGATACTTTATGGAAAGTTGATTTAATATGCAATTAACATCATGATCTCAAAACACATCAATCAAAACTGTTAGTGCAGAAGGGAAAAGCATACAACCCGAAATCATGATGAATTTGGAGACATCAATACTCTTTCTCAATAATGGTAGAACAAGTGGCCAAAATGTCAAGACAAGTATAGACGACCTCATAAACAATAGCTAACATTCTGACCTAATTGACCTAATTGAAATCATTTTCTGGGACATATTACCAAAAATAGCCTAAACATAATGTTCTCAAGAGCACCATAATGGACTGTATACTGTATAACTGAACAATCTTTCAAATTACAGAAGTAAAAATCACATAAAATATGCCATTGGACAAAATATAATTGAACTAGGAAAGAAGAACAAAAAGTGTCTGGGAGACTCTGAAGCATTTGAATTGTACAATATACTTAATAAATAATACAGATATCAAACAAGGAAACTGCAAGGGCAAAACCCGAACTGAATAAAAATAAAGACCTATTGAGCTTAGTGAGATGCAATAACAAAAGTGCTTAATCCATATGGAAACTTACCACTGTAGAAGCTTCTTAAAGTATATACATATATATTATAAAAAGAGATTAAAAGGAGTTACCCTATAACAGAGGCACGTTGCCCCTTCTAGACAGCATAGGCTAATGAAAATAATTTAAAAAATGACAGAAATGGACTCCCTGTCTAGAAGGTATTGACCAAGGGTCCCATAAACCCTCAAACAATACTGGCCATTGTCCCTTCCCACAGTAAGACCCCATTACTGAAGATACTACATACATGAGTTGCAAAACAAACAAGGAGAAATCAAGTTAGTTCTGACCCTAGCTAGCATTCATAGTTCTGGAAGCTACAACACATGGTAATAGAGGAAGAAAATAATCATTAACCTTTCCCAGCTGTGAATTCTGTGAACTACAACAACAACTGACCTGATAAGATGTGCCTTCCAGTGCAATAGTGAGATGAATATTATCAGAGTAACCAATTCCTCTCTGATTGGATTCAAGGTTCACTTCATAGGATGGTGCCCATACATGACACTGATATCAAGCTTAGGAACATGAGGCTAGACAGGTCACAGGACAAAGGGGAGAACCCAATACTACTTTCTATTAAATAGTTATTGTATTAAACTGACTCCTAATGACCTATTGGTATACTCATAGATTAATGCCTCCCTTAACTCTTGGCAGAGAAATCTTTATGTGGTAGATGGTGATTAACACAGAAGCCCATAACTGGCCAATGAGGAGATGCTGCAGAATGTTTATTCCTGAATAGGACACCTATATCAAACTTCTACCTTCCAAGGCTCAGGGATCATGTTGGAAGAGGGGCAGAAAGTTTATTAGAGCCAGAGGTGATGGATGACAAGAAGGAAAATAGAATTTTCCAGACAGCTGATCATTTATCATATGAATTCATAGCAATGGAGAGAGCTTGCACAAGTCCCATGCCTGTTCATACCAGAAAAATGTTGTCACAGACATGGGAAAGTTGATAAGACACCCCAACTCATCCTAAGAAAATTGTGGCGAATGATTGCTTCTAGGAGGGGAAAAGGCAGTCTCAAGGATGGGGCTATTGGTAGGTTAACCAGGCTCCAGTGGATGAATCCACACTGAAGGACATCTGACTCAAGATAGACTCTTGGGATATAGATATACATTAGAGTACATTACACTCATATATATGTAATATATGTAAATAGTACATTAAATTTGGCAGAAGGCAGTAAGGGGAAGTGTAGATAGGGAAGGGGAACTAAATATCAAATTTTATTCTATGAAATTTGCAAAAATTCAAATTTAAAAAATATGTTTAAAAGTAAAGTTATAGTATTATGTGTTTATCATTAAAAAATAATTTTCTTATTAAACGACTATGCAAAGTTCCACATAAAAATGAAAGAAAAGAGAAATAAATTTAAAATCATCAAAAAAGGAAACAAAATTGTTAGCTTAAATCACTAAAATTGGAAACAGAAAAGCACCTGAAATAAAGCGATGCTATTTTGAAAAACAAAACTCTAGTCATATGGGCAATCAAAGACATGATTGAGGTACACTTACTCTATATCTTTGTAAGAAACAAATTGTTGGGGCTCATTTTCAGTTTGGCATGAGCTTAGCACTCATCAGAGTCAGAGATAAGGAGGAAGCACTTATACCCTCTCCCCTTTAGCTAGCAGGTTGTACCTGTTTATCTCAGAACCAGAGTCAGAAATTTGCAGGTAATCAGTTATGTAACTGAGCCCATGATCAGAAAAACACAGCCTTTCATCCCCAAAATATTCATTAGGTAAAGCTTTGCATCCTGAACCAATAGGACGAGGAATTTGGGAAAGTGACTATGCTATGCCAGAAAAGTTTGAGGTTATATAACTTTCTGGAGTACCAGCTTATGGAAAAAAGAGGACAGGAATTTCTTGCATCA
>NW_008347536.1:237167-256693 GCF_000622305.1 Nannospalax galili | reverse complement strand
AAACTTAAAAAAAAAAAAAAACCACTATCTTGTGCTAAAACAGCACATCAGCTGTTTCTATGCTGATGTCCCTTTCTGCAGAATGTTATATTAAAAACAGTTTCACTTTCTCTAGTTTCTTGAATCTGTTTTTACAGAGTGAGTATCTTGTTTCTCACATCCTTACATACATTAAAATGATTATGGAAAGCTAAGAAGGATTCTCCACTCATAAGCTGGGTGAATTAGAAGAAAATATCACCACATGATCTTATTTCTGCTCCTGTGTCACATTTTGGGTCAACATTTGATCACTAGATCATGAAGAAACATCATCAGTCTTGATAAAGTTGAGGGCTTCAGGCCTATGCAGCAACAACATTGGGCTTTGAAATCCCACTTTTGGGTATGAGATGAAGATACTGCACATGAAGAGTCAGTTTACACAAGAAAGTCTGGGTGCCAAGAAGCACACTGTGGCAGATCATTCTGAGTGTCTCTTAATATTGATTGTCCTCTCAAAAGTAAATATATATATATATAGATAGATAGATAGATAGATAGATAGATAGATAAAGCATCATCCCTGTATTTCCAGTCATGTTCATAACTACCTACAATAAAAAATACAATTCCCATTTTATAATAGCTAGGAAATGGAAACAACCTAACTGTCCCTCAACCTATGAACGAGTAACGAAAATATGGTACATTTGCACAATGGAGCTCCATTCAGTGGCAAAGAAAGAAGAAATCATGAAATTTGCAGGGAAATTGATGGAACTAGAAATTGTTATACTAAGTGAAGTAACACAGACTCAGACAAACAAGTGAGGTGCATTCACTGTCATTTGTGGATTCTAGCTTCAAATCCTTAGATGTGAGTATACAAGTATACAACCTGATGTAACCACAGGAGACAGGAAAATTTAAAGAAACCATGGAGGTAAAGGAGAAGAAGGAGCTTGGGGGGAGTGGATAGTATGATACAGGTGTTATCAAAATGGAAATGGGGGGATTTTTAAATGGAGAGGGAATGGGGGCAGTTAGGAGAAAGAAAGGAGAGGAAATAACACTGTGGTGGGTTGATAAAGCCAAAGAGAAATGTATTATGTCAAAAGCCTATGAAAAATATACACACACTCATATACATATATATATATATATGTCTCTCTGTGTGTGTGTGCATGTGTACAGCTGAAGGCTATATAACAAAAAGTACAGTGCCAAGCAACTGAAACTTTCTTTATTGTCATTGGTCACATTAGTCCAAGAGACTCTCAAATAACATAGGTTATTGCCACAGGCCTTGATTTCCTCCAAGAACTTGATGATAATACCCTATTGCGGAAGACAGGATATACTTTGGACTGAGGACTTGGACAATCAGGCTGAAACTGACCTGAAAGTCTCCTTCCTGAGGACCAGCTCTCATAGTATCAGAATATACTATGAAAACTGTCAAGGAAGAAACCAATCATTGATCCCATTCAATTGTAAAGTCTATGAACTATGATAACTGGACCAGCAAATTATCTTTATTGGTGTAGCAGTGGCACTTTTATTTTAGGGCTGATCAACCGCTGTCTATTTAGACTTAAGGCCCAGTCAATGGGAGGGAACTTATGTGTGGTACTGTAAACGTAGCCAAATACACCTGGCTGGAGACAGCATAGACCCTAGAGAAAGGCTTGCTTTTGTCACATTCCTTGACCAACATAATTTTTTACTACATTTTAAATATATAGCCTTATATTTACAGAAAAGTATATCTCTGATTTCTCATCAAAGAAATTTCTTTTTACAACAACTGAAGACTATTACTAAATTCCAAGGCTGGTCAAAGGCAAAGAATAAGCATCTATGAGGTGCCCGGCCCTAACTGACATATCTAGAAAGCTCAGAGAACATATTGGAGTAGGGGGCAGAAGGAATAGTAATGCATTTCTCAATTCTCACCAGTGAAGAAGCTTCCTTGTGCAACATATAGTAATTAACTGAGAAAGCCACAATTGGCCAAAGTGCAGAGAATAAGTGACAGCTGAGTGTTTATCCCTGAACAGGACTCTTATATCAAATCTCTGCCACCCAAAGCTCAGGGACCATTGCAGAAGAGGGGGGCGAAAGAGTGCAAGAGCCAGATGTGGTAGATGACATGGAAATAGAATTTTCCAGACAGCTGGTCAGTTATTCATATGAACTCATAGCAAAGATAACAGCACGCACAAGACCAATACAAGTTCAAGCCAGACAAAATCCTAGCAAAGAAGTAGAGAAGTGGGTAAATAACCCCAACCCTAGCTGAGGAACTATTAGCAACTGATAACTGCTTGGGAGAGAGAGTTGATTTTCTTTAATGATGTGTACCTGTATAGGTTAACCAGGCTCCAGTGGATGGACCCACACTGAAGGACATTTGGGGACATAAATTTGACTCAATAGACCTTAATATGTATGACATAGCACATGAATATGTACGGGAGGCCATAAGTGTGGTGTAGATAGGGGATGCGTCTAAATATAATCAAAATATATTATATGAAATTAACAAAATTTCAATAAACTTTAAATAATATATGGTGAATAGTCCTATATCTATTACAGATTAGCAACCAAAGAGCACCTGTACAGCCCCTAGAGGCAAAGGTATAACAGGGTTATTAAAAAACGAGAAGATTGTCAATGTCCACATGTTAAGAACTGAATCATTTTCTGGAGTAAGGGCCATGTGTCTGAGGCCAAAGGCACAGAGGAAATGCAGCTGCTAAAGAAGATGCCACCAGAGGGAGCACGCTTTTATATTTTACATGAAACAGAAAAGTCTGTAGTGTTTAATTAAAGACATAGTTCAGTCTGAATGGTAATCTATGTCTTAATTAAGAAAATATTATAGCCGGCATGGTGGTGCACGCCTTTAATCTGAGCACTCAGGAGACAGAGGCAAGTGGATCTCTGTGAGTTCAAGGCCAGCCTGGTCTACATAGTGAGTTCCAGGACAGCTGGGGCTACAGGGAGACCCTGTCTCAAAAAGACCAAAAAAAAAAAAAATATTATAGATCCTCACCGCTGCACTGAAGAGTATGAGACAGTTATAAAATAGATGAGATTAAAAAACCAGTAGGGGCATTTTATATTCATTCCATTGAGGTGAATGTCCAGAAAAGGCAATTCTACAGAGAGGTAAAGCAGATTAGTGGTTTCCAAGGGACCAGGGTGAGTACATGCTAAGGAGCTTAAGGTTTCCTTTAGGAATGACGGAAATGTTCTGAGGTTGCCAGTAATGATTGCAAACTTTCTGGAAATTCTGAAAACCACTGAATATATGCAGAACAAACAGTAAGATCAGCTTCTTTAAATGAAGTTGAAGCTTCAGTGTAGAAGCATTTTCATAGAGAGAAGAGGGCAATCCTGGAAATAGGATGGCTGTGCAGTCTTAACAGGTGACTGGGACCTGAACTGGGGCAATGTAATGAAAACAGGATGAAGGTTAAGTGGAGAGGCAGCAAGGCATTTCAGCCACTTACTCCTCTTCCTACCCACTGTTATTCTGGATGATAATCTAAAATATGTGTAAAAATATTTTTTCTGCCCCTGATTATACACCTTTCTTGCTTGTAAGATAGTATTCTGTAGTAACTCGGCATTTGAAACACTGCAAATGCTTGCAAAAACCCTTCATTTAAAGCCTAAACTGAACCCTGGTAGATATTCTAAAGTGTTAACCAAATTCTTTTTATTGTACAGGGTTCTTAAGTGCTGGGAAACTTTTTCATCCTCTATATTGAGATCGAAACCTTCCTTGCAGAATGCAACGTCACAAACTCATGATCAAGTAAATATCTTTGTATCAGCAATTTCTTTACTGAAATCACTCAAAAATCTCCAGAAATTATCATACTAAAAAAGCTCCTGGGTGCTAATAAAATACATTAGAGCCAAGAGATAAAATCACTTGTAACTTCTATTTATCAAGATAAGGTATATGGAACTGATAGAAGCAATTTCATCAATGCCTAGATGTTTATGCTGTACTAATTCCATGATAACCCATTTTATATCTTTGTTCATACACAATAGCATCATGCGCATGGAATAAACTGATGTCTAAGAAAGAAGTATATAATATATTTCATGTGATTCTGTCCGAACATTGAATTAACTCCCTCTGCAGAACGAGATCCAGCAAGACAAATGAAGATGCATGCATCTTTCCATCCACTGTCTTCAAATAATGTGAGCTTTGTCCATATCAAGAAACTTGACTCTGCATGAGCATCATATCAGCTCTCACAGTCTCCTTCCTTTTATCCATGCCCAGTAACTCACATGTATTCCATGATTTTCTTTTTTAGAATATTTTAGTTTTTATTATGTGTATATATTATTATGTACACATGATTGCACGTGTACATGGAATTCAGAAGAAGGTGTTTGATCCCCTGGAGCTGAGATTACAAGCAGTTGTGAGCCACCTGACATGGGTGCTAAGAATCAGTCTCAGGTATTCTGGAAGAGTAGCAAGCACCCTTAACAGTAAGCCGCTCTTCAGTTCCCTCATTCCTCAAGCAATCATTTTTGAGCCTCAAATAGGTGTTATATCCTTGGGAAACATGTCCTGACTTTCTTCTACGGTTAATATGGGTGAGCTGATCTTTAGTGTGTATAGAATATCACAATAGTAAGTGTTCAGCAGGTATATATTGTTAGATAAATATTAGTTTAAGAAGTTATATTAGTGTAGGTTACTTGAATTAGTTCCTATAACCAACAGAACACAGGATAGCAGTATTATGGATATCTTAATATCCATTGAGGGAGAAGCATCTTGGAAGCAATTATCAGGTATCAATATCCTTAGAGGCTCAAGTTCCTTACATAAAATGGGGTAAGGCTTACATAAAATCTATTCACAACCTTGACTATATTGTAAATCATGTGTAAGTTATAAATAATATAACATACAATGTAATGAAGCATCTTCAATAAATGGTGTTGGAAAAATTATATTTCCACCTGTAGAAGAATGAAACTAGACCCTTATCTGTTACCTTGCACAAAAGTCAACCCCAAATGGATCAAAGACCTCAATGTGAAACTGGAAACCCTGAAACTATTAAAAGAAAATATTGGCAATAACCTACAAGATATAGGTGTAGGGAAGTGCTTTCTAAATCAGACACTAGTTGCTCAGGAATTAAGGTCAACAATCAACAAGTGGGACCTCATTAAACAAAAAAGTTCTGCACAGCAAAAGAAATAATCAAGAAAGGGAAGAGAAAACCCACAGAGTGGGAAAAACTCTTCACCAGTGACACATCTGACATAGGTTTAACATCCAGAATATATAAAGAACTAAAAAACAAAGAACCAAGAAAACAAATGACCCAATTAAAAGATGGGCTAAAGATCTAAACAAAGAGTTCTCAAAGGAAGAAATAAAGATGGCTAAAAACATCTTTAAAACTGTCCAACATCATTAGTAGCTAAGGAAATGCAAATTAAATCCACCTTAAGATTTCACCTTAGCCCAGTCAGACTGGCTAAGACCAAGAGAACAAATGGTATGAAATGCTGGCGAGGATGTGGAGAATCAGGAACATTCATTCACTGCTGGCGGGACTGTAAACTCATGCAACTCCTATGGAAAGCAGTATGGAGAACTCTTTAAAAACTAAAAGTGAACTGACCATATGACCTGGTTATACCACTCCTTGCCACACACCCAAAAGACTCACCCTATTGCATAGATACTTGTACAACCATGTTTGTTGCTGCTGTTTTCATAATAGCTAAGAGATGGAAGCAACGTTTAAGTGACCATCAACTGATAAGTGGTTCACAAAAATGTGGTACATTTACACAATGGAGTTCTACTGGGCAATAAAGAAAGATGAATGAATGAAATTTACAGGTAAATAGATAGATCTAGAACCTGTTACACTAAGTGAAGTAACACAGACTCAGAAAAACAAAAAAACGTATGTTCTCCCTCATTTGTGGACCCTAGCACTTATGATAGATGGAATCCCAGTGAAATGGGCCAACATCCCATGGAAAACAGATAATGCAAAGACCTGAAAGTTCAGTGCCTTGTCAAAATGGAGGGAAGATCATCCTATACTCATCACCTCCTCCTAGGCTCAGGGACTTTTGTGGAAGACGTTGGCAGAAAGAATGTAGGAGCTGGAGGAAGGAGTGTAATGTTAACTGGAAGTATCCTCCAACCACTATGCCGGCAAACTAGAGTCACATCTCTTTTCCATGCTTCCATGCTCATCAAGGAGTCCATATGGGGGTCAGTTATCCCTACCAATCAATAGACCTTAGCTGCATGTGAGGGAGGGGCTAAGAATATGTAAACTGAGAACACCAAGAGGCACCACCCTCACCATTTTGTGCAGCTGTTAGGAAGTCACAGGATCTATATTTCAGTGTGGCCTTTCCAGGGCATCCATAAACCAGGGGCACCTAGTCTTCTGTAAATAAACCCCACCCTATGCTCTGGTAGCAAGCCCAGTAAACATTTTAGGATTAAAAAAAAAAAAAAAAAAAGAACAGAGCTAATGGAAATCTTCATTATTCCACCAAAGTTGACCTCATACTGGCAAATCCTTTGGTCTTTGATTTCTTCTGGAAAAAAATGTGATAAAAATTGCCTCTCTTTGGAATAATAAAAAAAAACCCTAAAAATAAAATAAATTAATTTAAATTAAAGTAAGTTACAAGGGGTCTGTGGGGGAGAAGTGAAGATATGGGAAGAGATCTAAATACCATCAAAGTATATGATATGAAAATCTCAAAAATTAAATAAAAAGCAAATTACACTAAAAATACAATGTAAATACTATGCAAATCAGTTTTGTATTGTAAAGGTAGTAAGAGTAAGGAAAAAAAACAGTGCATGCTCATCACAGATAATTTCTGTCTAATGTTTACCACAAGTGGTTGGTTGGGTCTGCGGTAGAAGAGCCCGGGGATCACCTGGGAATATGAAAGATCAGCTGCACAGTGGCTCAGATATAATTCTTTAACTGATATTAGTCCAAAGTGAGTCACTGTGCTTCACATACAATTCAGGAGCCTTTACTTCTTGTGTTTGTGTTCCTAGATTCCTCTAGTATTTCAAGCAGAGGAAATAAGATGTAAGAAAAAATTTTTCCTTAAAATTTTTGGGAGTTCTCAAGATGGCAGGTAAAGACTTGCCACCAAGCTTGATGACCTGAATTTGATCCCTGCAATCCACATGCTGGAAGGAGGGCATTCACTTCCACAAGCTGTCCTTTGACCTCCTTAGGCACACCTTGACATATGCTCGCCCCACATTAAAAATTAAATATAATAATTTTAAAAATTTGGTCCAAAAATTACATCTAGCATGTTTGTTTGTACTTGAGTTCTAGCATAAGAAAACTGTGTAAATATTAAGGTTTCAACTTGTCAGCTAGCAGGAGCATTAAGCTTAAATTAATTAGACTAGCAGATTAGCCAAGATATAATCTGGTATACCCATTGAGTCTGCAGGCAATACAGAGGGTCCATTTTACTGACTGTCCAGAACCAACATTTCTTATTGGGTCATCATTTTTCCTCTTTAATTACATCTTTCTAAATGTTCTGCTTACTGCTGATACACACAGTAGTAGGGCAGTGGGCAGTAGCAATGGCAGCCCAGCTATAAGCCAACATATAGGTGCAAGTATTCTAAGGTTAAGTTTTCTAAATGGATTTTTTCCTGTTTTTCCTCCCTCCCTCCCTCCCTCCCATCCTCCCTCCTTTCTTTCTTTCTTTCTTTCTTTCTTTCTTTCTTTCTTTCTTTCTTTCTTTCTTTCCTTCCTTCCTTCCTTCCTTCCTTCCTCTTCCTTCCCTCTCTTCCTACCTCTTCCTTCCTTCCTTCCTTCCTTCCTTCCTTCCTTCCTTCCTCTTTCTTCCCTCTCTTCCTATGTTCACTGATGTGAGCTTTCAGCCTATGTATCCATTATGGTATTCAGAGTGTGAGTCTCAGTTGTCTACTGTTATGCTTAACAATTTGATAACATACAGAAAGAAATGAATCAGTGAGATAATTCATTAAAGAACTCAGAGGATAAGGTTTTTATTGTATGATTCATGAATATGACTTATGAATACAGAAAAGAGATTGTGTTGGAATGTAATTAGAAGTATCATTGTGAACAATGATCCAAGATAATACATAGTTAAGATACAGAAACACAAAGATGAATACATACATACTACATGCATAAATAGTTCTCATCTCACATCTTGAAAAGGCACAGATCCAATGATAATCTAGCCATGAAGAGTACCCAGAGTGTCCAACTGACTGCTTTTCAATATCAGGAAGCCAGGCTTTCCTGGAGAGAAGTGATGAATTGGGCCTGAAGCAGGGAAAGTGCAAGATCATCAGGGAACATTGTGCTCTACTGAAGTACTCAAGGGCCATGTAAAAGGCACTCAGAGACCAGTAGTTCTTGCTGACCAATTTGCAATAAGCAATACTATTTTTTCTAAGTAACATAAAAATTCATATAAAAGTATTAACATAAAAAATCAATGAATGTCTATACAATCTGAGAATAAAGGAATATTTCCAAGCCAACTAATAAACTTGAAATGAATGATGGAATTAGAAGATTCCATTTGAAAATCATTGATTTAAGAGAAAATCATCAGTACATGTGAGGAAGATGGATGAGAAATATGACATGAACCTCACCTCAGAGTAACTTCCCATAGGAAGCATATTATTCATTTGGTAATGAACAACACACTTATTACTTTCTTGTGAGAAACTCTGACCTACATCATCAATCAAATGACAAATGTTAAAATCATTGATAATAGGACCAGTAGACCTCGGGTACCTTCTGATCTGGTGCCTGGAAGAGAGCCCAGCATCACTTCTGCAGCTTCCCCAGCCTCTGTTTCCACATGTGTGCAATGTCGTTATGACCTCCTCTCTTGGTTATGGTAAGAGTGAGATAGAGTGAAAAACATTCCCAAGCTTCCATTTGAACAGAGCTACAGCCTGCCATCTGATTTATAATTTTACATGAATATTCAGTTTGCGGCTAGCACAGAGTTGTTTGTGAAATTGCTTATTTGTTATGTTGGTTCCACCTATTTGATTAGTTAATTTGATAAATTTAATGATGCTTTAAGTGGAATGATTCTAGTTAATGATTATTGATTTGAGCCTCAAGGAGAGGGAAACAAAATTGATTCCTAGGTAATTACAACTTAAAATATATATTGAGTAGAAGCAAATGTGGACTGATTAAAGATAATGACTAATTAAAAATGATATAAAATTAGGCCCACGTTAGAGGGAGGCAGATTATGGCTCTGAAAGTAATTAAAGAAAAAATGAGAGAGGACTGACCGAAAAGTAAATGGGTTTTTCTGTTGGGTGGTGCTTATTCACCAATGGCGATGTTCATGTTAGGATTATGTGTCCCTCAAAAAGGATGTAGCTGAGATTTCTGCTTTGAGGGAGACGTTAAAATAGATTTCCAGTGTCCTGAAAATTCAAAGTTCCAGTTTCACAACATCTTCACTTCCCTCTTCCATTTTCTTTTCTTCATAATCATATATTCAGTATAAATTCATTTTCCTCATCTAGGAGCTATTGACAAGTTCCCATCAAAGGGTTTTATCTTTCAAATTCTTTAGAGTATATTATTTGGGTTGGGCCAGGAGTATAATGACAATTCTCCCTATGTAACATGAACAAATCAAACATACAATATTATATATTACAATAATTTTACATATATCATAAATTATATTTGTAATGATTTTATATGATATATAGCAACTACATATAATGAACAATGCCAAGCTAACATACATTCTAACATTTAACATAAATTGTATTAACATACATTACAATAATAAATAATATGACATAGAATCAGATTCCCATCCCTAAGTAGATTTAGCAGTAGCACTTAAATCAAAGAATATTGTAAATACTATATGCAATAAATGACATGAGAGAGTTAATATGACTTACTTCTTTGAAATTTCTAGATTATACATTTAAAAATAAAGATACGTACACAAATTCCTTGATATACTTCAATAAATGAAATAAATGAATAATTCATTTATTTCAATAAATAAAACAAAGCCCATGTCTTAGTGTTTGTTTAATGTAATGACTCATTTATAATGATTAGAGTACAGACAAATTAATGCTATGACACTTTGTAGGATTAACAAACAGCAACTTCATCTTCCATTTTGAGAATGTATTTGACTTAGAGGCCAGCTAACATGTTTGAGGTTGTTCAGTCTATCTGTGGACAAGCACTGTGCTAGGGCACTGAAATCCTCCAGTCATAATCACAGGAGAACTGAGTTCTGCTAGCAAAGACGAGAAAGCTTCAGAGAACATTCTACTGGTCTGACTTCCTATGAGACTGTCTTCAAAACTCGTATCTGGCTACTAACTTCATGAGAGACTCTTGTGTCCAAATTCATCAGGTTATAGGGAGTACAGTCCAATAAATATTTTAAGTTGACATTTCTTTACATTTGGGATAATTTGTAAGGTAACAATAGAAAACAGCTATAGTCTAATACTTGGTTTGGCAACTGGTTTCCCAAGGAATGCTCAGGATAAAAGGGGGGGTGTGTGTGTGTGTGTGTGTGTGTGTGTGTGTGTGTGTGTGTGTGTGTAGAGGCAATGTTTTACATGTGCTAAGCAAGTACTCTCAACCATTAGTTCACACTCCTGCTTCTTTACCTGGGGTAACTTAAAACTATATTTTTCACTTTTTTTTTGGTCTTTTTGAGACGGGGTCTCCCTGTAGCCGCAGCTGTCCTGGAACTCACTATGTAGACCAGGCTGGCCTTGAACTCACAGAGATCTGCCTGCCTCTGCCTCCCAAGTGCTGGGATTAAAGGCGTGTGCCACCACGCCCAGCTATTTTTCACTTTTTTAAAGACGCAATTTATAGAATTCTTTCCTCTTGCTTTTGTTCTTCACTCTTTATACCAAATACTTGAAAAAAAATCATGTTTTGAGTGGCTTAATATCTGTAAATAATATTTCTGTTTAATATACAACAAGTATTTGACAGATCATATCACAAGACAAATTATTAAATCACCCTATAGACAATTATTTAGGACATTTCAGTCTCAAATACTATATTGACCCTTCTATAGATGTTTAAGTTCCTCTGAAACTGAAAAGATGGAATTTTCTCAGTCAAAACAGATCTACTAGTAAGGCTGATCCAAATTCTCAGCTAATTCTAGAAGAGCAGGGCTTGAAAATCAGTACTTAACCAACAGATTTGCTTTTCAATGTACTTCTCAAGTGTTACTAAGCTTTTGTGGGCTTCAGTTTCACAACCTTAAGTAAAAATGCTGGTCCCTGATGAACTGTATTCACACAGCTGTGCACACTACTCATTTCTACTGAGTAGATGTTATACTTTTAATTACAAACGTTGAAATGATAGGAACAGTATCTGAATTCTAGCTTTGGGTACCACACCTAAAGATGTATTTAACATATTTACTCTCAAGGAATTAGCCAAATAAAGTTGAAAGCATTTTGCCTAGTGTAAAATCATCAAAGCACAGCCGCTTGTTCTGCAAATCGCTCAGTGAAAACTAAGCTCACATTTGTGACACTGAATATATCACCTGGATAAACCTTACAGATTACCAGTATATAAAGGTGAAAATGTTCCCCATAGGCTCCAAATATTTGGACATTTTGTCCTCAGATGGTGGTACTGTTTTGGGAGATTTTAGAAGGTGTGGCTATCCTGGAGGAAGCACATCACTGGGGGTGGGCTTAGAGAGTTCTTAAGCCTTGCCAGTCCTCCAGTTGCTCTCTCGCTTCCTGTGCCTGTGCGATGATGTGAGAGCTTAGCTTCTGCTGCTCCTGTTCCAGCCACCTCCAGCCACCATGCCTCCCTGCCATGATGGACTGTAATTCCCCTGGAACTGTAAGCTCAAATAAACTCTTCCTACTATGAATTGCTTGGGGTCAGTGTTTCTATCACTGCAACAGAAAAATGACTAACAAAAAAGGCAAGAACTCACTCCCAAGTGGACCATTCACTTCTGGGTTTCCCACAGGTGCACAAGTCAGGGCTGAATGGAGAGTTTCATCTGGAAGCATTAAGCTACCATATTCTTTTAAAGTTCATCATGGGTAAGGAGGATTTGTTTATGTATGTGCATACAAAGTACAAATGTTGTATATAAATGCACATTAAAATTGCAACAGGAAAGTAACAGAATGCAGAACCTTCTCAAGCTTAGTACTCTGAGCCTTTCCTTAAATTGTTTACATAACCATATCTGCTTTATTGTTCCCAGTGATGAAAAGTGAACCACCTCAGGGGACAGTTTTGCTGAATTACCCAAAAGTTTCTTCTCTTAAGCTGATGTCAATTCACTGATGCATCTTTCTATCTCTTTCAACCTTATCAGTTTATTTGGGTTATTTTTAGAACTCCCCAAAATCTATGATGTCACACAATTCTACTCAAATAGACTACTTACTATAAAGAATAACAGTAAGGATAAGATAAATATCATCATTATAAATTGATTGCTTTCCACATACTTAAACCTAGGACAGATAGTCATCACAGAACATCTTTATTATCATTCTCAGAACCTATGGTGGTCATTTAAAAAAATACCACTATCATGTGTTTCAATTTTATCTCTAGTAATCAAAAATGTTAATGAATTGTTTTTATTTTTTGAGAATTTCATACATGAGTATAATGTGTTTTGATCAAATCCACATTTCACTACCTCCCTTCAACACTTCCCATGTCCCTACTCTTCCCTCCCAGATTCCTGTACTCTTTATAAAATCACTGACTCCACGTAATGCTTCCTGTGTGTGCCTGGGAATATGGTCACCTACTGGATTTTTTTAAATAAAAACTTTAGAAAGCTGCATGTATCTCAAACCAATTACGTTCAAACATAATATATTTCAAACTGAAGTAAAATGCATTGTCTATAAAAGTTATCTCATTGCAAGTAGAAGAAAGGGACAGAATAGGTTAAAACTATTGGGAGATAGGCCTAGCTTTTTGCTTCCTTATATAATGTATATTTTCATTAAGTTTTGTGCATTCCATACAATAAATCTTAATCACATTTAGATCCCCCCTCCCTGTCTGTACCCCTTAAAGACTCTACCCACCAGATTTTATGCATTCTATCATATATGTTAAGGCCTATCTTGTTAAGCTTTTGTACCCAGAAATCCCTTGGTAAAACTTCATCCACTGTAGCCTAGTCATCCTATCTAGAGAGTCTTATAGAAGATTAACTCTCCCTCACTGCACAGTTATCAGTTTCCAATATTTCTTCAGTTAAGGTTGGAACCTGCTGTCCATTTTCCCAGTTCTATACTGGGTTTATATCTGATTGAGTCAACACAGGTCTTGTGCATGCTGTCATCATTGCTGCAAATTCATATGAGAAAGTTCCCAGAGGCCTGAAAGCTTTTGTCTATTAATGTTCATGCACCAACCCTGACTCTTACAATCTTTCTGCCTTCTCTTCCACAGAAGCCATGGGTGGGTGTGGGTTAATAATATAGGAGTCCTATCCAGGATACACGCTCTGAAGTCTCTTGTTTTCTAAAACTTGGCTAGTTGTGGCCTTCTATGTGTGCCACACTCTGTAGCATGAAGAAGCTTCACAGGTGAGAGTTGAGAGATGCATTAATATTCTCTCTACAACCTGTTTTGCTGTGTTCCATGAGCCTTAGGTGTACGAGTTCCACTGTAGATGTGACATTTAGGGCTGGTATCTCTCAGGCATATATTCACTGTGTATGACCAGTTGTGGAACTCTGTAATATTTTCTATCTGTTGCAAAAAGAAACTTTTGATAAGTGGTGTATGTAATACTTGTCAGTAAACATAAGGATCCATATTTAGCACACAGTGAGAAATTTAACTGTCTAGAGATGTGACAGAAACAGGGTTTTCTCTAGTATCTACGATCTTTCAGGCCATGTGTATTTGGCTATGTTTACAGTACCACCAGGAGTTCCCTGCCATTGAGTGGGATTTAAGTATATTTAGATATCTGTTGATTACCCCTAAGATAAAAGTGTCACTACTGCAATACTATAGTTTGTTGTGCCAATTGTTGTTGTGGTTATTAGGCTTTGAAGCTATGTTGGAACATTTATTGATCTTCTCTCTTAGCACCTTGTGTATTATCTTTTGTAACTATGGGAGCTAGTCTTCAGGCAGAAGGCTTCCAGGTCAGTTCCAGCTCCATTGCTCTAAGTCCCATGTCTGAAATATGACCTTTCTTCAGGTTCTGGAAGGTCATCAAGGACTGTGGCAATAGTCTGTGTTATTTTGGGAGTCTCTTGGAATACCCCGACCAAAAACTGGAAGAAAAGTGTCTCCTGTCTGGCATTGTGTTTTCTTACAATCTACTGCCTTCTCTTTTACAAAGGTCCCTGAGCCATGAGTGGTGAGATTTAATATAGGAATCCTATACAGGATACACACTCTGAAGTCTCGTATTCTCTAAAACTTAACAATTTGTAGCCTCTGGTATGTCACACTCTACTGCATGAAGGAGCTTCAAAGGTGAGAGTTGATGGATGCATTACTATCCTCTTGTGGTCACTGGTTCGACATGACTGAATCTAAAATTTTAAGAGAAGTGCTAGGGCTGGAGAGATGGCTCAGTGGTTAAGAGCACTTGCTGTTCATGCAGAGGACTCTGGTTTGGTTCCCAGGACCCACAAGTAGCTCCCAACCATCTGTAGCACTAGTTCTAGGGATCCCTCTTCTGGCCTCTGCTCTTACCAGGTATGCCTATGGTACACATACATACATGTAGGACAACATTCATGCACATCAAAAAATAGAGGAAAAACTAGTTGCTAATGCCATTTATAAACAAACTGAGGTGTAGTAATGAGACCACTCGTTCTGAATCTAGAATCTGAACTCATAACACTATGAAGTCAAAATGTTTATTTTAATGAATTATGTGTCTCCTTATCTATGCTTCAACAAATGACTCATCAACAAATGAGTTTTGAATTTACCTAATTTCTATCCTGCATTTTGTCTTTCTAGATATAAGGGTGTATTAAGAGTTTGTTAAATTCACCGTAAAAATATGTGCCTACAGAATTTTAGAACTTTGCATTTCTAAATATCTGTTATAAAAAGAAACAAGCTTGACTTAATCTTTGTTACTGTTTCTTTTTTAGAGTTCTCACAATTTGTTCAAATGCTTTGTTCTAAAATATTTTTGAAATATATTTAAGTCTTATAGACTTTGTGTATGTACTACTTAAAATTTACTTCACCTTAACTTTACTTTTTTCCCCCTGAAATAGGATGGAAGCTCTTTTAATTTTAGCATTCCAAATCATGTTTTTTAACTAGTAAATTCAGATGATAATATCTAATAAATGGGATTGCCATAATGTTTAAAGATTTTAAAACTGCATTTTATCTTTTCTTCTTAAGAATTTCATACATGAATATAATATGTTTGGATCAAATCTTCCCCTCATATACTTCCCCTATCTCCCTCCCCCAGTTTTCCTTCCCAACTTCGTGTGCTTTCTCTTTATTTAAAAATCCATTAATTCCACATAGTGCTGCCAGTATAGGCTTGGGTATAGGACCACCTGCTGGATCATGAGTCGCTTCTCAGATGTGGCGTGCCTATAGAAAACTGATTCTTCTTTCCCCAACAACCATCAGTTTCCAATGGTTCCTGAGCTAGTGGTGGGACACCATGGGACCCTTCTCTGACCTGCAGAGGTCAGAAGGCATTGGATCCCCTGGAGTTGGAGTTACAGGTGGCTGGGAGTCACCTGAAATTAGTGCTAGGAATCAAACTCCAGTCTTTTGAAAGAGCAACAAGTACTCCCACCACTAAACCATATCTCTAGCCCACAAATATATTTAAAAACTCAAGTGATGAACATAGAATTTTGTACAAAACCAACCAATAAAAAGTTTTATTACATAAATTTTACTCACAATAAATCTGTGAGGAAGTTAATAATCTGAATTTGCATCATTGCATTCCTCATGATTAGTAGCACTCAGTCACATACACAAGGAATATTCAGTAATTCTATGCTGAATAGAGCATTCAGAGAAACTTCTTATATTGCATTAGCTACAATTTTCCCAAATCTGATATATAAAACATGTTTTTCAGAGGTAAAAATAGAAGCACTTTTGGACTACTACTGAAAACCTACTTCCTCCAAAGTTGTACTTAAAAAAAAAACTTTTATTTTATGTGTCTGAGTACATTTCCTCCATGTATGTAAGTACACTGTGGAATACAATGACTGGGGAGATAAGAAGAGCATGTCAGATCCCCTGGACCTGGCATTATGGACAGTTGTTAGCCACAGTGTGGGTGCTAGGAATAGAACAGAAACCAATGTTCTTAACCCAAGTTAACCAATGCTCTCCAGCCCCAAAGTTTGTTAAATAAATGCAAATAAAGGTATAGCCTTTTTTTTCCTCCTAGGCTTAGGATATTCCTTCTTAATAACCCAATTTAGACAGGAGAAAATGAATAAATTAATCTCTAGTAAACTAATCAATACTGAGACAAAGCTTCTCGATTTATTTTAATTTTCAATAAGCAGCATTATATGTCAGAGACAAATTTGAATTAATAGATTTATTTGAAAAGATTAAAAAGACCTTTGTCTACATGAAAGAACATTTTCAAATGGATTTGAGAATTTCATCCCAGATGTTTTCAGCATAAGATAGTCTTAAGTATTTGAGAATTCTTGATAGCTATAGTCTTTTTTCCTCTGAAAAGGTGTAAATTAAAAAAAAAAACACTTTGAAGATGTACAAACTTGAACCCATATGAGGTCATGTTCTTGTTGTGTGCAGGGGTGTAAGCATATACACACACCCTCTCAAATAGTAAGACCCTGAGTATCGGGCAGCCTGTGTGAGTTATAGACACCTCTTCTGTAGTGACCCAGCAGGTGTGTACCTGCTTTGCAGCTCTGGAGCAGTCACCAGTTGAGGCTAACATACTTTGTCTCAATGTTCAAGGAGAAGCCACTTTCTGTGGAGGAAAATATATTATAGGAAGCTATATCCTATATACATAGAAATCCATCAAAGCTGCAAGACTCTAAATGGCAACTGGGGGTTATATATAACTACAAAATGCCCTAGTAAAAAGACAGATTGAGAAAAAAAGTCAGTTCCTTCTGCATCTCAAGCTACCTCTTCAACTTTAGCATTCAAAGTCAGTGATCTCACACTGTGTTTGGTAATTCTTTTATCAATTCTTCGGCAAATCATATATTTATCAAAATCCACATAAGAATTTTACATATTTTTATTCACAATAGATCAGATTACTTTTGTATTTACAGACACCCACTCTTCCTCACAACTTGCCTGCCTTCAAATGGCAGATGAATAAGTCCAAGATATTTACTATGTAACACTTTGTCTACAACTAACACTATATAATATAATTAATAATTTACTAAGAGGGCAGATCTTACATTTTGTGTGTTTCTCACAAAATAATGACAATAAAAACTAAGAAAAAAGATGCAGGTTTGGGATGTGAAGAAACGCCTTGATATAGTTTGTGATGATTGTTTCACGGTGCATGCTCAACTATCTCCAAGCTCATCAAGTTGATTGTATTTACTATGTACTGTTTGTGATATTTGTGATCGTTGATATTTATTTTCAACTTAATTAGGATCTAGCATCACCTATGCTCTGGGCACATCTGTGAGTCACTTTCTAGACCGAGTTAGTTCCAATAAAGAAAAGTCAGGGTTGGAGAGATGGCTCAGTGGCTAAGAGCACTGATTGCTCTTGGGGTTTAGATCCCAACACCCACATAGCAGCTAATAACCATCCTTAACTCCAGCCCCAGGGGATCTGATGTCCTCTTCTGACCTCTGTGGCCATTGAATGACACAGATGCACTTACATACATGCACATAAGATAAAGACAATAAATGAAACATTACAAAATAAAAATAATGTGGCTGGAGTGCTGGACTGAATGAAAAAGAGACAGATGCTGAGCCCCAGAATTCCTCTCTCTGCTTCCTGATTGCAGGCGCAAGGTGTCAGCCATCTCCCATGGCTGCCACTATGCCTTCTCACTATGATGGACTGTTAGATGGTCTCACCATCAAATTGTGAGCCACAGTAAACGCTTCCTTCTTTAAATAGGAAGTGATAAGAACCACTATCTTTTTTGCTACGAAAAGTAATTGATACATTGTCAGACATTAAGTTAAAGAATGACCAAAATAAAAGTCCTGATGTTTGAAAGTGTAAGAGAGCTGTTAACATTGTGTCACATAGGTGCTAGTTATTATATGTATTTGCACACTACTGATTACTTTCTTGATTTAGAATGTATATCTTCATTTTACTAATGAGAAAGCAGGTTCAGAGATGGCGAGAAGTTTAGCAAACTCCCACAGCCAGTGAGTGGAAGAGATGATACTGAGTTCAGTTTATAACTTAGTTTACATTCCTTTTAAGACTACAGACTAATTTCAATGTGAGAGAAGACATACGCACTGCCAAGTGCCTTAAGATCTTTTATTTATCTCTAATCTTTTCTACAGTAACTCCGCTTTGATAAAAATTATACCTCACAATTATTCACAATTCTTTGTCATGTTGTCTAGTAATAGTTTTGCAATCACAGCCTAATCCATGATTTTCAATGGGGGCAAAAGTCATAGGTAGAAGGGAGAAAACATACCTTGAGATTCTGTGATAAATACTTAGCTTCCCACAGAGCAGCTTAGTCAGTAAAAGAACCTTTCCTTAATGGGTCTTTCAGGATATACTTTCACTGTCAGGATTCCGTGGTGCCTGCAGGATTCATTTAACTTTTGATTCCACAAAGCAAGCAAATGATTTTTTGAAATTTGTATCTACCATTTATAAAAGTAAGAAGCCACACATTTTGTCTATATCTTAAATACCAATATGTGTGACTAGTAATTAATGTTCTCTAAGCTGGACAATAATTTCCATAACATATCGATATAGATATTAGAAAGCATACTGGTCTAGGTTGGATAAAAGGCTTCTCTTTAGAGATGTCTCATTATTGCTGCTCATCTCTTTGAGTGAATCCAATGCAGTTTATTTAGATTCAAGGCCTTCCCTGCTCTGTTTGCTGTCTTCCTGCCTATCCTTCGGTGTTCTGTTTATATCTTTTTCAGTGCTCAGGACTCATGCTTTTGTGTTGTCTTTTTCATAGGTCTTTTCAAAGATACTGACAGGAGCCTTTCAAACTCCTTTTTTTCAGGAAAGTTACTTCTTCATATGGCTCTGTATGGAAATCAATGGACTCCTGAGCAGAAACACTGAGAATTAAAACAGGTACGAACATCTACAGCAGAGCTCCCAAAGTCTTCTTGGAGAGCCCACACTAACTAAACCATGGAAAAAGTGGAGGCATAAAAATCATGCAATGCGATCCTCAGGCCTCTTGGGGTAAGTCTACACTCCGCGCCGGGACTC
>NW_008347536.1:193714-230937 GCF_000622305.1 Nannospalax galili | reverse complement strand
TCATGCAATGCAGGGGCTGGAGAGATGGCTTAGCAGTTAAGAGCACTGACTGCTCTTGCAGAGGACCTGGGTTTGATTCCCAGCACCCACATGGTGGCTACGAACCATCCTTACCTCCAGTTCCAAAGACCTCTTCTGACCTCTGCGGCATTGCACAGCATGGGTGCACTCACATACATGCAAGCAATACACTCAAACACATAAAACAAATATCTTTAAAAAGCATGCAATGCATTGACCATTTGGTTGACAAAGGTCTATGAAAATTTAAAATCTGGTTGTTAAAAAATTTAGGAGACTCTGGAGCTATTATGATGATTGGAAAATGAATGGGAAGTGGGCAGGGTGCCCATTGCCTCGTATCCTGCTGAAATCTGTCAGCCACTATTAATTCAAATGGGAGAAGTAATAATATAAATTTATGTAAATATTTTATTAATGATAAACAAAATGAACTCAATGTGATCAGCAGGAATCCCGCAGAGTTTGCTTTTTGAGCATTGAACACAGAGAAAAACTCTAAAGCACCTAAGGGACTGGCTGATGTTAATGTGCAAAATATGATTTTAAGAGCTTACTTCCCCAAAAGTTATGCTTATGAAGTGAAGTGGTTCTTATCGCTTCTACCAGTATTTCCATTATGAAGCTAAGATGAGAGATGTAGTTCAGTCAAAATATTACACTCATGCTTTTCATTTATGTAACAAACACAGTGGGATTACCTAAGATGACGTTATGAGGAAGAAATAGGTGTGATATACAGGAATTACTTGCAATATGTTTCCAAATTATGATAACCTACAATATTCCTAAATTTAAAAAATATGCTATATGCTGGTAAATTTATAAAGATAAATATATTAGTTAAGGACATAAATGTTCTGTTTCTATGAAGACAAAAGTAGGGAGATAAAAGATAAATTCGACTTAATTCTCAGACTTACACAATTTCACTTTTGAGAAAGACTCAATAATGTCATGCAGTTCCATTCAAAATACTTTATTCACATTCAAGAAATCTCTGATGTTATTAAAATTTTTCACTGAAATATAACTTAATAGTATTTTAAAAATATGCTTTTCATCTACCATTAGGACTTTTTCTTTCTCCATTTTCCTTGGGAAATAATTCAGAGAGAGTTAAAGTCATACAGTATTACTGCAAAAAATCTTCTAGTATATCCATTTGTTTATATGAACTATATTCCATAACCCTTAGTATACATAAAAATGAAAACTAGGAAGATGTAATGTGTAATCTTCTCACAGAAATCTGAACCACTGTAGTAGCCTTTGAACATGACTAGATTAGTGAACAATTCATAAACTCAATCTTACTCATATTATTAAAATTATCTCTATATATATCATTTCAATATATAACAATCTTTTATAATTTATAAGATATTTATAATCTCTTGATCAATTTCACATAAAATATTTTAGAGAAAGAGCTCAATTCAGGACAGTTCTTTTTTGTTATTACTTTTCTAGTTTTGTTCTGATCTGTGGTGCTAGTTCTGTGATAGAACATAGGGACATTTAAATAATTTGGAAAATTCTCTACTCTGAACTACACACACACACACACACAAATGTACACATACACATGTAAACACATACACACACGATTTATATGCATTTTCAGATGTATGTAATGAATTGATAATCACATTAGGGTGAAACTTCATAGAGAAGTAGTATGAAAATAGAAATTGTAGAGGAAAGAACAATATTCATTTTCTCACTTTAAAATTGTTTTTGTAATAGTCGTCAGCCACCAGTAGTGTCTCAGCTAAGGTTAGGGTTTCTCACCCATTTCCTTGCCTCTGTGCTTGGTTTTTTTACAGTTTGAACTTGTGTGTATCTCTCCATAAGTTCATATGAACAAGGTCCCCACTGCCCGAAAACTCTTGTTTCCTTATGGTCACTAATAAGCCTTAACATATATGACAGAATGCATGAAATTGTAGGGGGGCAGATTTGGAGAGGTATAGATAGGGGAGGGATTCTAAATATGATCAAGATGTATGAAATTCCAAAAAATCCAATATAAATCTTCAAAATATTTTTCACTAAATACACAGTTTTAAATTTCAATCATTACATTTAACTCATGGTACTATAAATTATATTTAAATATAGATGTGTATTACCTAATATAACAGCAATTACTTTGTAACTACTGAAATTTACAGTGAAATGTTTTTGCATAACATGGCACAAAGCCAGGGACTACAGGACATATCTCAGGTCCCAGCTACTATGGAGGCTAAGACAGGAGGATGTGTGAGCCCAGGGATTTGAGAGCAGCCCAGGCAATAACGCTAAACTCATGCCCATCTAAAAATTTAAATAATTGTATATAATATTTGGTGCATCTGTGTCCTGTATATGTGTGTATATGTGTGTTCATCATTTCAGAAAATTTTCAGTGTGTGAGCAAGAGTTTGAAAACAAACGAGATGAAATTAGAAGGTCAACACACTAGGTGAGGTTTCAGTAGTCAAATTCTGGGGCTGTCTGGATGAGTCACACTCCTTAGCCAGTAAGGGATAAAGTCTGAAAGTTGAGACTGCATTCAACTTATTTGTCATCTTATCTCTTGAAAATAAAATGCCTATGGTATAGCAGGTTCTCAGTATTAGTAAAATAAATGGTTTATAGTGCAACGTGCTAATCCACACTGGTCTGCCTGGAGCCATAAATCATAATTCTATGTCTGTCTCTGCTGATTTTCTTCCTACAGGAAGTTAAAATTTAGCTAATGTTTGTAATCACAATTTAGCTTTTCCTTTTTTCTTTTACAAGACAAGCAAATTTATATCTTTAGCTTCATGGACAGTGCTGACAAGCTTTGAAGGAATTAATCATGTTCCTCTTCCTCATCGCAGTCATCTTGCTGTTTTGCATTCACTCACAAGGAAAACTCTGTTATCCCCTTGGTGGTTTACCAGATTATCGCAATAACACCTAAATCGTTCATGTGCACAGCTCAAATGTAGACTATACAAGAGTTAACAATAGCAGCTCTATTCTCATAACTCAAAGAAAGTTGCAGCCCTGAACTTAAAAACATGAGTTTAAAATCTGGTTAAAAGATATTCACTTACACTTTAAAAAATATGTATTTTAACCCAAAGGAATTCAATCTATCTAATCGGCAAAGCACTGCTGAAAGTAATACAAGAAAGGAAGGCGTTTATCCAAATTGCAGTACTGGTGGAGAAACCTAAAGAGATCGATTAGACATTTATTTTCACAATATAACATCCCAAATAAATATTTCATTTAATTTCTTCATTTCCCAAAGAGTGCTTACATAAAAAGTAAATGCTATGCCGCTTTTACATAAGCTATATAATCAATGTGCAATATCTCATGTATCTAAAAAAGCTAAAAATGTGTCTCTGTCTCTCTTTTCTATTATGTACCTACATGTCATATTTTCTTTACATATTGTAAAACAACATATTAAACACTGAAACAACTATGATATTACTTGAAGCAGGGTCTCCCTGTAGCCCCAGCTGTCCTGGAACTCCCTACGTAGACCAAGCTGGCCTTGAACTCACAGAGATCTGCCTTCCTCTGCCTCCCAAGTGCTGGGACTACAGGCATGCGCCACCACGCCTGGCTCAACAGTCATTCCTTTTTAACATTTCATTTTAGTTTGTTTTGTTTAGATTTTGAGACAGGATCTTCCTATAGTCCCAACTATGTAGACCAGGCTCCCTATGAACTCCCTATGCAGCCCAGGCTGTCGTTGTTCTCACAGAGATGGGCCTGCCACTGCCTCCTGACAGTTGGGATTAAAGGTGTGTGCTACGCCCACCAGATTTGTTTAATTTTTGAAACAGCATTTCATTATGAGCCTAAATTGGACTAAAATCCATGGTTCTCTTCCATCAGACACTTGGGTGTTGTGATTATAGAGCTGTACTATGCAACTCAGCCTTTCAGTACAAGTTGCATTAAGACAGGCATTTAAAAGTTTTGGATGGAGATATAACAATATTAGTTTTTTTTTTCTTTAGAAAATTTGAAGGGTTTATTTTTTTAATTTTTTTTTTACAATTAAAGTTACAGTTTTAACAATATGCAAAATATTACAGTAATTCAGATTTTTTGGCATAATGATTACAGATTTGATAAATACATTTTATATCTCATAATAGCGATGAGGATTATACAAAAGCTATTAAAACAATTATGAGAATAAATTCTATTGTCACTTAAGTATCTAAAGCTATTTTCCTTTGCGTTCTTCCAGAATGATTTGTTCTTATTCTTTACCTTAATTTGAGGGACTTCAAGAAGATACTTGTTTTTTTTTTTTTTTTCATACAGAAGAATTCCTTCCAAAGCAATTGACATTGAGACGTTTTCACATGCATTTCTAATCTCTATATACATGACTATCACTGGTCACAGTCGCCCACCTTCTGAGCTCCTCGGCATCTGAGCATGAATACAAACTCGTCAGATAGACAGCCTTCCTCTCCCACTAGAGGCTCCATACTCTGCCATCCCTGTCACTGTCCACTGTGTTGTCAGCACCCTCATCCATTCCCCCCTGTCTGCCCTTCTGGTAAATCTAGTCAGCCATAGGTCCCTGTTCCAGGAGGGTCAGCTGTTCCTCATCTACGGCAATCCATTGTCAGTATTCCTTTGGATAGAATTGGGGTCTGCTGTTTATTTTTCCAGTAGTATGTTGGGTTACTGTCTGGAAGAGCCTTTATCTATCCTGGCCAACAACTCGACTGAAGGTATCGCCTGTGAGGCTTTGTTGTTTGTCGAGTAACTTTTAGTTATATATATGTATGCTCTTATGATATTATGTTGGCCCCTTTACTCTTTGGTTATACTTCCCTTTTGGGTGTTTAAGGACATACAATTGGACCAGATAAACTGATTTGTTTTTACAATATTAGTTTTTACAAAAATTATTTTTGTCTTGGAAAATAAGTTTTTCAGACAACTGTTAATAATGTAACATGTGATTATTATTCCATTTCATTAAATTAAGTTTATAACTATTTTTGAACAATTTCTTGTTGTTAATATTTAGAATCGTGGATACCAATGAATAAAATCCACTACAGATAAAGCTTTTTGCACTCTGGTATTTTTCCAAAAGTATAAAGAGTGGAGATAAAAGGTTATCATTATTATAATGGGGTAAATGAAATTGGATAGAGGGTAGTAACAGGGGTGCAGAGAGGAGACGGCATTTAAATTCAATAAAAATATATTGTATAAAATTTGCAAAAAGTAAATTAAAAATGAAAAAAATAATTGACAGTGAATTTCTTCATCTTAATTTCATTCCACAGGAACCATGTGAGGTGTATTTTATATGTTAAATATTATATAGTAAATGTTACAGCTAAATGCTTTACAATTGCACATCTAGAAAAGAGAAAGCTAGAGAATAAACTCAGATGTTTACCAAGGATTTTCCATGATGTCACATTTTGTGTTTCCTGACGCATACATGTTATATAAGCTTGCCCTTTGAGTGACCAGCAGTGAACAGGTGCCTTCCTCTAGCTTTTCACCACTTACTCCATCACTTCAAACTAATTGGACTATGAGACTCTCCCTAGAAATGGAGAGGCAGAAGGAGCAAGTCACTCTTCCCATCCAATCAGTCAGCCTTAATGACATGAGGGGGAAGGACTAAGGATAGACGTGGGGAAGCCAGAGAAGAAGGAGCATCCTTCACCATCTTGGACTGGCCAGCAGCAGTTCAGCTAGTCACAACTGAAATGTAGGAAAAAAAAAACCAAAAAGCAGCCCAAGAGTGCCCATACCCCTTTATTGCCATCATATCCTCTGTTAACAAGCCCAGTAATCCCTGTTGTTTCCTAAGTGAGGAATATTTTCTTAGTTTGTAGTAAGGACAATGGGAGAAGGAAGCCATGCACACCTCCCAGCGGCAAATATGAGTTACAATACAGCTGGTAAAAATAATTTCTTCTTTGTAGATCTTTAAAATAAGCATATATTGTCTTGTTTTATCTCTTTTGAAATCTGTGTTTAATGATACTAAGGTATACAAATCAGTTGTTAAAATCAATAGCAAACTAATGTTGGGATGACCATAGAGATCAATGGAACAGAAGAGAATCTTCAGACATGGACAAATATGTCTCACATATTGACATACAATTAAGAATAAGAAATACAGAATTTTCTACTCATCTAGGTGGGCATTCATACCCATAAAATTTGGCTTCACATCTCTCACCCAAAGGCTCAAGGAGCATCTTGGAAGAAAGGGCAGAAAGACTGCAAGAGCCAGAAAATTCGGAGGACTGCTGCAAATGTATGTTCTGGACATGACAGGGCCTACGGTCACAGCACTCATGAATTTTCAGAGGCTGTGCTTATCTGCACAAGACCTGAAACATATGTCCTAAAGCTGATAAATGTTTAAACAAAATTTAGTTCATTCATGTCCTAGAGTACTATTCAGGTATAAAAAGGGAAAATCATTGATATACACAACAGTATATATAAATTTCCAGAGAATTACTTTGAGTGAAAAAGATGATCCCTAAAGATTAGATAATATGTAATTCTATTTATATAATATTATCAAATTGTACAATTTTAGAAATAAAAAACTGATTTGTGGTTGATAAGGGTCAGAAAATTGAAGCAATTGAATAATGGGATGTAGCTACCCACTGGAAACCTGATGGTTCCTGATAGTGGAATTTCTCTGGTGTTCTCCTGTGTGACATATTCTCTTCTTCATGGGGACATTATTTTTGTAGTTTTGAAGGTTATTACCATTGGTAGAAACTGGGTAAAGGATGTAGGAATTTTGTCAATATTATTTCTTATAAGAACTTGTAAACTACATTTATTGCAAAGTAAATAATTTAAAAATTAAAGGGTAAATACACATGTCTTAAACTATGAAAGGGTGTAATACCCTAACTAGAAAAAAATGATAGCAGCATAAGGCACTGTATCCTTGTGCTGATTAGCTAGATTCAGTTTTCTACCACAGATACAGGACAACACACCATTTTCTACAGAATGAATACACGATCCCACCTGACCATTTATAGAATATAGACTAACTTAACCAACTAACTAATCAAACAAACAGCTAGAAGAAAGAATTTGGGGATGAGTGATTAGGCTCATTTAACCAGGAAATTAAAAAATGAATGGCCAATTTAGTCTTTAAGTGTTTAAGATAAGAGTGTACGAATGAAGGTGACCAAGTTCACCTCAGAAGTGAAAAGCTGGCTTTTCTTGTAGCTTACAGACCTAGAGCAGAATTAATAAAGAACCACCTGGAAGCAAATAGCTACTCAGGCATAAAAACTACATTGTAAAGCTTGTCTTTTCTCACTAAAGTAGAATCATTGAGCAGATAGCTACTCCTATGACTTGCACCAAGAGTAGTGACATTCTTCAATAAATAGTTTGAAGGATTTGGAGATCACAAATTAGACTGGATAGACTTTAAAAAAACACAGAGGAACATACATATGGGGTAGAGTTGGGGGTGAATCTGTGAGGACATGGGGAAGGAGATTGAATATGATCAAAATATACTATATGACATGCTCAAGGAATCAATAAAACTATTATTTAAAAATAAATAAAAGCAGGGTTTCAAAATATGACAAGATCATATAAAAGGAAGCACTGAGAATCTGTTATAGATTAAAGAGTATCAAGGACACAAGACTACTAAATTCAATGTGACACCATAAATTAAATTCTGGAATAGGAAAAGTCTTTGTGTTAGTATGAAATTGGTAAAATTAAATAAAGGCATTAAACTAATGGCATCAAAGGAATACTAATGTTTCACTTTGCATAACTGTGATATGATTATATAAAATGCTAATATTAGGGAAGTATGAAGGCAGAGTATTTGAGAGCTGTTATATCTTTGCAACTTCCCAAAGTTAGTTTTAAAATCTATATTCCTTTCTGCAGACAGTTATTAGGCACTATATCTTGGCATATAAGGCAGTGTGATTCAGCCCCGGTTTCTTCTCCAATCTTACTTCCTGTTGTTTCACTGACTTCGTACCATTGTTAATACAAGAGAGAAAATTCAAATGCTTTCCCAAGGCCAACAGCTCTGTTCCTTAATACAGGCTTGCCACTGTGCCAAGAGCTGACATCTATTCTCCCTATGTGACAACTTTGTTGCCTTTCAAACCTCCAATTCACACAGGGTCTTTGTCATGAGCCCTTCTTTGACTATCTTAGTAGTGTTAGTAACAATTTTGCTTCTGTAAGTATAACATGTACAGCATTTTGCTCAGGTATATGCAGTAATTTATAAACACTGCCATGCTTTTGTTCCCCAGGAAACTGGATGAGGAAGTCAAGTAGTAAATGGAGAAGATCAGAGGCCTTGAACTAAAATGTCCCTGAATTTGAATTTCTTCATTATATTTTAAATGAAACTTGGAAAGCACGACACTTAACTCTAAGCTTCTGTTTCCTTTCTCTGTCAGTAAGAAAACGTAGTACTCTGACTTCATAGGACTTCTGTTAAATTAATGGTTGAAAGTTCCTTGTTATAACAAAATATTTAACTGCCAAAAGACTCAAAATATTCAGCTTAATAATATGATTTGATATTACATAGTATAATGATAGACATAAAGTAATTAAGCATTAGTCACAAGCTATGTTTAATATTATCCCTAGGAACTTGTTCATCCTATGCCTGAAAGCTGGCAGCCTTTCCTCAGCATCTCCTTATCTCTTACTCTCCAGTGTCCAGGGGCTACTATTCCAGCCCCTACTACTTGATGGCCTTGATTTTCTAAGCTTGTGCATATGTGAGATCATAAAGTAACTTTTTTTCTGCTTTTGACTTATTTCACTTAGTGTCCTCCCAGTTCTTCCATGTTGTTGCAAATGGCAAAATGCCCTTATTTCCTGTGGCTGAATAGTATTTCATCCCCTGATGTATTATGTTTCCTGTTCATACTCATACTATAATGGACATTTAGGTGTTCATAAGGGATACTGGTTTTCTTTTTTGCAATACTCACTTAAGATAATAACTCCCTCAGCTGACGAATGGTTAATGAAAATGTACATCTACTCAATGGAGTTCTACTTAGCAGTAAGAAATGATGAAATTACAAAACTTGCAGGTAAATGGATGGCGATAGAGAGTGTTATACTAAGTGAAGTAATACAAATGCAGAAAAGCAAGTGACGTATGTTCTTCCTCATTTGTGGATTGTAGCGACAATCTCCCATATGTGAGTATATAAATTCTGAGGTAACACCAGGAGCCAGGTAAAGGGAAAGGGTACCTGGAGGTAAAGGACAAGAAACAACCTGAAAGAGGGATAATAGGGAAGAGATGTTACCTGAGGGGGTGGAACTAGTGGGAGTAACTGGCAGGGAGGAGAGGAGGGAGGGACATGCAAGGGACCATAGTGTGGGGGAGGAAGGGAAGTCAGGAGAGGAAAGACTGTGGGAATAGGGAGGAATTGAGGGGAGGGTGGGGATAATGGGGGCACTGTGACTAAGGAGGGAGGGAAGACGGAAGTCAGATGGGAGAAAAAAGATTGGAGATGAGTGAATCTCGGCGGGCAAGGAAACCTAGAGAGAACAGTGATGCCCTAGAAACCTTATGAGAAATGCACATAGAGTGTCTCAACATTAATGCATAGGTATACTTGGGAGTTGCTTGGCAGGGAACACAGTGTCAGATAGAAGAGACCTCCCTTAGAGTGACAAGCATGTCATACAGCACTCATCAAAGAAGCTTCTTTTTGGAACAGATGGAGGCTACTGCAGAGTTGCACATCTGGTCAGGCACAGAGAACATATGCATGGGACATGCCAAATACTAGGTGACACATCTGCAGTCTAATCTCTACAACTAAGGCTCATGGAACATAGCAGAGTAAGGGATAGAGAGAGGGCTAATGCACCCCTCAACTCTCACCAGGGAGATTTCCATGTACATCAGAGTGCAATATACACAGAAGGCCACAACTGGCCAAGTTTTGGAGAATAAGAGACTGTAGAGTGTAGGATGGGACTCCTATATGGAATCTCACTCACCTGCATTCCAGGGATCATTGTGGAGTAGGAGACAGAAAGATAAAGCCAGGGTTGGTTCATGAACACAAGGAAGTGGAGGCCTCCAGGCCACCAGAGGCTTGCTCACATGAGCCTGTGGCAGCGGTGGCTTGAGTATGGGACCCATGTAGCTCAATTAAACAAGGGCCCAAAGGGGAAGTGAGAAATAGGTGACAGGCCAGCAGTAAATTGAGAACTATTTGAGACTCATTGCTACTGGGTGAGGGAGAGCATGACTTACATACAACCACAGGATGGGCTGACTAGACTCCAGTGGACACATTTATACTGATGGACACTTGGGTACAAACACCTGAATGAGTAGGACTGAGCATGTATGGCAGAATGCATAGGGTTCGGTGGGAGGATGGGGAAGGCATGGATGGGAGATGGGGTCTGAATTTGATTGGGAAATGTATGAACTTTTAAAAGCTCAATAAAAAAATTTAAAAAAAGAAAATATCAACATTTGTGAAACAGCCAGCACTGCTGAAAAACATATGACATTAAATACTATTTTAGAAAATGAGAAAGTTCACAAATAAGTCATTTAAACTGAAACCACAAAAAGAAAAAGAAAATAAATACAAAGGAAACAGAAGAAAAATAATAAAGAAAAAAAACCAATAAAATAATAAGTCAATGCTACCAAAATTCTTTAAAAAGTCAACAAAGTTCACAGATCTCTAAAAAGCTAACAAAAATCATAACCACAACGAGAGATGACAAAATTACCAACATCATGAAGAAAATGTGTGAGATTGATGCATTTGCATTCAAATGTCAGCATAGAAATGAAGAAATACTGGAACAGCTCTACACTAGAGGAAATCAGTGAATTTCATGAAAAGGTGAACTATAGGCTACCTGAATAAAAACAAATATTTGAATACACTTCATTAATAAGGTCAGAGATTAAAATTTTAAAACTTCTAAAAGTGATAAATTTCTAGCTCCATATTCTTCTGTTATTAAAATTGAAAAAGGAAAAGAAACTATATATTAACATTTTTCATGTTATAGTCATAAAATTACTGTTAGCACATAGAATTTAGTAACACATGGGGATAGTTAGACACTGTGACAGAGTAGTATTTATCTCAAAGATGCAAGTTGAGTAATATTTGAAAACCAATCACTATAAGGCACCATGCTACATGACCATATCAATAAACACACAAATATCCTATATAATTCAACATCAGTTTATTACAACTATAAGGAATATAGAATAGAGGGCTTCCTTAGTTTGATAAAAGTATCTACAAAAATAATGCAATGGCTAATACTGTACTGAGGGTGAAAAGTCATCATTCAGCAAAGTGCTAGATGTTCTAGCCAGTGTAGCAGGCAATAACAGTAAATAAAAGGTACAAAGATTGGAGATGAGGAAATAAAACTGTCCCTTTTGGAAATGATGGTTGTCTCAAAAGAAAATCCCAATGAATCTATGAAAATGCTGCTTAAAACTGAATGAGTTCATGCACAGATAAAGAGGCAGGTACAAATATATAAATCAATTATATTACCATCTATTAGAAATAAAGATGTGTGGACATAAAACATAAAATATTGTATAATTCTTAAAATCACTAAAAATGGAAATAGTTGAATATAAATATGAAAACATGAGTAGAGTTTCTGTTAGATATAATCAATGTTACTCTAAAATTAATGTGAAAGCTAAAGCAAGAAGAATAGCTGAAATAATTTTGGAGAACAGAATAAAATCAATCTTTCTGGTTTTAAGTGTCCCTGTTCAGGTAGTTACAGTAAATAATGTTTTGTTCTGGGAGAGGTGTATATACTTCATCCAGATCAGAACAGAGATTGGGAAATAATTCCCCACAAATGCATGCCCCTGATTTGTTTTTGGAAATATGCTAAGGTCATTTAATGGAGGAAATAGTCTTTTCAACAAATGATGCTAAACATACCAACCGAGCTTGTGCTGGATAGCTTTAGTGTCAACTTGAAACACTTGGGTTGAGGGAGCCCCAGCTGGGGAATTTCCCTCATAGGACTGGTCTGTGGCCATGTCTGTAGGGCAGTTTTTTGATTGTTGAGTGTTGTGGGAGGGCCCAGACTGCTGCGGGTGGTCTTACCCCTAGGTAGGTGGGCTTGTGTTGCATAAGAAAGCAGGCTGAGCTGTGTGTGTGTGTTGGTGGGGGGCGAGTAAGCCTTTAAGCAGAGTTCCTCTATGGCCTGTGCTCCAGCTCCTGCCTCCAGGTTCCTGCCCTGAGTTCCTACCTTGGGCTCCCTGATGAACTGTGACCCAGGAGATGTAAGATAAAATAGGTCCTTTCCTCTCCAACTTGGTATTGGTAAAAGTATTTTGTCACAGCAATGGAGAAACAAACTAGGACAGAGCTACATCCTCAGCCTTCTCTACCAACTTTATTCATAGTCTTTATGACATAACAGTGAGATCCTATCTCAAAAACAAAACAAAACCCAACAAGAAAGTCTCTTTGATCAAATTATGCATTTCAAGCCCCAAGTGGGAAGTGATAGGTGAATATCTGTAGGAATACAGTTTATTTTCTGCTCCTCCACTCAGAAGTAGCCCTGTGTCTGTCCAATCCATGCTCTATCTTTATGAGCAGCTAGATCATAGGAGCCTTGCAACTTCTGGTAGCCCATAACTTGAGAATGCTATCTAAAGAGCCTGAAATCAGCTACCGCTCATGGGTAGGACCACTTTACTGATGTTACCCAGCCTGTATGAGAGGTGAGGGATGACACCAAAGAACCATCTTTTGTTCAGGGAACCCACAGTCTGATATGCCTGTCTGTGCTTCCCATATCAAGATGCCAAACATTTGCAGTGGAGAATAGGAAATACAATTAAACAGTTTATTTCCAGTCAAAGTTAACTTAAGATGGCCAGACTCAGCATCCCACACTCTAATTGTGTGATCCCAAGATACACTGCAGATTTCTTCAGCAACTGACCAAAATACTGAGGAAACTGCTTCTGTGTGGCCAGAGAGGGTCACCAAGGGAGTCCAATTGCTCAGTCTTTTCTTTCCTGGTCGATTTGTGGATTCCTCCATTTCATCTTCTTCATCTGTAGGGACCGTAGACCAGATCTTTAGCATCTTATCCCAGGAACCACTGAAAAATTTAGTTCCTGAGCTATCTACAGCTATAGAATCCATACTCCCAGCATGCCCTCTGCTGCAGCACAGGACTTTCACTTTGTTCCTCTCTACATTCCACTCCCATAAGAGAACAGTCTGATCCATAGAGGCACTCAGTAGTAAGCAAGACAGTCTTTTTTCACCCAAGCCACATCTTTCACAACATCTGTATGGCCCACAATTGTCATATTGACTTTCCTTCCAAGGACCACATCTGAGAGGTCTTATCATAAGAACCAGACAAGATCCATTCTTCCTCCTTTGATTGAACTGATCTAGTCATCATGGAGCATGCACTGCTCTGGCTGGTGTGCAGAGAATTTCTCTATTCCAGTCCCCAAACCTTTTCTGATGAAATGCTCTCCAGTTTCATGTGTTTGACCAAGGGCCTTTGCAGAAACTGACCCTTGATAAGGAAATCAAACTCCACATGTTTGTGGAACTCATTTTTGGCCTCTAGCAATTTATTGATGGTGTAACTAAGTTCAGCAATTTCTGAGGTGGCAGGGATTGAGAAGTGAATATCAGCTATTGCATATTTCTTGTTGTTGGTATAGAAGCGTGCCAGGAGCTGTGTCATGGCGGGGAGTACACGGGAGACTTCACAGAATGTACACGCTGGTAATGAGGTAGCTCCAAATCAGAATACACAAGTATACTGTATGTGCCTTCAGGCACCAGTTCCCCAAGAACCAGGGACAGAAATGACCACTCAAATTTAAAACATGAAAGTCTATAAAATTAGGGGACTATAGGAAAAACATTTTATGCTTTAGGGCTAGGCAAAGTGTCAACTTGACATCAACAGGAAAACTTTATAAGAGATAAAATTGATAAGTGAGGGCTTCATTAAAAATAAAGCTTGCCTTGCATAAGGCTCTTTTAAGAAATTTATTACAAAGAAAAATCAAGCTACAGGCTTGGAAATAGTTGAACCCATACATTAAACAAATGATTAGTCTTTAAAATATATAAAAATTCTCAAAACAAAATCATTGACAAACTCCAGTTTTAGTATGGAAAAAGTTCTGGTCAGAAATTTCTGCAAATAGAATATATTCATTCTAAATGAGTACACAGGAGCACAACTAAATGAACTCAGTGCAATACACACACACACACATATATATATACACACACATATATATATACACACACATATATATGTATATTTATAAATGTATATTTAATATTATTAAAGAAGTGGAAAAGTAATTGAGGAGGAGGGGACATGGGGGAAGTTTGAGGGGAACTATAAGGGATAGACATAGTAATTTAAAGGCAATATTCGTGTACTGAATTCTCTAAAAAATTAAAAGGGCAAACATTCTGAATCTTTTTTGTTCTTAATATTTTACTTCAGAGTGTTTCTCTTGTACTAAAACCAAGGCACCTATGTTACTTGGCATTGTGCGTTATCTTCTTCCTTTAGAGAGTTCTAAAAATAGCTTAATAAGATTTTTAAAGGTATGTGGGCACAAAATTGTGTTCACAGCTCACAGTCTTTTAAACGTTTTGGGTTAAATGCATTTCTATTTTATATTTAAGTATGTGGGGCTCATAGCTTCCCTAACTGTACCCAGGCTAAGAAAAAAGTGTGTTTTCAAATCTAGGGAGCAGTTAAGATCCAAACCAATATATTTTAAACAGTTATAACATGAAACTGAATGATTTTATTAAAGTGTGTAGGCTATTTGCATCAGAGAAAGTGCAGGTGGATATATTTAGTGAACCGGATGTTCACTGATCTCTCTATTCATAAACACTATGTAAAGTACACAGAAAAAAAATCTCATTTTTGATTCCTGCTTCCTAAAATTTATTCAGAGATGAGAAGTTGCTAATATTAATAATCTGGTTTCCTTCCCCTAATTCTGACCTAATGAATTTTGGTGGATTCTCCCTTGATATCATGTCACTGTAATCTATTCGTGGCTTTATCCATCTGAACATGCCACCATGCTGCATGTAGCAAGGGCAGACTTTACTTTTCTGCATTTCACATCCAGATTATGTAGAAAAGCAGTAATGATTAGTTAATAGAATTATCCATTGCACATTTTATTAATACCACACTCCCCTGAATTTACAGACTTCTGTAGCTGAACCAAGTCAGATAATCTTACTCTTCTTTCCTAAACCATTCAAAGTCTTCTTTTTACCAATGAGGACTGTACGCCCTTCTCTCTAGGCAGTGTTTCTTTTCCCCCATCTTACCCTTTATCCTTGTCAGGTCACTGGCTGGAAGCCCTTCTCAGTGAGGCCTGTCTTGGCATTGATATTCAGCATTTGATCTAAGCCACTGCACGCTAGCATACTTTGGGGTTCACTTGTTTAAAATCTTCTAGTCTGTCACTAGAATATAAGCTGAAAAATAGAAATGTTTCCTGATTTTTGTTCAGTGTTCTATCCTTGGCATTTATGATTAGATGCAGAATTGAGGATCAAAAATATGTTTTCCAATAAATGGGAAGACTCACATTTCTCTTTTCTTGCCACACGTCTTCATCTATTTTGTGCTGCTACAAAAGACCCTGAAACTGGGTACTTTGTAAGGAAGAGAGGTTCATTTTGTCCCATGGTTTTGAAAGCTAGAAAGTTCAAGCTTGCATGGCCACATCTTGACAGTGCCTCATCTGGTGTCATATCCTCATGGACTATGTAAGCTGGTATCACCCGGTGGGTCACAGGTAAGAGTGAAGCAGGCAGACCACATGGAGATTCTAGTCACTTGAATAGAATTTCATTGTTTCCGAAGGTGGACTCTCCATGATTTTGCCACTGGGACTCATCTCTTCCTCATCCCCAAACCTCTCAATCTCATTGCAATGGAGTCCAGCCCATGTGTCCTTGCTAAGAAACCTTATTCAAAACTATGGCACATTGCTAACCACAAACACTTAGCAATTAGTACTTCAAATGAAGATGAGCAGCATTGGAGAATACTTAGAAAGAAGAATTCCAAATTCAATATGCTCACAATGTCCTAAGAAAACAGCCATCTTTCCCTTCAGAGGATACATATGGAACAGAATTATATTTTTATTTTGTTGAATCTGGAATAAAATGTAGAACAGAAGAATGGTATCTCACAGAGAAGCCTCATCAGAATAAAATTTCTTTATTGAGAATCTATATTACAAAAAAGTTTTATTCAGGGCTTACAGTACACTGAAAGACACAGAATATTTGCTAGAAAAGATTTTACTTTTCTAGTCCACTCCCCCAAATGGCCATACTTAGTTGGATAGTCAGTCAAATCTTCCATTTACAATTAAGTTTGATTATGCTAAAACACTATCATATGAAAAATATTTTTGAGTATAATTTCATTACCCTATATATAAGTAGATGGGTACAATTTCTTGTAAAATCATTTTGTGATATAACTGTACTTAGTATCCAAAGTGTGGTCCTCTACTACTACATAGGGCAGACAACAAGGATGTAGGTGCTTTGCTGTTGATAACAACATGCATTCTAAAATGAGCAGGGTGGAGAGGTTAAAACTCACTATTAGATCTTTAAGTTACAATATAACACAGAAAGCACAATGCTTCCAAAGTCATTGTTTTCAACTTAAAATAAATTCTCTTGGCTCATATGCTGTAAAACTCCATCATAACTTGTGATTTTAGAACAAAACGTTTGGTTAACTTTATTCTCTTGCATTTCCTGGTTCAAATTTAAATATGAATTCTTGCCATTTTATATCCAAACTCATGACAAACTATTTTTATTCACTTTCTATAAATATGATTTCCAGCTGTCCATGTACACAGTAAGAGGATAAGGAGAAAGCATGTTTAGAGGCCAGGTGACACAGTACATGTGCCCTGGTTTCCAAAGGCCTCCCACACTTTCCTTTCTTCTGATATTTCACTACATTTTATTTCTTAAAGGGCATTCTGGCATAATTTTAAATAGCAACTGACAAGGCATACCTCTGTGCCTAATACTAGTTGAACGTCTAGGTAACTTTAGTCCTTTTATTTTAGGTGGCAGATAAGAATACATCACTGCCTGTCCCCTTTTGTACCTCTTCCTCCTTTGTTTGCCACTTAAAAAACAGAAGAAACAGAACAAAACTCTGATTTATAGTCTAGTCTTGGAGGCTATACATTAAGACCAAAAAAGAAAAGAATTAATTTGTAAGCAGAGGGTAAGTTGACAAAGTGTCATACATGGATGGAAACTCACCAAACTGCAATTCAAGAAATTATGGCAGCCTTTACATATACCTTCTTCAAGTTTGGTTTTCCTTAGACTTTTCAAGTTTAATGAAATAATTTCAATTTTTAAAAGTAAAATATTGAGACTAAGATAATTATATTGTTTCATTTTAATAGCTAGTTGACATAAGTTTCCTTGAATGACAAACAGTAGAACATTGAGAAAAACTGAATCTAAGAGGACTTCACCTAAAATCCTCAAGCTAGCAGATGACAAACTTATGACATAATCCATGGTCATTTTATCTATCAAGTAAAGAAATAGAGCACATAAGAAATTAATAATTATAAGTGAAACATTATAAAAATGTTCAAAATGTAATAGAAGTTATGAATAAAAAATAAATTCACAAGCAATATGTTTAAAAAGTTAGCAAATATTTTAGGACTAAAATAAATATCAAGTAATTAGCTATAGCTCCATATAGATGTATTTAAATATGTATAATAGCTACATAAACATATATGTATGCATGTGTATTTTTGTTCACATATGGGTAATACACATTAAGGAAGAGAACATAAATTACTGAAATTCAAATGTCAATTTTATAAAAAAATTTTGGTACTTTTAATCAACAAGAATATTTTAATGTGATACATGAACATTTTTTAATGTGTATATCATTTGGGGAACATTTACTTTGCATGTAAAGATGCCTAGGACTTTCAACAATCTTAAGATGGCTTGGAATTATATTACTAATCTTATCCAGCTCTGTTCCTGATAGTATAAATATCCTAGTCTTTAACTCATTCATAGTACCAAATGATGACTTGAGTTGATAACTGTCTTTGGTTGGGAAAGCATTAAGGATTGAGATGAAAAGGGAGGAAAAGAGACTGGATATAGGAGTTAGCATCATAGATTCCCTGCTATATTTAATATGGATCTGTATAATTGAGAAAATTAAAGTAATTACTGGGAAATAGTTTTTAATAGTGCATTGTTTTACCTGAAAGAGCACTGTAATACAGGTTTATACATAATAAAAAGAGATCCCATAGCATTCAAGGCTGTCTTTGGCAACATAGCAAGTATGAAGGAAGTTTGTCTCAGAAAAACCAGACCGAACAAACCAAACCATACATCACAGAAAGAAAAATCCCACAAACATGTAACCAGTGGTTGCAATGATTCCAAATTAAAAGCTTTTCCCATTATAAAGCCCTATAAACATGACCCACATAAATTATGTAAATCATTCAAATATCCCAGCAAATCCAGAGCTATAGAAAGTAGAAGATGGATATAATCCCTGACTCAGAATTCTTGCCTAGAATCATTTTGCATGTATTTTCCCACAAATAGTGTAAGATATTTGAGGAAAAAATGCAAAGGACCAAAGATCACAGAAATATGGAAGCAGGCTAGACAAAATTCATATACATAATGGTTCTTAGTGTAAGATCCATGCAGATATTAGGAGTTTTGGATATCAGAGAATTGCTAAAACTTTATAGTTTTATTGTAAGAAAATTGCATCTTTTGTCATTTACATTCACAACATCATGGTACTCTGAAAGAGTCATGGTTTTAGAAATTTAAAGTAGTGCCAAAATAGAAGCACAGCGCGCTCCGGTGATTGTGGGGGACAACACTATCAGGGAGTGCAGTTTGATTATGAGACATGTACTGGCTCTTCTGTTCAAGGCTTTGTACCCTGATGAGAGAAATATTGTGGGAAGCTATGGAAACTTTATGAAGTGTGCCTAGGTGGAGGAAGCCATCACTGGGGCTGGATCTTTGCAGGATATCATGTCCTTGTCCCCTTCCTCTCTTTTTAAAAAAAATTCCTGATTGACATGAGATAAACAGCTGTCTTCCACTAGGCCCATCTGCCATAGTGCTCTTCTACCTGGCCACAAAACAACTGGAGACAGCCAAAAGTGAGCTGAACATCTCTAAAAGTGTGAGTCAAAACAAACCCTCCCTTTGTTTCTATCAGGTGTTTGTTAATGAAATAAAAACGCTGACAAGGCTGAAATGAAGCTAAAGTACTTAAACAGTTTCCTTTCTTCCTACTCCAACGTCCTTTCCCTTCTCTGTTAACTACATTGCTGTGCCCTGCGCAATCAGAAACACGCCAACAGATACTTCTGCAGCAAGGCTGAATATATTAAACAATAGATGGAAGGAAAAAGTCTGTGTTCATCATAATTTTGGACATTATGCGCAAGTTAAAGGTGCATGGAGTTTATTTTATAATTTTTAAAAAATATTTTATTTATTATTTTTATTTTATGTGTATGAGTGTATTGCCTGCATGTAGGTAATTGCACCTGTGAAATGCCCATGGAGGACAGAAAAGGCCATCGGATCCCCTGGAACTGGAGTTATGGGCAATTGTTAGCTGCCATGTGGGTGCTGGGATTTGAACTCGGGTCTTCTGCAAGAACAACCAGTGTTCTTAACCACTGAGCCATCTCTACAGCCCTATTTTATAATTTTTTAATTGTTATTTTTATTTTATGTGTATGAGTGTTATGCCTGCAATGTGTGTAAGTGCATACCTGTCGGGCAATGCCCACAGAGGACAGAAGAGGTTGTTGGATCCCCTGGAACTGGAGTTATGGATGGTTGTTAGCCACCATGTAAGTGCTGGGATTTGAACTCTGGACTTCCGCAAGAAAAGCTGGTGCTCTTAACCATTGAGCCATCTCTCTAGCCTCAGGTGTGCGGAGTTTGAAAAACTATAGAAGACAAAAATCTCATATACTAATCCTCTTCAATATTGTGATTAATACATGTGACTCGTGAAGAAGGATGCTCCAGAATAAAGTTGTACAAATAAGCATCTTTGTTAGTTTTCTAGTAGCTTTGAAAAATATCTTACAAAAGTAACTTAAAGAAGGAAGGATTTTTGGCTTACAGTTCCGAGGGAAGTCCATTATGGTGGTACAAAATGGCACTGTGCTCACATTGATCTGCAGTTCAAAGCAGAAAGTCATGAATGCTGGTGGTCAGCTGGACTTCTCCTTTTTATGCAATCTGGGGCCCCAGCCCACAAATTAGGGTGTATCTTCCAACCTCAGTTAGTGTAATCTACATAGTCCCTCATACACATTCCCAGAAGCTTGTCTCTACAGTGATTCTAGATTGTGTTAGGTAGACATTAACCACACAGTTCTCCATACCATGAACTTGCAAAAAACAACAACAAAAAAGAACAACAACAAAAAAACAACAAAAAAGAGTTGTTATCTACACAGTATAGCACACAATCACGAGGAAATAAGAACTATTAGTTGTATTAGGCATACAGGTGATGCCTTTGATTCCAAGTACTGAAAAGAAAGTGTGTTTAAGTTTAGATTACTCAATTTGTAGAAATAATGAATGTTTGCTGCTTTATTAATAATGGTGTGAAGTCACCAAAGCTATTTTCTAAGAAAATTTAGTGAACTGGAATCTGTTAACCTTACTGAACAATACCTCAGTGAGCTGTAATTAATGCTCATAGTGCACCTGCTTAATTTTCTTAATGTATTAGCTGTTTCTTTTCTTCCCTTTTCAATTCTTAAAATCATTGACTAGCTTTAGTTGCTGAAATTCATGGTCACGTTTCTTTTCTTATTTTAAAACTGATATCAAATGCAGATTTGAATGTTGCTCTTTGTGGGTAGAAGAGTTAAGAAACAGAATTTGAGAGCAAATGGATCAATTTGTCAATGTATTCAAGCCAACACAGTTGCGGATATTGTGAAAGCAGCTCATGAGAAAGATGACATCTTCATTATCAGTTCAGCAGTGTCTAGTGGGAAATGTCTTTATTGCAGAGAAATTGGCAGGAGATGCTGGAAAGTGCTTCAGCTTCCTCATATGTAAGAACAAATCCTAACTGATAGCTGCAAGACAAAGCTTTACACAAAGTTGTCATTTCAGTCATGGGTATCCTGGTGATATCTGGAGGTTTGCAATATACTTTAAAAGGAAACTGAGTATCATCATAGGCCTGACCCAGCATGACCACTCACCCCTGACTCCACTAACCATGAAGCATGCTGACCATTGGTTAAATTTACCCTTACATTGCTCCACTAACCATGGAGTATGCTGACCATTGGTTAAATTTACCCTTACATTGCTATTTATAGATTATTTTATACCTGTTATATCTATAATACAGAAATGTTATTATTTTCCTATGTGAAGAAATTGGCACTTAAAGAGTTTAAATAATTTGCCCCTCATCATAAAACTAGTAAGTAGAGAGGTATGAGTTTGATCTCATATTGCTTGACTTCAAGGCTGGTTCTACTATTAGAATTGGGACATTTTGTATCCCATTCTGACAGCAAAAATATGTAGACTAATAAACATACTTTCCATATTGATTCAAAAATTAGAATAAAAATATACAGATGATAAAAAATAACAGAAAGACAGATAAAAGAGGGAGTAAAGAAAGAAGGAAAAGCGGGGGGAGAAAGGAAGGAGGGATGGAAGAGGGGGAAAGAAGGAAAGAATTAATCTGCATTATTATGAATGACAAACAGTAAGACTGGAAATCTAGGACTAGAAGACAGACGGAAAAGCGGGGGGAGAAAGGAAGGAGGGATGGAAGAGGGGGAAAGAAGGAAGACTAGAAGACTGAAGATAGAAGAGTAACAAATATTGCAGTATGCTTTGGGATGGATAGACCTGGAAGTAACTCTTGCAAATGAAAGCTGCAAGGACTTAGTATGACAATGAAGCTGATGTCCAGTGGGAGGAAGCTGCTTCACGTTCTTAGGTCCGAACACTCAAGTTTAATTCAGTGAGCCTGCAGTATCTAGTTAACCATAACCTAAAATGTTTGGTTATCTTCTAACGTTCGACTTTGTTTTTAGTATAATTCTATCTAAAGTGCACACACTATTCTGTCTCTAGGCCCAATTCTACTAAAGGAAACTAACTGCAACACCGATTTTGACATGCACCCCATATGATAAAGAGGAGATTAAAGAAACCATTCACTGAAAGTTTACCCAAAAGTAAGCAGAATTTAAGGGCTCTAGATGGACTGACATTAACAAGAAAAGCCTCAGCATGTCATCATTACAGCTAGCTCAAACAATCACAGACAACGAATTAAGACTCAAGAACAATATTACAAAACCATTAGGTACTGTCAGAATAATTTAATTAATGCTCTTAGGTCTGTGCCTAGAATGGAGAGCTTGTTTTTCTTTGCAGATGGCAGAGACTTTCCAGTTTGCATATAATCAGCATCCCATGAGGTCCTGAGAAAAGCATAACATTCATTATGCAGTGAATGCATCATTACAAATTTAGTATCGTCCGTTTTCCTTATTTCATTGAATCAAAGTTTTATGAACAACGTTGATATATAACTATATTTCTTCTTACTTCAGGGTAGGTCAGACTTTAGGATAGCATGTTCAACTATTTCATGTAAGAATTTGTCAACTTGTTAAGATTAATGACAAATATTAGAAGCATAGCAGACACATTATTTTTACATATGTATCTACAGCTGTTGTAGAAAAAATAATTTCTACTTTTCTCACTCATAACCCTACCTCAGTCTACAGAGAATAACGGCCACTCAATCATCTTGTGTTCTGGGAATATTAGAAGGGAAGGAATTGAAGTTTTAATTTTAGAAACCCCAGAGGAGGGAAGGGACTCTACCATTCTTCATGTGGTACTTGAATAAAGCTGAATCGGGACTGGTGTGATGGCTTAGGGGGTAAAAACACTTGTGCGAGCATGAGGGCCTGAGTTCAGATCCCCAACATCCACAGAACATCTGTAACAACAGCACTGTAAGGGACAAACATAGGAGGAACACTGGGGCCTACTGATTGCCAACCTAGCTCCAGGTTCAGTTAGAGACCCTGTCTCTAGGGATTAATGAGGAGCACAATGGAGTAGCACACTCGGTATCTTCCTCTACTTTTTTCGTGACTGTATACCTGCACATACCCACATATGCATAAATTACACACATACTAAACACATACGAATAAAATAAATAAATAAATAATAAATAATAAATACTTTTTAGAAACTGAATTATAGGGGGCTGGAGAGATGGCTCAGGGGTTAAGAGCACTGACTTTTGCAGAGGGCCTGGGTTTAATTCCCAGCACCTCTATGATGGCTAACAACCATCCATAACTCCAGTTTCAGGAGATCTGACACCCTCTTTTAACCTCCATGGGCATTGCATGACACAGGTGCACATACACATATGTAAGCAATACATTATACTCATAAAATAAACCAAAATAAATCAAATATATAAAATCTGAATTATGAGCTCTGCATGGGCTTTTTGTAACTTATATTCTGACTGAATGATTGTGATGGTTTGAATGAAAATGTCCCCCATAGGCTCCAAGCATTTGGACATTTTGTCCCCAGATGATGGCGCTGTTTTGAGAAGTTTTAGAAGGTATGGCTATCTTGGAGGATGCATGTCACTGGGGGTGGGCTTAGAGAGTTCTTACGCCTTGCTGGATCTCCAGTTGCTCTCTTGCTTCCTGTGACTGAATGATGATGTGAGAGCTTAACTTCAGCTGCTGCTGCTCTAGCCACCTCCAGCCACCATGCCTCCCTGCCATGAAGGATTGCAATTCCCCTGGAATTGTAAGCTCAAATAAACTCTTCCTTCTATAAATTACTTGGGTCAGTGTTTTTATCACAGCAACAGAAAAGTTTACTAATACAATGATGTTAAAGAAAAGTATAAATAATGAAAAATCAGGTACCACCCTCCAATATAAACCCTTTTCATTTAAGGCAGTCTGAAGTGTTCCCAAAACTCTGCTCAGTGCAAGAGGACTTTCCCCACAACTCCTTAAGATAAGGATCCTTTTGCTCTGGCTGCAATAAAAGCAGGAAACTGAAATCTCTTCCTTGATTTGTCAGTATTCTTCTCATGAGAAACTCAGCAAAAATGTCATTAACCTGAGAAATGGTACTTACACTCTACCTTTAAACCAATTCCCCTCCTTCTGTAACCCTTAGTTACTGTAACAGTATTATAGAACTTATTACCACCTTAGGTTATTCCAAATTTAATAATCCGTGTGTTTTGCTTAATGAGTAGATAGCAAATTCTTTATAATTAGACAATTCTTAGTTGTATGATTTTATTGTGTGCTTATTATAAAGTGCATTAGATATGAATATGTATGGCTATATATTTTTTATCCTAGTTAAGGCAAGACTAATGTCATCAAAGCAAGGCTTCTGAAGATACTACCATATTTACCTAGGACATCCTTGGGTGCGTATACACACCTGCAAATCCACACATGCGAATGCTCAGACATTCTACAGCAATCAGCATTGCTTCATAATTGTTCCACAATCTCCATTCTTGATTTTAAAAGATTACCTTGCTTAAGGAAAGTAAATCACAAAGGTTATGGAGCTAGCAAGAACATTAATACAAAAGATACTGCTCTGAGATGTCCTGAACTTGGCTAAGAGGTCCATAATCCTGCAGATTTCTTTCTTCTAGTTTTTCTTTAATTGTCGATATATACCAGTTATATGCCCCTAACTTCTCATTATGAGCAAAGTGACCATACAGTTGTTCAAGGGTCTTACACTATTTTTTTTCTTTTACCAAGGCTACATATTAGAGTAGTCAGAACCCCAAGGACCAAAGCTTGTTGCCCCTATAAGTACATACTATGAAATAATGACAACCGATCAGAGGAAACACAGTATAACTTGGTATTACTGTCAAGGTTCTGAGTTTAATATAACATTTGCGGCTTACAGTTGATTTGAGCTGCTTACTTAGCCTGGCTAGACCCCAATTCTTTTATCAGTGAAATAAGTATGTTTTTTAGTATTCCAGAAACCTACTTCAAAGGCTTACTACATTACAGAATTTTAAATTATGTATTATTATGTATAATCCAGTAATATCAATTGAATAACTTAAAACTTACAAACAGATATTGTTAATTCTGTGCCCTGCTACTGTGAGGTGGCATGCTATCCCTCAGGTACATGGAAGCTGTCTAATTGATAGTGCTCTGCTCTGCTGCTCAGAGCTCATGACTGAGAAGAAATCAATGGAAATCTGTTGATAGAGTTGTGAAAGTCATGCACCTTAAGTGATTGAGTGAGTGACTTGAGGGGAAATGAATTTTTTTCTGGCCATGAGTATGCTCGATCATGGCTTTCTCAGGGCCTTATTCTCCATTAAGCAATTGCTATCTTTATTTTTTCCTAAAGTTAAACACATAAAAATATTTCCTTCTTTCTGTGTTTAAAAGCCTAGATAGTACTAAATGGTATTTACAGGCCAATGTTTCAAGTGCTTTGGAGGATTTATATTGAAATTTTCATTACAAAACCTTGTCCAGTGTAGAATTTATTTGATTGAAAATAGCTCCGTGGTCTATCATTAAAACTTTAACTACATCAACCTGTGTAGAGTACCAGGTAGCACCTGGCTATTCCCACTTTCAGCTAACCTGTTAGCTAATGGTGTGATTTACAAGGCATACCATTTAATTTCCTGCCTTCGTTTCTCTTTTGAAAGAGAAGACACTATACATTTGTATCTGTGGCCCTTCCTGCTTCTGAAAGGGATATACTGTGGTTTATATTAGAGAAGATGATTTAGTGAATTGATATAGTCAAACCCACTTGGGGAACCAGAGCTATGGCACAGTGGTAGAGTCCTTTGTACAAGGCCTTGACTTTGATCCTCAGCACTGACACACACACATAGAATATCTAGTTGGAGATAAAAACAATCAACCATAACAATCATCTTGGGGAAAATTTGTCTTGTCTTTAAAAACTATTTTATCACTGAGCTCCCTGGGAGTCAAGATTAAAAAGAAAATTACTCATCAAAATATTAATGTATCTACATAACACAATTATTTAAATATATTACACATTATTTTTACTTATTTATAAATAGTATATATTATGCTGCAACTATGTAATACATTTATATTGCATTCATGTAAAAATAAGGTTTCTCCATAGAAATATTTCATATGATTTTTTCCAAGCAGAATTTACATGTTGTTGTTACTTTGTATAAGAAATGTAAATACTATTATTTGTAAGTATTAATAATTATGCAAAGAAGTTAACAATAACATTTAGAAATTTTGTTCATCAGCCAATGTATAATCTTTTATATATAGTATCCATCACTTAAATATTTCTAAAAATAAAATATTTTTGCTTATGTCTTGAGAGAGGTGAAACTAGTCTGTGTAGAACTTTAATAGATTTTCTTAGTAAATGAACAATACAGAGTCCTGTACTATCAGATATAGTAGTATAGACATATTTTAATGAAGATCACGTCAAACCCAGAGATTTGTTACATGGATACCAACTTCTATCTCTAGAGAGATATAGTGTAAAATTGTCTTAAGTATGTTTTCAAATGTAAATACTGTTTAGGCTTAGTTTTTCTTAGCAAAATGCATAACATTCATCCACAAATAAACCTTCTAATGAGAGCATATAGTGGGAATTTTTTAAACAGTTAGCAGAAAGATACAAGCTGCAAGGCTGTCACTGTCAATAGTACCAGTAAATCATTCATTTTATCTCACATTTGACTACACAAAGATGCTTTTAGCAATAAAGTCAGTGAACTCTCAAGTTCCTTCTCCCTTTGACTTTCTGCCACTAAAGTGTAGAATAGTGGAGCCTGGGACAGGATTTAGTTGAAGGTTTCATATAGCCCAGGATGACTTCAAACTCACTTGGTTGCCAAGGATGACCTTTAACTTCATAACTCCCCGTCTCCATCTTCCAAGCTTATAGGTTTGTACCACCATGCTGGCTGTATGTGTTTTAACTCTTTTGAAAATAATGAATGTATTATTTTACCCTTGATCTGACCTGGCCATCAGACAATCAAAGATGAACTGCTGGGCTCTAGGACATAGCTAACTGTAGTTGGAAAATAATATTCAATGAATAAAAGATAAGTAGAACAATCTGTTAAATTTATTGGTTTCCTACAATGCAAACCCTACTGATAATGTTATTCACAGGCCAGGCCCATAGAATATAATCAAGAGTCAACTAAAACCAAGGAAAATATATAGATTAAAAGTTTACCTTCAGCACTTCTCATTGGCTGCTGTGGGTTCTTTTTTCCTGTATTTCCACATTGATAGAACAATGTCTCTTACAATTTACCAAAAATCTACTATGTTCCAAGAATTTGATACATATTGTTAATCCTTCCTGTAATCTTGCAAGAGGAGGTTGATAACTCCCATTTACAAAAGAGGCAGCAGAACCTGGGAGCCAAAGCAATGAAACTGTCAAGTGTAGACCCAGGATCCAAGTCCCACTCTCTGTGTAGTATCTGAATGCTCACTTAGAGTTTCTGTTACAAAATAAAAAGACTGGGAGGAAAATACACAGAAAATATGGTATCTTGATTCACACAAATGAAAAGGCAGAAATAAGTTTCAGATGAAAATTTGGATGAGTACATCCATCAGGAGCATTGCTTCCCCTTCTTGCCACCTCTGTACTTAGTTCCTTACATCTTTACTACTTGGTGATGGTAGGCTTTTCATATGTAACCCTACAAAAATTACTTAATCTCTCTGACTCCGCTTCCTGACAGGTAATTATAGGGCTGTCTTTCTTTCTTCATATTGTGAGAAAAACACTGACCAAAATCAACTTCAGGAAAAAAGGGTTTATTTCATCTCTCAGGTCACAGTTCATCACTGAGAGAAGTCAGGGCAGGAACTCTGGGCTGGAACCTGGAGGCAGGAGTTGAAGTACAGACCACGAAGGAGCACTGCTTACTGACTTGCTCCCTGGCCAGTGCTCAGCCTGCTTTCTTATGTCATATAGGACCACCTGCGCAGGGGTAGCACCTCTCACAGTGGGCTCGACCCTCCCAAATCACTCAACAATCAAGAAAATACATCACAGACATAGCCAAAGACACTTCAATGGAGGTAATCCCTTAATTGATGTTCCCAAGTTTACAACTAAAGCTATCCAGCACAATTTATCCCTTATCAACTTGACATACAAGCACATCACTATTAAACCACAGCAAGGTTAATAGAAATATATGTGGGAGCTGGAGAGATGGCTCGGTGCTAAAGAGCATTGGCTGCTCTTTGAGAGAGGCCAGTTCAGTTCCCAGCACCTCTATGGCAGCTGAAAACAATCCATAACTCCAGTTCTAGGGGATCCAACACCCTCTTCTGGTCTCTCCTCTGGGGGCACTTCACAGGCATGGGTGTACTTACATACATACTGGCAAAACACCCATATGCATAAATTACAAAAAAAGAAAACTAAATAAAAGTCTGTCATGAGCTGGTGTATGTATGTGATTGACTATTTATATACAAAGTACCAACTACCATATTGTATGATACATAGTATTCAATGAAGGCTACTTATTGTGTTCATTTCTAGAATGAATGAAGTTCACAAGCAGAGCAAATGCAATGTCTACAGGTGCAAGAGTTGTGTTGGCTGTCAAGAGGGATCTGTATACTGATTACAATATCCAAATTAGAGTACTATCCCTCAAAAAATCCATTTGCAAATAACTGTGTTAGCAGCAATTTATGAGTGAGCTGTGCAAGTTGTTTCTGTCTTCATTCCTCCCCCAACGTTATCTCTATAACCAGAGCTGATGTTATCTACTTGGCTTCCCACTTCTCTTATCATATACTAGAGGTCATTTATTTATTCTAACATCAAGTTTCAATTATTTTTCAGCTATTCTACTACTAATCGGGCTCAGTGCTGTGGAATCACCAGGTGATATGGTGATTAAAGATCAAATTCTGGGGCTTGAGGAACTTTTAATTCAGTGAAGTATTACATATCATGACATGGTTAGGCAGAAAAGGCTGATACAAACCACAGTGTTGGGGTAGGTGGATGGATGAAGATTATAGGGGTGTACACAAAGTTAGATTTCCTATAGGAATGGCTTGAATGTAGAGGGATAAATAAGAATAATAATGGCTTTCAAGTGAACTTTGTATTTTAATTTCCCATAATTGCTATGAAGGCTGTACAGAGTCTGTGTGTATTTCTGAGTCCATTGATCCTTTGTTAGCATCTTGCTTTGCTAAGACTCAATGTTCAAACAACATGCATTAATATTGATATATTGTTATGAACTAAAGTCTATAAGTTATATTTCCTTAGTTTTTAACTACATTTCCATTTTCTTTTCTATGATTGCATCAAGGAGGTCACCCCACATTGAGTACTTAAGATCCTCAAGACTAACTGATTCTCGGGTTATTCTTATTTTGATTATCTTGCCATTTTGAGAAGTACTGCGATATTTTTTAGAATCTTTCCATTAGGATTTATTTTATGCTTTCCTCATTGGAGTAATACATTTTGAGGAGACTCTAGAAGAAATTGAAATTGTTATTGCATCATATCAAGGGGGCAAAATCTCATAAGAGGGAAGGTTCGGTGAGGAAAGAGATGGGAGGGCAGGACAGAGGAGGGTTTGGGAGAAGGGATAACTAACACCAAGAATGTTTGAAAAAGCCTTTAGAAACCTACTATTCTGTAAGTTTCTGAAAATATACATTAAAATAGTTTAATTGGAGCTACTGTACATGACAGTACAGTAGAACTATACAGAACATTGATAATGTTCAAACAAAAGCTCAGTGCCAGGTGTGGAATATTTCAATTCAAGTTGTTGGTTGGGGGGTGGTCTTTACTTGATGGTAAGAGCCTATTGCTGAAGACACTATATATTGAGTCACAGGAAATGCAGAAATCAATCTGGTTCCAATCTAGATACTTCATTGCTACTGGCTAGATTTTATGGTGCTGAAAGGTGCTATTCTTGCTACTGAGAAAGAAAAATAATCAACTTTTTACCCAGCTGTGAACCCTGCAAACTACAATAATGACAAGACTGAAATATATACTTCTTGGTGCAATATGGCAAGAATGTTATTGGGATTATCAGCTACTGTCTCATTGGATTTAAGGCAATGTCTATGGGGGAGTAGGTGGGGTAAACTCATGACTCGCACCATAAACCTGGCCAAGAATCCATGGCTGGGCAGGTCATCATCCCTGTGGGAGAAGATAACACTGTTATTTTGCTAAATGGATACAGTATCAAACTGTTTTCTAAACATTTATCCTAAAATGCTGACAAATTAGAGCATCTCGCAGCCCTCATCAGAAAAGTTTCATAGTGAAGCAAACTGAGGTTATAATAGAAACTCACAACTAGTAAAAGTAAAGCAAGTAAGTAATTGTGGAGTACTCAGCCCCAAATAGTACATCTAACATCAGCCCCCAACAAAGCTCATAGAACATCACAGAAGAAGGGGTGAAAAGATTGTAAGAGCCAAATGTCAAGGTGAACTGTGTCTTCTGGCTATAACACTCAGAAAACTAACAGTAGCTGTGATTACCTACACAAGATCAAGCCAGTCAACATTCCCTCACCATGAAGGAGGGAGGAACTCATGAGGTCCTACCCCTAGCTAAAGAGGTATTGGCAGTTGATGACTGCTGGGGGAGAGAGAGTCAGTGTTCCTCAGGAGTGTGGTCTCATTTGATTGCCCATGGTCCAGTGGATGACCCTATACCTATCTGCACACAGCTTTAATTAAACTTAGTGCATATAATGAAAAAAAAGAGAAAAAGATATGAAGTTGGGAGGAGGATGTGAAGGTTCTGGGAGAAACTGGAGGGAGCATAGGACAGATATTATCAAAATATATTCTGTATATATATGTGAAATTCTCAAAGAAGATATCAATAAACTAAAATTAATTTATGTTTAACTTGAACATTTGGTGGTAATGTTTATTTAGTCCTTTATTAAATTAGTTTTTTCTACTATTCCATACTATTAAGGCTTGCTATGTAGAAAAATTCACCTAAAATTATTCTGCTTAATTTCACATTATTCTCAAACATCAGGAAGAGGATAATTTTCAATCTGGAAAAACTCCCTACTGTGAAACAGGGGAAGGAATCGGAGACCTTTGGTTTAACAACTCAAATGGTTCAATGAATGAAGATGTTCTGCCTGAAAGAAGTGAAATGGCTCAGCAGGCACCTGTTGTTACAATTTTCTTCACATAGTGAGGTCCGTTTTATGTGCTGCAGCTGCAGCAACCTTAGGAAGTATTTTATCATCTCATCGGTATAAACTCAGCATGGAGAAGAGGGAGTGCAGCCAGGTACCACTTACAGAAGGGGAGGAGACCCAAAACACTGATAGTTGTCAACTCCCCACTTTTAATTTAACTTATGTAAGAACCATGTGTGGCAGTTGCAGTCTTGTTTTACAGAAGAACGATGGAAGTTTTCAGCTAATACCATATGGTAAGTGTCAGAAGTGGAATTTATACCCAGGTGCTTTGAATTCTAATCACATATTGATAGCAGCAAAAGAAATTTTTTTTGAAAAGCCCAACCTTAATAAGATATTCATCCCTTTTCCACTACACGAATTGAAGGGCATGCTCACTTGTGGAAAGCATTCTTAAGCTATGTTATTATTTTTTCTATGCTTGGATAAATATAGGTACATACGGAGAGTGTAGACCATGGTAGAATGTAGTAATAGATTATTGGAATTAGAAAAGACTAGAGGAGATTGATAGAAAATTCCAACCATTATACTACTGGATAGAGAATTACAAACCAAGATAAAATGCGGTGATGATAAACCTCATCCAATTATACAATTGTGTAGCCTCCTAAACTTCTTCAGTAGAATTTAATTCACATGGCCTAGACACAGAAATGGTAAACACCATTAGTTCCAGCTCCAGTTTCACACTAACAAATTTTGATAGCTTACTGATCTGCTTCCCTCATGATGATGAACACAAACAAAATTTGGGAATGGAGTTAAAAAGAAAATTTTACCAGAAACAAGGTCATCGGTGCTATCATTAAATCCCATGGCCAAGGCTCCCACTGTCAGCTCACTGGACAGGCAAAATATTGGCTAACTGCTTCTTTAATCCTATTTTTCTGCTTCCTTGATTCCCATGAAAGTGTCCACAAGCTGGGCATCCTGGTATCAAAGCTGTGGGGAAAGTTGTTGCTGCCTAAGTTTGTAGCATCCTGTGTCTTTTATCTGGAGGCAATGATTAACTGAGAAGCTCAGGGCTATTTTAAATAACTACCAAATGCAGGCAAGATGTGTTGAGAGATCAAGCTCAAATTTTTTCACAGTATAAAAATGAAGAAAGGGTAATAAATGGGAAAACCATGTAAAATAAAACTAACAAATGCAAGCTTTAGAGCTGGAAAGAACTGAGTTTGAATTCAAGAGTCTACATCAACCAGACCTGGTGTTGATGGTCCCAAATCTCAGTTTTACCTATAATGGATTTTAGAATGTATTGTTATATTGCTGCTCCTCCTTTACATGATTCATCTATTCAAAAGCATTGATGAATGCCATATATATATTAGGCTGCATTCCCTCATTTTGGAAATGTGATGGTTAGTTTTGATTGTTGATAGACAGACGTTAGAATCACCTGGGAAGAGAAACTCAAGGAGACATTGTCTAGTTGGGTTGGCTTGCCTATGAGGGGTTGTCTTAATTAGGCTAATTAAGGTGGTAAGACCCACCTGCAATTTGGACAGCATCATTTAATGGGATGGGGCCTGGACTGAATGAAAAGGAGGAAGCAAGCTGATCACTTGCTCTCTGTTCCGGATTACTGATGCAGAGTGATCAACTCCCTCATTACTGCTGTTGTGACTTCCTCAATATGATGGACTGTAACCTGGACCTGTGAGTTGAGATAAATCCTTTCACTCATAATTTACTTTTTTCAGGGTATTTTGTCACAGCATATGGAAAGGAAACAAGGAAAGGATACATCTATGAAAATATTTGAAGATCATCATAATGGATTTGGAGTTCGGGCAAACCTTAAGAAAGGAAACAAAGAAAAGCACATGATTGTGTGAGATAATAACAAACATTTTTAATAAAAGAAGTTACAGGGCAGATGATGTTTTATTATGATGATGTCAGGGCAAAGATGACTGGCATTAAGAAGGCTAAGGGATCATGTTAAAGATGCCATGTACTGTTTTCCTTGGTAGGTCGTATTGTCCCTGACTTATAACACATGCTCAATATATTTTTTAAACAAATGTGTTATAATCCCAAGAAGGCAGTCATTCATGATTCTTCTTTGTATAGCTGTGAAAGTTGGATATCATGTCTAAATTATTAAGTGTACCCTGAACAAGCTAATTACAAACTCAAGAATCTTTACATTAAATAATCTTTTACGCATACTCACGCTTTGCCAGCTATTTAAATATTAGTATAGTCTAAAACACATTAAAAACTGCATCTGTGTATGTGTATGCACATGTGTGTTCATGAACATGCTTGTGTGTATTCATTGCACAAGTAGATGCAGCACTGTGTGACAAAGTAGCAGAATGGACCACGCACTACTGTAGGAAAATCTTATCTGTTTTTCTTCACTTCTTTCTGCTTTCCATTTCTTAGAGCATGGTCTGCTTTCTTCTAGTTCTTAGACTTATCTTAATGCTCCTGTTGTAAGAGCAATAGAATATTGCTTTTAAATTGGGGTTACCTAATCAGGGTTTTCCCTTCTCCAGACATAATGTGTCATCAGTTCCCTGGTGCCATTCTACTTTCAGATGTGTTCCTTAATGCACATTTAAAGGACACAGTTAAAGGGCTGGAGAGATGGCTCAGCGGTTAAGAACACTGACTGCTCTTGCAAAGGACCCAGGTTTGATTCCCAGCACCCACATGGCAGCTACAAACCATCCTTACCTCCAGTTCCAGGGGAATCTGAAGCCCTCTTCTGACCTCCGTGGTATTGCACAACATGGGTACACTCACAAACATGCAGGCAACATACTCATACACATAAAATAAAAATAATAAAATATTTTTAAAAACACAGTTAAAATTGTCCATCAGATGCAATATGTTTTTATTTTTGCTCCGGGTACTCTTTGACATGTTATGCAAATAGAGACTCAGACAGCTTTCAGTTCTATGCCAGAGAAACAGAGGTTGTGGGAAATGAGCCCTGCTCTGTGCCGTCATTATCCTAACACAGCTGCAGTGTGTCCATGATTTCAGATTCTTGGGTGGGGATTTTCATATCAGAAATAATTATGATAATACTCCAGTTAGAGAAATGGTTTATTGCAGCATTTATTCACTTTGGTTGTTCTAAACAATAGAACTTGTTTTTTGTTGTTGTTGAAATAGACCTAATTAAACACAAACTGTAAGCACTGATACTTAATCATGCTGCCTTTTAATGGAAGAGCTCAAGATCATAAGCAAAAAGTATTTGTATTCTATTCCAATATATTATGGCCAATGATATTGAAAAAACAGTATTTTCTACCTTATTCCATATTTTAATGAAATATTTTTAATTTCCGTTTTATAATTGGAAAGCCCAGTTCTAACCACTTTGGCCAATAATCTTGAAACGTACAGACCAAGATTGTACCTAATATTGGGTTCTAACACTCATTTGTAAATTATGCTTTACACCTTATTCCAGCCTTGCATTATAGAAGACTCATTAAATCATAAAAGCTAGAGATAAAAATTGTCTACAGATGAAAATCTCCAGTCACAGGTGATCAAGTAAGTTCTACACTCCTAATAGGCAAGTTTTCCAAGATTAATCTCTGTCTTCTTGATGTCTTTCTTGAGCCAGAAGTCTATAAAGTAGGACTGGCAGGAGGAACTGAAAACTAAGTGTGGTGGACAGTCTTGAAAGTCTCCTTTAAGTCACACAGGCCTTGTTTCCTTCTGCACACACCGCAACGTATTCACGCAGTACTGATATGCAGGGAAGACAAAATTACAAATCTGACTTTTCTTCTCTGAGGAGATATTATCTATCGTTTCCTAAATTCTAGTCAGAATTTCTAGTTTATTCGGATGACTAATGCATGGCTGGCTTTGCACCCATGGCTGTCAGGGAGTTGTGAGCTTAGATACTTAGATCAGCACAGACTTACGTGAGGAAAATTCTGTGGAAAACAACAAGAGATAATGAGGAAAGGAAAAACAAAACAAACAACAAAAAAACACCTGGCCAAATTCTCACAACACTAACCAAAGTGAGACCATGAAAGAGGCTGGTTTGTATGTAAAGGATGTAAAACAGATAAAGCCGCAGAAGAGACCTGCAGCAGTAGATGCCACACGGCGATTGACATGGAAGTGACTTCTATGAAAAAGAGCATCATTGAGGTGTGGAAAGATGGTGGCACTGTGCTGACACAATGCTTTTAAAGCTTACCTGAGATGAGTAGTGCACAGGGTTGACTTGCTGTTAAATTTCTTAACAAAATACTGAGAGGGGGAGGGATAAAATAAATGATTTTGAAAAAATATAGAGAAAAGATCAAATATTACCCATGAAGCCGTGACAGTGGTTACCTCCATGAGAGGAATCAGAGGGTCATGTCTGCCTTCGGGTAATTCATAGTTTTTTAACATCTGCTTTTGAAACTCTGCATACAATATGGTATACTAGAAAGCAGTGTAGATGAATACTGATCAGTAACACCTAGCATGAAATGTTGTCTCTATCATTGCTTGTAAAATTACTTCTTGTCTCTGTACTTTCATTTTCTCACTTACTAGAAAAGAATATAACTGCATTGCAAGACAATGTGACGGTAACCAGGTCCCACTGGAAAAGCGCCACGTGTGACAGTTACTGAAGGGAAGTGGTACTCTTTCTCATATGCTGAGAGCCTGATAGCAGGAAAGAGGGGTAAGACAGGGACTCATAATCCTTTCCCTGTTATATGAATAAATTTAGAAAACAAGAAACATCCAAAGGAAAATAGAAGTTCATCTGAGAAACTTAATTTTTTCACAGCACGTTATGTTGAACTCTCCTAAGTGTAAGCCATGTGTCAGAGTAGATGCTGGCAGAAAGAATGAACAAGCCAGTGAGAAGACCAGAGAAAAGAGACTGCTTTTCCTTTGCTCAGAAGGCAGGGCCATATCCTTGCTATTCCTCTCCCTGAAGGTCTGCTCATTACCCATGCCTGGCACCCCTTCACGGTTCTATGCCACACCTGTCACTCACAGAGTTACTCAAAGCATGCCAGCAATGACTAACCATGTTATGTTCTGAACAGGCTGCTGGAACAATGAAGAAACAGTTTGTCTGGGCAGATTAAATTCGTTAATGACAAAGCATCTGGGTTTTCACAATTCTACATCAAGTAAAAAACCATAAACCCTGGTGTGCTACACACACCTCAGTCTAAAGTTAGTAACTGTGAACTGGTAAAATAAGATGAAGCCTCTAGATTCTAAAGCAAACATATTTTGGGGCCTGCATTAGAATATATGACCAAGATTGATTTCAGATTTGAGAATGCTGAATTCTGTATGCATTAGTTTAATATATTAATACTCTCAACTATGGAAAATATTATGAATATGAAATTTCATATTTTTTCCACAAGAAGCCTTCCATTTCAGTAATTATAACATCGACAGAATGCCATGCCTTTAAAGCCTTTTAACAATTCCTATTCCAGAATTCAGTTATCACATTGCTTGGCCTATATATCACATGACAAAAATATTTGATATCATGAAACATAAACATAATCTTAGGTATTAAAAGAGGAATTTGGTCTTAGCACCTCTCAAAGAGTTTAGCCAAAAATAAGTAAATTTAACTAATGACAGAAAGAAAGCTATAAACTCTTCTAACAGGATAATAAAGACACATTTTGGATAAT
>NW_008347536.1:134625-193593 GCF_000622305.1 Nannospalax galili | reverse complement strand
TTTGCTATTTGGTTACTGGGATCTGAACCTGTGTTTTGTGCAAAACAGTCAGTGCTCTTAAGCAATGAGCCATTTCTTCAGCCCCAAATGTAGTATTTGAAATATACTTGAACTGAATAGTAAAGTGACTGAAAATTAGTGGCATGCAAAATGTTGGATGAGATGATTTAAACATATTTAGGGTGAAACTTAAATCCTTGTAATGCTCAGAGCTTTGTTCATAAAATTTTCTTTAATTTGCTAGTAGGCCATGTATGTATTGAAGGCAAATATTTTAATGATCTACAGAATAGATTTTTGTCTTCTATCACATGCATTAAAATGATGTGTATTAGGGAGCTGAAGAGCTGAGGCTTCACCTGAAGGTAGAAGGTGTTTGTCATACAAGCCTGCAGAGCTAAATCATCCTGAACCCACAAAAAAGTGCAAGGAGAAAGCCAACTCAGAGTCAACAAAGTTGCCTTCTGACCCTCATACATGTGTTATTGCACACACCCCCACACACTGTGTAAACAATAAAATAATGATAATAATAATAATAATAATAATAATAACACAATGTTTTAAGTTACACGATTTGAGGTTGGGTGATAACTCCATTAGTAAAGTGCTTCCTGGCAAGCATAAGACCCCAAGTTTGAGCCCCAGCACCTACATTAAAAATGAAAATCTTGGCAAGGTAGCACATACTTGTAATCACAGTACTCAGGAAAAGGAGACAGGCAGTCCCTGGGGCCCACTGGCAGGTCATCCTCACTGAGACTGTGAGCCCCAAGCTCCTGTGAGATACTCAAAATTGACCTTTGATTTCAAGCTCAGGCACACACACACACACACACACACACACACACACACACATGCACACATAAATGTACACATGGACACAGAAATTAAAAACTGAGGAAACAACAAAATTATACATTTGAAATTTTAAATATGTAGTTCATTGACTTTCTGTTTTGTTTATGTGCTTTCTTTTGTTTTTCCATACCAAATGGTGTGTGCTTGGCCACTCCAGATGTGATCATGGTGATATTTGGTTGAATCACTGTGTGGTGAATATTGATGATGGTCCACGCTAAAACTTCTGCTGTTATGCTTCCTGACTGTCCTTGTCCTAAAACGATTCTAACCCATAATTCAATATTTTCCTGTAGAATTTTCTAAAATTTTCTTGCTGAATAATGATAGTAAAGTGGATAGCTAGCAAACAAAGAGACAACACAGGCAGTGAGTGTTAGCAGTTGATTTATGTACATTTATTTGTTTCTTTATCGTGCGTGTGCATGTGTGTGCATGAGTGTGTGTGTGTGTGTGTGTGTGTGTGTGTGTGTGTGTGTGTGTGTGTGTTTGGTCAGTTTGGTCCTTCCACTATATAAGTTCTAGGAATCAAATTCAGATCATCAAGTTTGGCAGCCAACACCTTTACTACCTGAGCCCTCTTTTGGGTCCATGTGTGTTACACAAGAAAGAAATGTTTACTCCTTTAAATTGTTATTTAAAGCTTATTATTCTCATTTAATTGTGTTTTGTTTTCTTGTTTCTTGAAGTGTGACACTGTGTTCTTTTAAATCTCCTAAAAGAAACCAACATAAGCACCAAAAATCTGCCATTTATAGTAAAATCTAGGACCCAGAATTCATCCCTTTTCAATGTAATTCAATTACTGTTAAATGAGTAGGATATTTTTATTGTTTTTGGTTACCTGACCCTGTATTTCTTGGATAGAAAAAAATTTGGATATTTGACTTTACTCTCAATATTTCTTTTTAAAAATATTTTGTTATTTGTATTTTATGTGTTTGAGTGATTGCCTGCATGTATGTGAATGCACCCGTGCCGTGCAATGCCACAGAGGTCAGAAGAGGGCTTCCAATTCCCCTGGAACTGGAGTTAAGGACGGTTTGTAGCCACCATGTAGGTGCTGGGAATCATACCCGGGTCCTCTGCAAGAGCAGTCAGTGCTCTTAACTGCTGGGTCGTCTCTCCAGCCCCATACTCTCAATATTTCTAAAAGCCTTCCAAATCTTTCAATACCAGTGCTTGCAGGATGACTGACCTTCAGGATGCCCAAACGGTTTTTCTTGAACAGCTTATTCTGTCTCTTTGCCCTCATGCACAGCTACAGAACTTTGTGGCAATCTCAAAATGTAAACATATATTTATTCTGGGGAAGTATTCTCTAAAGCAAAGGGAGAAAATCAAAACTAAAACAGGGACAAACGTAAATACATGTGGTCGACATCTTCAGGGAACACTTCCAAATATGTTCTTTTATTGAATCGCTTTGTGTGACCAGTTACCATCTGTTAAATGATAAATAATATTTTATCTAACTCTTATAATTGTAAGAACTAAATGAAAAAAAGGATTTCAGTGCCTGGAACATAGTAAATATTCCTTTGCGATTAAGAAGGAAACAGAGTTTCCAGGCCTCTGGGAACTTACTCATATGAACCTACAGCAATGGTGGCAGCATGCACAAGACCCATGCAAACTCAATCAGATAAAAACCCAGCATAGAACTGGGGAAATGGACAGCAGTCTGCAACCTTGGGTGAAGAACTATTGGGAGCTGATTACAATTGGGTGAGGGAGAGGTAATTTTTTAATGTATATTTTTATTGATTTTTTTTGCATTTCATACAAAACATCTAAATCTTTTCACCTCCTCCCCCATCCCCTATAACCTCCTCCCACTAGATTTCATGCATTCTGTCATATATGTTAAGGCCTTTCAAATCATGTTTGTGTACCCAGATACCCCTCAGTATATGTTCATGAATTTGTACTGAGTTAGTCCTTAAGGAAGAGACTCTAGATAGGTGGACTAGATTCCAGTGCATGAATTTGCATAAGAGGTATGTGGGTATACAATCTTGACTAGATAGGCCCTAATATACATGACAAAATGAGTGAATCCAGTAGTGGTTACGGGAGGTGCAGACGGAGGAGGGAATATAAAAATGATTAAGATGTTTTGTGCAAAATGCACAAGAATTCAACAAAAAAATACAGTGAGGGGCTGGAGAGATGGCTCAGTGGTTAAAAACCCATATGGTAGCTAACAAATGTCTATAACTCCAGTTCCAGGGGATCTGATGCCCTCTTCTGACCTCTGAGGGGATTTCATGGCATGGGTGTACTTACATAGATGCAGGCAACACACTCATGGACATAAAATAAAATAATAGTAAATAAAAATTTAAAATTAAACTAATAGAATATATACATTGAAAAAGTATAACAACAATGTGATTACTAGTCTTTGTCAACTAGATTTATAATCACCATGAAAGCACACCTCTGTGCTTGTCTATGAGGGTATTTTCTGAAAGGTTTCACTGATCAGGAAGACCTGCACTAATGGTGGCACCATTATAAGGGTCAGGAGAAAGTGACCCTCTTTCTACAATGCAACCAGATGTCTTCCTTCTGCATTCTCTGCCATTCAAACTTAAGCCTAAATAAACCATTCCTTCTCCAATGGCATTTGTCTGCTGTTTGATTAGAGCAACAAGAAAAGTAACAAATTAAAATAATAAAATCTTATATGTAAAGAATATAATTTAATATAAATTTTCTTTAAATGGATCATGTGATGTTGCCAGGCTGTATAAAATCATTATTGTGTTCCCAGCAATTCACTGTTCCATAAGCCAAATTTCTGAAGTGTGGTAATAAGACTTATAGCATCTGATTCTTGTCTACAATAAACAGTGATGGTATTTGAACTTAGGCTCATATGAATTCAATGTCTCAACTCTCCCGTGACCACATTCTGTACTTTGAAGTTCTCGAGTCACTTTCAGATATGATACTGCCTACAATTCATAATTATTAGTATAACATGGATATGTTATAGAAAAGGAATTCAACTTTTCCTCCTAACAAAATCTTCCAATCAAATCTTATTGTTTTTACCTTTGTAGAGACCTTGTTAATGGGATTTTGATTAGCACCTATTTTTCGCAGGAATGTACCTAACACTTTTATAAGAAAATTTTATAACAAATGTCTAACTTTGGCATATCCTGAGTATTCGTTTAATATTTAATTAACTAATATACCAGACAACTTTAACTTTACAAAATGCATTAACTGATTATTCAATTGACCATCAGAACAAACATTAGTACAGAGTGTACAATTGCCATCCATCATCCTGCAAATATGGGTATTCCAAAAGGTCACCTCAAAATGAGACATGGATATGCTCTCTGGCGTAATTCTAATATTAATATTCTTTTTACTGATCACAAAACAAATACTGTGATTCTTCTAGAAAGTTCAGAAATCATGGTTTCTATACTCAAGTTAACCCAATTCAGCAAAAGCATCTGCTCTTTCTTGGTAACGGATAAAACATATTTCAGTTGCTTATGATGAAGCATTGTATGCAGTGTAACAGCTTTACTGTCATCTTAGTATTTCATGTATAAAATTTGAAGAGTATTTTCTTTGCGTTTCAAGATATGTTCTTTTACTTCTTTCCATTAATGTCACAGGTATAATACTCTTTTCAGGCCCTTCAAATGGTCTGAGTAGAGTAATTTGCCATTGGCTGGTGAAAAGCAGGTAAAAACATGTGACAAGTTTGGAGACTTGGAAAAACTTTCCTGAAAAACACATGCAAAGAGCTATTACCTAAATTTAAAACTATACTGCCTCCATCAAAGAAGACACACTATAAATAAGTGAAACTCAATACAACCACCAGTTCCACTGATTATTCAAAATATCTTTTAAGAAAGAGTTTATGTGTCAGGAAAGACAGGCGGGAGGAAGTTTAGAAGTTCAAGAATGAGGCCAATATCAAGAGATGTTTGAGATCATGAGTACTTTCACTAAGAAAGTTAAATTTGTGCCAGGATAAAATACAGTGTTGTTGGAGAGATGAAAATTATCTGTATTTCCTCAGAGATTCTCATAGACAATTTATTTTTATCTTTAGTTTTGTTACATAATTCAGAATGTCTTAATTGCTATGAATATGCTTATTTTATTTTTTTTGGTTAGAGTTGTGCACAATTTTGGTTGGTAGAGTTGATTTGAATCTCATTGTCTTATAAAAGAACATTGTTAGTGGCATCTAACAGGCATCTTATCCCAAATGGAATAGTACTTATACTCTTTGTTCTAGATCAGAGACATCCAATAGGATATATTTAAAAAGTTAGTCATAGGTAGTATGTCACAAAAATTATTTCAATAACATAATATACATAATATGAATCAATGCCTCCATAGAAATACATAAAACATTAAATTAAAAATATGACATTGATACTTAAATTTTAATCAAAAATATACATCGTTTATTATGAGTTTCTGCTTACATATCTCCTAGTCTAAGTTAATAAATTCGATATTAATGTGAAATCATGGCATGTTAAACCCCTGAGGAAATCAACTATGGGCAAGGTGTTCCATCTCCCTTTTTTCAGAGTCTAATACATAACACATATTCAAAAAATATTGGAGATTAATGAATGTATTAATTTGTGGTACCATAGCAATCTTGAGCTCTGTTTCATGTACTTTAATACACTAGATGCCTGCAGAGAAATATATTAGTGCATTTTATAAAAATAATCATATATTTTGTGTAAAAATTTTCCTGAATCAAAAGAATTGCTACAAATTTTCAATTATGTTCAGGACTTTAGAAATTTGATAAAAGAACTATTAACTTCCAAGATACTCTCCTGCTTTACATTTTCATGGTTATAAGAAAGATTATTCTTGTCAAGTAAATATAAAAACAAACTTAGATGATTAATCATTTCCAGCTGGACTTTTAGTATATATTTAAAATAAAACAGAATTTTAACATAAATTCACATATTTTTTAAATCCCATGAGGAACAACTGAGAATCAGTTATAGTCATATAACAAAATGGACAGTGGTAATTTGAGAACAGAAAACAAAGTTTCATTAGAAACAGTGTAGACAGATAGCTTACTTATTTTCCCCAGTCCATTGAGATGCTCTTTTCTCATATAAACCCAGTAAAATACAGTAACTACCAGGTTAACTGGCAAATAATTTTCCAAATTCTATAACTTTTTAAAATATTTTAGTATTTTAATTTTATGTGTATGAGTGTATTGCCTCCATGTATGTGAATGTACCCATGTCGTACAATGCCACGGAGGTCAGAAGAGGGCTTCGGATTCCCCAGGAACTGGAGTTAAGGACGGTTCATAGCCTCCATGTGGGTGCTGGGAATCGAGCCTGGGTCCTCTGCAAGAGCAGTCAGTGCTCTTAACCACTGAGCAATCTCTCCAGCCAACACTGAAAAATAATTAACCTGACACTTTAGTTTCTCTCATCTAATTCCATATTTTTCTAGTTTCTCCAAAGAATAAAGTGTCATAATATGGCAATACTATGGAACGTTTTTCCTAAGACTTTTGAAGAAATTTCCAAAGAACACAAATAAAAAGAAATTGCCAAAACCTTAAATAAAATATGAATAATTCTATTTTGAAGCCACTGAGGAAAGAAATGCAGAAATATCTATCTACTTTTCACTGTAGTAGGGTGGTAGTTTTCAATAAAAGCAGTATACTGCTGGGGTTAGACGATGGTTTAGTTGATTTAGCACTTGTGCAAGAGTGAGGACCTGAGTTCAGGTTCTGTAACCCACATAAAGCCAGATACAGCAGCACATGTCTCTAATCCTAGTGTTCTTACACCAAAGTGGGAAGAAAAGACAGAAGAATCCCTGGAAGCTCACAGGCCAACCAATCTGGCACATATGTAGCAAACATTAGGAGTCTCAGTCACAAAGTGAAAAGCAAATACTGACACCCGGGTTGTCCACTGACTTCTGCATGAAGAGCATACCATGCATGCACTCACACTCACATACACAAGCACTCATACACACATATACACACTGTATATACACACAAAGATAAAAACATATACCAATCAGGCGCTTGCCCAATTCAAAATTCTATACATGTTAGTGAACTTCTGTTAGGTTAAGCAATGGAGAGGCTTCCTTAAACTTGCTGTGTAATATTTTTGTCAGTTAATTATAATTGTTTAATTCTTATTTTTTATTCATTTATTTTTATTTTACATGTATGTTTTGCCTGAATATATGTAGATGCACCACGTTCATGACTACTAATAGTATCTCGATAGCACTTTATAGACTACAGAGTTTTTATCATTTCTGAAAACACTTTTTGATGGCTATCATTCCCCCTGTCATTGTTATTTATGCCACAATAATTTGAGAAACAAATCAATTAGATTTGTTTACAATGATATATATATATATAGTATAATGTGTCTGCCTTATCTACTGGGATCCATATGCTTCACTTTGGTTTTATACTCAAGGCTAACTTCTAATAAAACTCCCACTTAAAATTAGCATAGATCCATGTATGTCTCTAATTTGAACTTTATGAAGAAGTTATGTATCTATTGCTTCCACTTATTTTTTTCACCATGAAGTTGCTCTTTCTTGTTGAGAAAATTTATAAAAGATAATTCAGAGCTTTTAAAAAGCGCATTAATTTTCTAGCTTGCATGCCTTCTACTTCCATACCCACATCTCCAACATCAAGGATAGCCATGATAACCCTTTTCTCTGATCATTTACAGAGTTGGATGATTTCACCACACTTCAATACCTCTATATACAAGTCAGCAGTCGATGGAAGGTGTATGCAGTGTACTCATAACTGTATCAAATCACGACACAGTCTAGAATTGATATATGATTCCACCCCTCATTTATAATTTGTAAGAATTTAAAACTCATTACACATAATGGCTATTTTCCTGATGAAATGTCTGTCCTATTCAGTAGTAAATTTTATCTAAGCAAAGCCAAAGTAAATATCATTAAGGATTTCTCTTTTTTCTCCCAAAGGCCAAAATGAGAACACAGAAGCATTGATTTCAAACCTGCACAAAAGAGGCCCATGAAATGTCTATACACACACACACACACAAACTCATTTAGAAAAGATATAGGACCTTGTGTTTCCTAGGAAAGCAAAAATAATCAGGATGCTTACATTCTACTCTTCCTTGAAGATGCCCCCCCCAAAAAAAGAGATTTAGAATTGTTTCAAAAGTTGGCCCTAGGTCTGAATTCTTGCTTTACTACTAACCATTTGCAATGGTATGGAGAAATTGCTCACTCTTCCATGTGCATCCTCTAACCTGTAAAATATTGCCTTTTATTAGCTTATGTTATAGACAAATGAGTTAACAGAGTTTTAAAATGCAATAATACACAATCAAGTTTTAACTCACAACAATATAATCAAATAAAGTTTCATGTGATTTTCAATATTGAAACTTATAAAGGTCAATTAGTTCAATTCCTTTGTACCCCCCCCAAACAGAGTTTTGATTATTTTTCTTTTTTGTTTTGTTTTTGAGACATGGTTTTGCTATATAACCAGCAGGCCTTGAATTTGAAATCCTCCTGCCTCATCTTCCGAAATACTAAGATTATAACTGTATGCTACCACACTAAGCTGAAAGCTTTTACCTTTCTTCTGTTTGGATGGCATATTACTCTGTTACTCAAGCTGACTTCGAACTTGTGATATTCCTTTTGCTGCAGCTTTCAAAGTGATCAACCATGTTCGGTTCATTAATCTCCTTTTTCTATCCATCTCCCCAGTGATTGTCTACAGAACAGAAAGCAGTGGTGCCTTGGAAACGGGATGCTTGGGCAAAATCTCTGTTATGAATCACTAATAAGTGAGTCATATTTCAAGTCAGGAACTGTATAGAATGAAAGAACCTACAGATAGATTGTTATTTCCCAAAGATAGGAATAAATTTCACTTTCCACCAAGATAAACAGTGATTCCGTTAGCAATACTGGGTAAGAGTTCCTGGGCTACTCTATTGGAAGCAAAGATGAGAGGATGCGCATCTCTGGTCACTCTTGCCAGACTACCTGGATTGCTCAATTTCTTTCACCATTAAAATGGGGCTCTGACAGGGATATATGAATGTAGAAGGTTTTCTTATATGATTAACATTGTCATACTTCCAAGATTATAAATCCATCATCTAATTCAGGGAAGTGTCTCCTAAATATCTCTGTAATTCCTGACATATTTTCATATCAGTGACAACCAATATAACTATGCAGACAAGCTAGAAATTAGAAATTATTTTGTCATCTAATGTTCTTAGGATTTTGAGGAAGCAAAGGGAAATCTGTCAAAGTTCCCAAAATAGTCTCAGTATGACCTGGACAAAGAAGCACTTAATTTACAAACAAGAGTGGAAGCCTTCTATGCTAGCTAATAAGAACTAGCCTGTTCTTATTAAGAACTGTTTCCATGGGCTCTCCGTGGGTTGGGCCCCCCAGGCTGAAGCTGCCAGAAAATACCCGACTAGCTGGGAGAGTTAGCCAGATACTGAAATGCTAGTCACCATTCCCCTGCTTTAGAACCAGCCCCAGTTACTGGGCTCCAGGGCTCATACCTTTTCTACTGAGCTAGTTAGAACTGGCCCATCTTATGATCCTCATTACCCCAACTTGGACCTAGACTCTTTTGCCCTCCTGGAGAATTCTTGACTAGCCTGCCTAGATCCATCCAGTGACCCCCCCCCAAAAAAAAAGAAATAACCTAAAGCACAGGGTAACTATCCATATTTGAACAGAAAGCAACCAAGCTACAGCAGCAAGATAAACAGAATCAAAGTTCCACTCAAGAATAGCAGGACTGAGTTTCATATCAGACTCACAATCAACAAAAGAATACATATTTCCAGACAACAATGAAAAATCACAAATAATAGCAAAACAAGCAAAGACATTAAAAACTTCAATGAAAACCTTAAATCTTTGAAGATAGAAATTGAGGAAGACAGAGGATCGAAAGACCTCCTGTACTCATGGATTGATAGAATCAATAGAGTGAAAACGACCCTCCTATTAAAAGCAATTTACAGAGTCAATGCAACCTCAATCTAAATTCCCATAGCATTCTTCACAGAAAGAGAAATTTATATCCTAAAATTCATATGGAAACACAATAAGTCAGCCCAAGCAATCCTAACCACAAAGAAAAATGCCAGGGGCATTAATATATCAGAACTTAATCTGTATTATAGAAATATAGTCATAAAACAGCATGATATTGGCATAAAACAGACCTGTAGATCAATAGAACAAAATAAAAGACCCAATCATGAGTGCACATAAATACCACCACCTGATATTGACAAAGGTGCCAAGAACACACACTGGTGGAAAGACAGGATCTTGAACAAGTGGTTTGGCAAAATTAAGTCTCCATGTGTAAAAGAATGAAATTAGATCCATACCTAAACCATATATATCACTCTGTACAAACCTCAACTCCAAATGAATCAAAAACCTCAGTGTGATGTCTGAAATGCTGAAACTGTTAGAATAAAACACAGGCAGCACCCTACATGATATAAGTTTAGTAAAGGAATTTCCAAATTGGACATCAGGCACTCACAAATTAAGGTTGACAACTGACAAATGGGACCTCATTAAACTAAAAAGCTTATGGACAGCCAAAGAACCAACAAATCAAGTGAAGAGGAAATCTATAGAGTGGGAGAAAAATCTTCACCAGCTGTACCTCTGATAGAGGATTATTACCTAGAATATACAAAGAACTCAAAAAAAACAAGAAGCAAGAAAACAAACAACAGAATTACAAAATGGGCTACGGATCTGAACAAAGAGTTCTAAAAAGAAGAAATAAAATGGCTAACAAACACCTTAAAAAGCACACAACATCCTTAGTAATTACAGAAGTGTAGATAAGAAACACTTTCAAATTTCATTTTACCCCAGTCAGACTGGCTAAGATCAAGGGAGCAAAAGAATCCAAATGCTGGCAAGGATGTGGAGAAAAAGGAATGCTAATTCACTGCTGGTGGGAATGCAAACTCATACAAACACTATGGAAAGCTGTATGGAGCACTCTTAAAAAATTAAAACTGAGTCTAGCATGTGATCCAGCTGTACTACTACTAGGCATATGCTCGGAGGACTCATCTACTACAGAGATGCTTGCACAGCCTTGGTTGTTGCTGCTCTTTCCACATAGCTAAGATCAGGAAACCACCTAAATGTCCCTCATCTGATGAATGAATAATGAAAATGTGGTACATTTACACAATTGAGCTCTACTTGGCAGTAAAGAAAAATGAAATAAAATTTGCAGGTAAATGTAGGAACTAGAAACTGTTGTACTAAGTGTAGTAGTAACACACAGAAAAACAAATGACATAAGTTCTATCTCATTTGTGAATTTTAGCTCCACATCCTAAGATGTGAGTATATATCCTGATGTTATTACAGAAGCCAAGTAAATGGAAAGGGACCATGGGGGTAAAGGGGAAGAAGGAGCTCATGAGAGAGGTGTTATCAAGGAATAAATGGGGAAAATGGGAATATTTTAACTGGAGAGAGAATAGCAAGGGCTATACAACAGGGCAGTGAAAGTTGAGATAAAAAAATGCTTAGATGGTGTGAAAAGCCAGAGTCCTACTGAAAATACACACAGACACAGACACAGACACACACAGACACACACACAGAACATACACACACACACACACACACACACACACATACACACACACACACACACACACACATACACATACACACCAGGCAGTGGAAATCTCCCTCTAAGTAGTTGGTGAGGGTATCCAAGAGACTCCCAAAATATCTCAGGCTATTGCCAAAACCCTTGGCTGTCTTCCAGAGGTTGTAGGTAAGATTGTACTCCTGAATACAGGGGACATACTTCAAACATAGGACTTGGGCTGGAACTGACCTTCTCCCTGAAGCCTAGTTTTCATGGTATCAGAGGATATTACAGGAGCTTCCAAAAGAAGAAAACCAGCCACCTGTTCTACCCCACTGTAAAACCTAATGATTAATGAATGGCTCAGCAAACTATTGCTATTGGTGCAGTATTGCCACCTTTATCTTGAGGGTAAGCAACAGCCATCTAATTAGAATTAAGATCCTGTCAATGGGAGGGAACTTATGTCGTGAAACTATAGACAGCCAAATGCATAGATGGAGAGGTCATAGATCTTGGAGAAAAACATACTTTTGTGACATCCTCAGACCACTGTAATTTCTTACTGTGTTTTAAATATGCAACTTGATGAGTTGTAAGAGTTACACTTGTCTGTAAGAAGCATCCTTATACTTACAGACAAGTGTAATTCTCAAAACTCATCAAAGAAGATTCTTTTTCCAACATATGGAGACTAATACAGAGTTCCACAACTGGTCAAATGCAGAGAATAAATGTGAGATGTTTAGCCCTAAGTGACACATTTTCAATGCACCTCTACACATAAGATAAATGCATCTTTCAATTTTCATCAGAGATGTTTCCTTATGCAGCACAAGGTGAGCCCACAACTGGCCAATGTGTAGGGAGCAAGTCTGCAGAGTGTTCATCCCTGAATGGGTTACCCTTTTTCAAACGTCTGCCTCCCAAGGCTCAGAGTTCATTGAGGAAGGGGATGCAGAAAAATTGCAAGAGTCAGAGGTGGTGGATGACCACAAGGAAACAGAGATTTCCAGACAGCTGATCAGTTTTACATATGAACTCACAGCAATGATAACAGCATGTACAAGTCCTTTGCAAGCTCAAACTAGACAAAATCCAGCATAGGCACTGGGACATGAGTAAGAAATGCAACCCAGTCTAAGGGACTTTTGGCACTGGATGCTTGCTGGGAGCAGGAAACATAGTCTCCTTTAGGGATAAGACTCTTGTAGGTTGACTATGCACCAGTGGATATGTGGAGGACACACGCTGAAGGACATGTGGGGACACAAATCAGACGCTATAGGCCATATTGTATATATAACAGAGCACACTGAATTGGCAAGGGGTAGGTACATATAGAACAGGGGATATAAATCCCATCAAATTACATTGTGCAAGAATCACAAAACTTCTATAAAATGCTCTGAAAAGCAAGTAGTGTCATGCTATTTTTCAAAGGTGATTTTTTAAAGAGCTACTTAATTTGTGGTCTTTGATATTTAGATAATTACTAAAACATTCAGCAGATTGCTTAAAAGATCAGTACTATTGAGATAAAGGGAAGCAAAATGAAACAATTCAATCCAGTTAATGCAATGACAAAAGAAACGAAGTGATAAGCCACGCCAAGATGTTAAAACAACGTTCCGGATAGAAATTTTGAATTCCAGGGGCTGGAGCGATAGCTCAACGGTTAAGAGCATTGTTCTTACAGAAGACCCGGGTTCAAATCCCAGAACCCACATGGCAGCTAACAACTGTCCATAAGTCCAATTCCAAGGGATCCAACAGCCTCTTCTGTCCTTAGCGGGCATTGCAGGAGATGGGTGCAGGCATCACATTCATACACATAAAATAAAAATGATAAATAAACTATTTTAATTAAAAATTTTTTGAATTTCAGACTCAACTGGATAGCTAGTTATGTGTCAAATAGGATGAGGCTTCTTGAGTTACTTGTTTCTTCAACAAAAAAATAAAGATGGTAAAATAGATGCTTACCTAATACATTTCTATTCTGACAATCTACTAAATTAACAGTAGTTTGTATTTCTGAATTATTGCCATTATCATCTTCTAATTTGTCTTAACATTCAACGTTTTTCTATCCCTATGCAACAAAATAAAAATGCTTTAAAACTATTCAGTGGGTTCCCTGATGACATGTCTAATCAATTTCCCAGACTAAGTTGATGTCTAGATACGGTGATGATTAGTACGAAAAATTTGACAGAAAAAAATTGCGCATACTTACACCTTCTTACCCATATTATTTTTTTAGAAGTTTGTCAATATTCACAGTAGATAAGATGCAGGATTTACCCAGGGATCCAACAACAAATGAACGGATAAAGAAAAGGTAGAGTATGTTTAAGTACTAAGAATGAAATTGCGTCCCTCGTAGCAAAATGAATGAACTGCAAGTCATAACCTAGAACAAGTCAGACAAGCCCCGTAGGATCCCTCCCTCACATAGAGGAAGTTATTAACAATTGATCTCAAAGTTTATTTAAGAATTTACCAGAGGTGATTAAGCTGGGGGGGGCGGATTGTAGTATCTCAGTGGATACAGTATGCAGATATGGAAAAATTCAGTGAATTCTATTAATACATGCAATTAACATGTTACTAAAATCTTTTAAAATATTGAAATAAGCATAGTGACTCACAATGAAATCTTGGAAAAATAATATTGTCATTTTCTTAAATAATTGATGAAAAACACACCACCACTTTAAACAGGTATTGCATAGGTTGATCTGAAGACAATGTTTTCATGATGATGTTTGCAGGAAGACTTATCGATACATTCCCCCAGAGCATCACTGACATTTTTCCTGGAATAAATTAGCATCATTAGCTAGAAATAAGAACCAGTACAAACAGAAAAGGAAGTTAGGAGTAAACAGCACCTCACAACTAATCAAGGAGGTATTTTGGCAGCTCATTTTTATAAGAAAGCAAAACTGTGAAAACTCCAAGTGCCAGCTATTTATCCACATGCCACATATTCATAAATAATGAGATATGTACTGTTATAAGGGAAATCCATCCACTCAGCAAATCATTCTCCAATGCCTGTTTTATGCTAGGCATTCCAATAGGCCCTAGGGATATATATTAGAGTTCCAACTAAGGTCAGGAAAAATAATGAAGTGTAAACCGTGCAAACCACATGTAGACTTTGATACATGTGGTTTTATACAGAAAACTCAGCCCATTAATTACTTCCCTCATTGAAACTGAGCTATATCACTGGGAAGAAAGTAATACAGGCTATACACAAATATATTACTATTTTACATGCATTACAGCTTAGATTTCTATGAATTATTAAATATCTAATGCACAGGAATGTAAGTAAACTACTTTTTGCCTAAACAGTTATTCTGCTGGGTCATATTTTTATGCCAATACTATCAACATATTTTAATTTTTTTATATTGAGTTTTAAACATGGATATGATATCCTATTTGTTACAAGTTACAATCTAAAGTCATAGAGATAAATATGCTTATGTTGAACTCCATCCTGAAAGCATTTATTATTGCTCACCACTGGGCTTGTGGTCAAATGGGTAATGTTTATGGCTTCAGCTGTTCTCATTTGTGTGACTGCAAGCAGCTGTGTGTCAGGAAGACATTAGTGTTGATCTTCACTGACTGGTCTTACATGGCTGGTATCAAAAATTCTACAGTGATTTCTTCCAGAAATATCTAAATGCCACATGCTTGACATAGTGACAGTAGGGTCCAAGGAAGACTAAGAAGAAAGTCTGAACTAGGGCTGTTGGTGCAGGCCTATAAGCCAATCTACTGGGAAGGTTAAAATAGAAGGACTGAAAGTTCAAGGCTGGGCTTGGCAACTTAATGAGAATGTGTCTTAAAATTAAAAGAGCCTGGGTATACAGCTCAGTGATGGAGTGTTTGCCTAGAAGGCATCGTGCCCTAGATCAATACACAGTCCTTCCAGGTCATTACTTCAAGCTTTCGTGAAGAAAGCAGCCAGCTATGAGGCCAGTATTGCAAAAGTAGAAGAAAACTATCTTGTCAAGTTACAAAGCAAACAATAGGGATTCAGGAGAATCATTAATGGGGGTCACCAATGAGATTAATCTGTCACAGCCCTACAGACAAACACTACCCAGCTTGTGCCATAATGCATCCATGTGCCAAGCTTTGGAAAAGTAATGCGTCAAAGTACCTTCTAAATTTTCTTAGAGGAGAAAGTTGGTGACTGGGCTGACTCATTAAAGAGTAGTGGAATTTCTCTTTTGACTCATTGCATCTTCCTTTCCTCTATCCTGTTGAAGAACTGGTTTGACCTGTCCTTAAAAGAATGCTGTGTTTTCTCTTCTGTTACTTTATACAATGAATCTCATTGCCTAGAAATCCTAGGTGTCGTTTTTATCTATTAAAAGTCACTGTACATATTCATTTCTGCAGCCTACAGACAACATAAATTACAGGAAATACAAGTACAAGAGCTTAAAACCCAAGTTGAAGTTCAGGTCTCCTGTGCTCCTTATGAAATTCTGGATCATATGTACTTCCTAGAGTGAACATCTTCTGATAGTTTCCAAAATGATTAGATGATATAGTACCATCAGGTTTAAGCATAAAATCAGTGAAATATTTGAGGACAAAATGGTTTAGGAAATAACAATTTGCCTTTTCATACTTGATCATATAACAGCATCTGGAAATTTCAATACTTTTCTGGAAAGAGGAGTATTAACTGAAAAAAAAGAGATTAGTTACAAGAATATCAGAATAAATGAAAAGGTATGCAGACTGACCTAAAACTGTAAAGAATTATCCTAATCTAGCGAGAGATAGTGACAGAAATAGAAATATGTAGATAGCTGATAGAGAGGTCAATGGATGAATGGAAGAAAAGAAAGAAAGAATAGAACAGAATAAATGTGAATAGATACTTTCATTTTAGATAAGCTGCCAGAGTTTTTCCAAAGGACCATACAACAGAATACCAAAGTTTTACTTTGTGAAACTCCTGATACCCGGCTCATATTGATAAACTAAAAATATCATACTACGTGTCTTCACTATCCAGAATCTTGTTTGTAATCAAAGTTCTTCCTGACCAAATCACAAAAATCAACAATCCAAAGAGTAAATCTTCTAGTTTTTGAATATTCAGACCGAAAGCTCGTTCATTCCTGAATCCTGTTTGAATCACTCTATATTTCAATTACGTTTTCCAACACAATTTCTATTGTTTTATTTTGAGTCCTTCAAACAGAATACTTTCTTCTAATTGATATATTACAATGTGGAATTTATGTATCACAGAACATTAAATGAACACAGAAAATTTACCCTGCATTTTACCATTTTCCAGAATGACTTGGATTTCCTCTCAGAATGAGGAATTTTTCAATTTTGCTCTTTTCTGTTAGAAGTTCTTTGAATATCCCACTAAATGACTTAATATAGAATTACAACTATGCAAAACTTAATATTGGTTTTCACATAAAATGATCTTGGCAATTATAATTCTTATATTCTTAGCAATCCAGTATGTCATTCGTTTTAATATATATATAAAACAATGTATTATGTGAATATATAATGGTGAATTTTGTTAGATTACTTATTTGGTATTGGTTCCAATTTAGATTAAAATAAAAAGTTAAGTTAGTAAAATAAAAGGGTGATGATTACTTTCCTTTGGAGCATTATCTTAAATTAGTCTCTCCTGTATGATGACCAAGCCATACCCTTTTGACATTAGATGGAAGTCCTCATCTTCTATTTCTTCAAGTCCTCGATTGAATCCATCACTTATTGGGGTTGATTTTTGTTTACCAATTATGAATATTCTTCCTCTTACAATTCAGTCATTACATTCTCTAAATTTTCCACTATGCCTCTCATAACACAGAACAGAAGGTAATGTTATTCTTCATCAACATTCCTTAGAGACACTATCTCTAATTTTCTGTCACTTTGAGCTAGGTTACATAGTATCTGTGCTTGCCTCATCCCTTTTCCCAGACTCTAAACCCATTGAAGGCTATAATTTACAGAATTATCAAATGTATACTTGTATACATTTTGCTTAATAAATATGTGTTGTAGAAATTTATCCTCAGGTAAGTCCATTTACTTCTGTTAAATTATAATGGCACACTTTTCAAAATAATCCGTTGATTTTTAGAATGTGTTTAGTGCCTTCTTCAGTATTCTGTAGGGTTTAATGTACTTTGTTGTCCTAAGAAAACTGCTACATAAGAAGTGAGTCTTAATATTTTGGTCATATAACTCTTAGACATCAAGACAAATATCTCAACAGCCTTAGTCAAAGGATTAAATAGCAGAACATGTAAAAGCATTTTAAGGTGCCTTGAGCAACAATGAACTAATTACTGTTAACTTGTAAGGCATCAGTCAAGTATTTTCTTTCTTACTATTTTTCAGTATGACGAAGCACTGAATTTCAAAGAAAACATGTAGAATTATTAAAATTGTACTTTTTAAATAAATATAACCCACCTAAGAATAAAATAATTCATTTTCATGGCTATTTAAGATTTGACTGTGCATTCTATTTGAAAAACACTTTTAAGTCTAAACTATCTGCAGTTCACTAGAACAATGTACTAGACTAAAACTGGTTGCTTTCACTACCATGTATAGTTATATACACCTCCCTTTTACTATCAAAAACAATAGGTAGTTAAAGCAGTGCTAAAATTTTACATATAGGGGATGCTCATCAAAAAGACAGAAAATTAAAATGCCTTTGGTCACAAATATCAAAGGGCATCATTATAGCAGAAATCAAAATAATGCAATAAATAATTCAAAAATTACTGTTTAATCAGTTGGTGGCTACAGAAATGACTGTATTAGCTTTAACATAGTTTAATAGGTATTGATCATCTTGTCCCTTTTATCATGCTGGCAAATTGAGGCTTCTCAATATTTTCAAAATGGTTTGGACTGTTTTAGGCTTGAAACCTGAAAATTGGTCTGAGATGTATTGAAAAGTATCTAAAGACATATTCAGTGTATGTAAAGGAAATTACTTACCTTCTGTGTGCACAGCTGAAACATAGGTCCAGTTGTATCTCTTCACTATGTCCACCATGGCTCGTGCCTGCTGGGCATCTGAAGGCACAACCCTCATGAAGTACTTGAACAGAGTCTTGTCACTCAGATCCATGCTGGTTGCAGAGTAAGCAATCTGAGGTATGTTGAAAAGCTGAAGCAAGTTCTGGACTTGAATGGCCACAGAACTGGAGCCTGGCCCAATGACTCCTACTATGGGCTTCTTGGAGCGAAAGGAAGAAGAAGATCCATCCACACAGCGAACCAAGCCCTCTTCCTCTTCTGAAGAAATGAGGGAATCTCTTATAAATTCAATGCTTTGTTCTAGGGCCACAGCCGAATGCCAGCAGGAATCCCTTATCTCACAGCCAAGTGTGATGTTGGGCAAGAGTGTGGGGTCTGAATTGATCCTTTCCAAGGTGTGCAGCATGGCCTCCACTCTCTGAATGCCATACTGCTCACGGACCGCCCCACACTTCCTCTCATGAACTTTGTCCACCGTTGGCTGGTGGTGGACAGAGAAGAGAGCTCCAATAATGATGTCACCGGGCATATGAGCCACCACTCTCCTCTCATTAGACTGTGCACTCCCACGGACATCTTCTTTCAAAAGTAGGACTGACAGGATCAACAGAAGGACCATTTTAGGAAAGGAGTTCAAGCTGATAAAGACATCATGGTGGGGGAAATGCAGATTTCCAGTAGGTACTATCAAATGATGTCCTGTGTTGAGTGGCACATCAAAAAATTAGCCAACAATTTAGACGTATTCTCTAAAGGATGACCAGGTGCCCAAGTAGCATTTACTTAGATGTATCCATATTAACATGATATTCAAAAACCTGAAAAAATACAAAAGAATATGCCTAAGTACCTTAACAGCATAAGTACACCTGGTTTAAGAAGACTCTGACCATCCATGCTAGTGGACAGATAGACGGCTATGATATAACAGATTACAAAAGAACAGAATTGAAAGTGTTTTGTGGTCTATCATCATTGTGATTTCATGAAACAGGTGATATAGCTTCTCGGTCTTGACTTCTTTGAATTATTTTTCATTTGTTCATCAGAAGTACACAAAACCAAATATGATATATGGCAGGTATATATCTTCAGGCAGAGGTGACAAAGAACAGCCTAGTATCAAACCTAGACTGTAAATTAAATCTAGAAAACGTTTAATGTATATATATATAAACCATATGTTTTTTCAGGCAGAAAAAGGAGTTAGATTTTACTTTAACCATAATGGGAATCCACTGTAATGTATTCAGGGGTGTGAATTAGCTTTTTGATATTTTCAAACCTGATAATTTTTTCTAGCTCCACTATGGAAAATAAACCGGACATGGGAAAGAGTTGAAACAAAGATATTGAAAGAGGTATTGGCACTACTGGGATAACTGGAGATGTGGAGGAATTTAATACAGAGTTATAGTACTATAAAGTACTTCTTTAGGTATTGATATGGAAATAAGGACAGAGACTGCACCAACTAGTTACTACAGAGCCAAAGAAGACAAAGGAAGGAGCAAACCAAGCCCTAGATACAGGTACTCACTATATATATATATATAATATACATATATTATATATATATAATAGGGAGGGAGAACATATAGTTTTTTAAATTAGTGACCTCTGGGGGATGGGACTGTTGCCAATTGTCATTTTATTTTAGTTTTCGTTAGGCTTTAATTTGTTTCCAAATTTTCTTCCCTAAGCATGTATTAGTTATTCAATTATAAAGAAGTTGTCTTTAAAGAATTGGAGATGTTTCTCAGTAGCGCAGCACTTGTCTAGCATACACAAGACATTGACTTCACACCATACTACTACCAACAAACAAACAGGAAACTATATTTTCGTCCTCTTCCAATGCAATGTAAAGAAAACTGAATAGTCACACCTGTAATACATAAGCCTGTGTTCATATAGTATAGAAGAAACATCAGAGATGAATGAGGATGGTGATCATTTCAAATCAAACGATAGAAGAGAAAGTAGCAGGCTGGAATATTACAAAGCGAAGTGCCCTGAAAACGTAAGTAACAGGCATACAAATTTTGGGGAAAATCATAAACTATTTCAAATATAAGTTCTGTTTTTTATTTTGTTTTGTTTTGCTTTGTTTTGTTTTGAAGCAGGATCTCCTTGTAGCCTCCAGCTGACCTAGAACTCACTATACCAGGCTAGCCTCAATTTCAAGAGATCTGTCTCCCTAGTTCTGTAATTAAGGGCCTGCACCATCAGGCCTGGTACCAGTTTTGAGATTAAGAAGTGTTAGTAAGGGGATGAAGAGATGGCTCAATGGCTAAGAGCACTGATTGCTCTTGCAGAGAACCCGGGTTTGAGTCCCAGAACCCACATGGCAGCTAACACCCATCTGTAACTCCAATTCCAGGAGATCTGATGCCCTCTTCTGACCTCCACGGGCACTGCAGGACATGGGTTCACTTAAACACATGCAGGCAATACACTCATACACAAAAAATAAAAATAATAATTTTTTTTAAAAAAAGAAGTGTTAGTAAAATGCTTAACGCCTCAGTACAAGAATATTCCCTCTTCATGAATGGCAGTGGTATTCATTGGGTTGGCTTATGGTGATCAACATAAAGTACCAACTATTTTAGTCTTTTAAACTGAATAAGGCCCCATGCATTCCTGACAGAATCCTTTGTTGTTGTTGTTGTTGTTGGTTGTTGTTGTTGCTGTTGTTATTAACGTTCCAAAGAAATTCTGTGGTTAGGTGGTGAAGGCAGATAATTTTCTGCCATTACACTTGGTCCTCCAGAGAGTTTTCAAAATAATTGAAGAGTCTTATACTAAAATTTACATAATTGGTCCTCTATCCCAGATCGAGAAAAAATTTCCACATCACTAAGATTTATAGGGCTGGAAAGATTATTTCTAAGTAGAAATAATGTAGCTATAAACATAATCATTTATTTCAATTTAAATTCATAGGATTAAAAAAATTACCCAACGTTTCCAACAGCAAATTCTTCAGTAATATGCAAAATAAGAAAAAAAACTGACATATTAATGGTTTCAGGTACTCAAACGTATTGTGTAATAGATTACTTTGGATGTTACCATCCTTACCAACCTAGAATCTTAAATTGTTTGAAAATGACTAAGTCTCACAGACTACCTTTGAAACACAGGTGACATTTCTTTAGGAATTTATGCAATTATTTTGCCTCTTCAAGAATACTGATGGTTTTTAAACTTCCTCAGGTTTTCAAAAAATCTAGTATGGACACAAAATGAACATAAACTTAAGTCACATTTCTAACTTCTTCTACTCCCTCTTCACTGTTTCCTTCAAATGTTTCCATGGCAGCAGAGAAAGGTTTGCTCTGTATAGTACCAAACACTAAAATTAAAATCTCATCAATAACTACATGTTCCAGAATAATGAAGTGTTTGGCAATACGTAAAAAAAAATATTTGGTACAAAAGCTGACATTTTAGACAAGAAAAAAAGGAATAAAAATGCTGGTTAATTTTCTCATGAAGTTATCTGAACACTCCCAAGATACCCATTCAGATCCCTAAGACCAAAGAATTGGGGTGAGTCTTTATTGTCATGGTCATTAAATGGAGAATAAGTGAAGAAAATCAATGACAATGACAAAGTGTGACTTGTTATTAATGCCAGAATATGAGACTAGACAAGATCTATCAAACATATGAGGCTGAGCTTTCAATATCGTGTGTTTAAATATGGTTTGTTTTTTTTTTAGCAAAGCCATATATATGCTGGAGCCTCATGATTTTCTCTATTTTATATGTTAAACTATTTACCTCTTTCAAACTTGTATTAATTATCAGATAGGTGATGATATAAAAAGGAGTAAAATGTTGTACATTAATACGTTTACCATTTTCTTTCTTGGAGTACCTATTAAGCCAATTATATATTCATTTTTTCACATATATATGGCTTTTCTATTTTATTCCTCTCTCTTGTGGACTGAATATTCAAGACTAAACAAGGTATATATGGTCCTGATTCTCAAAGAATTTATAAGTCAGTATTCTAAACAACAGCATTAGTGGACAACTAATGAACAAAAAGAATGATGGCAGGAACGATGAAAAGAAGATTCTCATGTTGAAAGTGTAACTGGAGCAAAAAGGAAGGGAGGAACGGAGGCATAATGCAGCTGGAAAGCTAAGAGCCATGCTGGTACTCCTAAACTTTTATAAAACTCAGACAAAAACCCAGCATAGAACAACAGAAATGTACATCAAGTCCCAACCCTAGATGAAGAATTATTGGCAACTGATTGCTGCTGGGTGATGGAGAGTAGATCTCTTTTAAGGGAGTTACTCTATACAGGCTGAGTACACTAAAGTGGATGGACTTGCACCGAAGGATAAATGCTTGACCAGATAGAACTTAACATTTGATAGAATGCATGAAATTCAAAAATGTGGGGGCTATTGGGTGTGCAGATGGGGGAGGGAGTCTAAATTTAATGAAGATCTATTACAGGAAATGCACAAAAACTTAATAAAATATTTTTTAAAGAGAAAGAAACATGAACATTAATTGCAACTGAAAGTCATTCTGAACATGTAGGAAAATGACAGGGAAAATCCACATTTAGGATTATTCAGGCAGTAGGATGTTCTGGATAGCAAACTAAAGAAATCTGATAAGAACACTTAGTATAGATGACAGTGACTTGGCTATGACTGAAACAGTAAAAATAGAAAGAAGTGGACATAGATTTAATCCCCCACACACAGAATGTATATTTTTATTTATTTATTTATTTTTACACTCACTCCCCAGATATAATTTTTATATAAAAGCAATAGAGGCTACTGGGTATGTTAATGAACTAGATATGGATAGAAAGATAGAGAAAAGAATGAGTCTATTCCTGGCATTCTGTCTTCTTAGATTAACACTAACAATAGACATGGGATAGACTGATACAGGAATAGGTGAGTAGAAGAAAAAAAAAATGATTGTCTTCTTATTTTAAATTTGAGATGATCTTGATGTGCCCAGAAACAGATCGCAAATAGGAAAGCGGTATATAAGGTATGAATTGGAGGAGAGTTTTAGTTTCAGATATAAATTTAGAGCAGCCAATATATAAACTCTGAGGAATGCATGAAATCACAAACCTATCAAAAGTGAAACTAAGAAGTGAGGTCTTCTGGAATCCAGGTAGTAAGAAATCCAGCTGAGCACAGGAGGTAGCCCAGGCAGTGTGAGATACAGCAAGAGCATGAGACATCAAAAATGCAGGCTCATCTAGCCACCATATGTTCACAGGCATATCCAAGACTTTCATGTTGCACAGAAAATGTATCTGGTTCTCTTGGAAATGTATTTTCTATGTGTATTGTATATCCTGATGACGCTTGATACAGTAGCTGTCTGTACATTTATATATGTGTGTGCATTGTAGGTTATATTAATAAGCCTTGTAAAACCCCTGAGAAATAGGCATTATATTATTTCTGTGAATATATAGTGTTGCAAATAGTGGCATATGTTTTGATAAGTTAAAAATAACTAGTTGTTCATTTATGCAGTGATAAAGCTATAATTGTTTATATCTTGTGGCTCCAAAATATATCTTTTCACCATCAGTGATGGCCTCATTGCTTCTTCCTATAAGAGAGTCATTAATGAAGTCCATGAAATTGATTGGGAGCATCCAGATACATCTTGAGATTGATAGCAATGTACAGGGTTGCCTTGCAATTTAGAGGGTGAAGAGTCTTCCGGGAAAAATGGTGATTCCATATGTATATGATGTGTACGGTATAAGAACATGTGTGTGTGTGTGTGTGTGTGTGTGTGTGTGTGTGTATTCCAAATTAGTTTCAGCCATCAATTTAACACATCACAGGGATCATCTGATGATGTCTAAACTGAGAGATTACCCAAATCAGTATGGCTTGGAGTGGTATCTGTGAGAGATTAACTTGATTGACGATTAATGTGGAAGGAAACAGGCCACTGTGGACAGCATCATCCCTAGGCAACACTATCCCTAGGCAGGCGGGTCTGTGCTATATAGGAAAGCTATGAGACTGTGGGAGAGCCAAAGAATGAGTGAGTCAACAAGCACCTTTCTTCCATTGTTCTTGACTCCAAGTTGCTATCTTCAGTTTGTACCCTAACTATCCTTGATGGTGGTTTATGATCTGAAAGTGCATGCTAAATAATCCCTTTAACCAGTAAGTGGATTTTGGTCATGGTATTTATCACAACATGTGTGAAGTGTAGTGTGTGTGTGTGTGTGTGTGTGTGTGTATGTGTGTGTCTGTGTGTGTGTCTGTGTGTGTCTGTGTGTGTGTGTCTGTGTGTATTTCTATATATTCCATCCACCAAAAGATTATGAAGCCAAGTGCCAAGAAATTACCTTAGTAATAGGTTATTGGGGCTGAGGGATAGCTCAGCAGGTTAGGGTACTTCCTGTATAAGCGTGAGGATTTGAGTCCCTAGCAGTCATGTTGAAAACAGATACAGGAAGATCATTGGGTCTTGTTGGCCACCATCCTACCTCCAGATTCAGTGAGAGAATCTCTCTCAAGGGAATAAGACGAAGACTGATAGAGCAGGACACCTGACAGCCTCCCCAGGGAAGTACTTGCATACACTATATAGAATACACCACACACACATGCACACACACACACACACACACACACATACACACACACACGAATAATAATTTAAAAATATACCAGAAATGTTTTACAATTCATCTTATTTTAAAAAAGCACAAAATAATTTCCTATTCACTTTCAAAATGCTATAAATTAATAGAAGGTGAATTCCAAATAGTCCAGTAAATAATGCATCATATGTATCACTCAGTTACCCAATAAATACTCATTGAGTGATTATTTTGAAACAAACATTCTTCTAGGCCCTAAGGACTCCATTGTGGATATGGTAGACACAAGTTTACGTTCTCATGGATCCTGTACAAATGTAAGTGTGGGAGTTGTTAGATAATAAACAATATAAGTAAGTAAAATTCTCCATGCCACAGAGTATTGATCTTTAAAGAGGAAAAGTAAAAGGCTGTTAAGAAAAATATAAAGTGTCAAAGATGTGAGAATGTTAAATAATGTGGCCAAAGAAGTATGAACTGAAAAGGTAATATTTGAATAAATATAATAGATAAGTAAAGTCAGTCATGAAAACATCCAGGAAAATGACATTCCAGACAACAGTCAAAGCAAATACAAAATCCCTGAGACCAGATTTTGCTTAGTCTTGAGGATTCCTGAAGGCGCTGATATGCCCAGTGTGAATCTGAGAGAGAAGCAGGCAGTTACTGTGGGGACCTGTTAATGTGTGGAGCCTGCATGGCCTTCAAAGACGGTGGCTTTAACAGTGCATGAGAACGTTTTCCTAGAAGGTTCTTCAGCCAAGAAGGGTTACACTCTACCTCTCATTTTAATAAGAATAGGAACAAAGGGCAGACACTATGGAACAGCTAAGAATCCATGTAAAAGACTTGGGTGAATGTGGCTGATGGGGGGAGGCAGCACATACAAGATGATAGGAAATATACTGAGTGTGTTTTGAAGGTGAAATGAAAGGGTTTTCTGTCAGACTGCCTTGGAAAGGGAGGGAAAGAGAGGTATCAGTGATGGCATCGAACAAACAAAGGCTGGCATCTTGTCTTGGTGGGTGAGTGGGAGGCATGGAAGAGCAGATTTGGATGAAGACATCAGAGGTTCTGTTTTAGATATTTACTAGAATTAAAGAAGACATGTGGACTAAGCAGCTGGATGTACAAGACTGAATTTCTGGAAAGAGTTCTGAATTGTAGGTAAAAATGTGGGAGGTATTAGCATACAGAGGTTCTTTTCTGCAAACCAAGAACCTGGATGGAATCATCTAGGAAATAGAAAAAGAGAATCTAGTTACAGAGACTGTATTCCAGTGGATTTCCTAGGTCCAAATTGCCTCAGAGACAAAGATAGACTAATAAAGAAGCCTGGACAATGTTTGAAATACAAACTTTCTCTGATGCAGTTTGAGTGGGAGGTATAGACAGTGATATAGAGACTAACCACATTATCTTAATCAGAAATAAAAGGCAGGCATGGTTTGATCTTCGTGATAAATATCATGAGTGGAGGTGAAGTCATGCATGGAGATTGAAAACACACAGTTAATTTCTACTTTATTCTTTGTCTTAATTTGTGTTTTCTAAATTTCAAAGTTTGCTAATAGAGTTAGACTACTTTAAAGCTTAGGGGATAGATTCCTTCTAATTTTCTGCCTGGATATCCTTGGTGAACTAACTTGCCTCCACCTATACCCCCTTAGGAGTCTGCTAGTTAAGTTAAATCTGTTCTGTCCAAGAATGTACTACTTCTCTTCCATGGCTTTGTTCAAGCTGTATCTCATCCTGGCAATGGTCTTGGTGGTAGATTTGAGAGTATAGGCTTGGAATTCAGTAAAGCTGACAGTGAATCTTGCCACTTCCCTTCATTGGCTGTGTGCCCGTGGGCACTTGGTATCTCTGAGCCTTGTATTCTTACTAACAATGACAAGAGATTGTTATCTGCCTCCATATGTTCTTCTGAGTATTGAATGAGATAATTCTATTTTTAAATGTTTCTTTCCAAAATCTCAGATGCCTTGTTTGTCCTGCTCCCCGTGTCCTCTGACTACACATGGGCATCTTTATTCATACTTTTTCTAATGGTTTTTATTTTTAAGTTAATGTTGTAGCCATTTATATAAATTTCCACTTACAACAGATTTCAGACCTATTAATAGTAAAATATGCACTATCCTTAGCTCGATTTTGTAAAAATCTTTTCATGAAGTTAGATGTTTGATAAATCCTACGTGTGCAAAGAATAAAATGAATTGCCTCTTTTTGACCTGTTTGACTCCCTGGCTGGCATTCCTGGAAAGCCTCTCTTCCTTCCCCAGAAAACTAAAAAGTATGCAATGACGCTCTCATTCCCAATGGGTTTGGTACCACAGGATAAGAAAATCAGCCTGGGAAAGTCAGAGAAGAAGCATGAATACGCCCCTTGGGCTTCCAACAAATTAAGTAAAATAGCATCATAGATACACAGAATACCCTGGAGATAATTTCATGTAACTGAAACGCCCCAGAGATTAAATTATTTATAGCAGACTGAGATCAGAATGTAACAAAATTTGATTTCACTTCGAAATTCAGTTTTAATTACTTTAAATAATTAGTCTTCTATAATGTTCTAAGTGTACCATTTTATATATTAGTATTAAATCACTCTCATATTGTTCTGTGCATAATTTATGCTGTGGATGTTATTTCAGGTTAGTTCTTTTGATGATTGGAGACAATAATGACAAAATTAAAATAGAAAGACAAGGCTGAATATGTTGTTCACTGATACAGTACTTACCAAAAGTATGAAAGTTTCTTAATTTAACACCAAACACTTACAAAAAATATATCGTGATCTTGCCATGTGATAGGCACCTTGCTTAGACTTTTCACTTTTAATATTACTCAGTTGTCTAGTAAACTGTGTGATAAATCACTGGTACATATTTTCTGGATGATGACTCAGGCTCAGAGAGATGTACCACTTTGGTCAAGCTTCACAAGTGAGTAGCAGAGCCAAGATTCACATTTAGAATGTCTGTCTCTTTACTGGGGGACGAGGGGAGGCATGCATATGAACACATGTGAGGGACCAGGGCACTCATCCATAAATGCACATGTGAGGGGCAGAGGTGATATCAGTGTGTCTCCCTCAACTGCTTCTTTATCTTACTTTTGGAACAGGGGGTAGAAATAAAACTAATGCATTTCTCAACTCTCACCAGTGAAGCTTCCTCATGCACACAGAAGGCCACAAGTGGCCAAAGTGTAGAGAAGAAGAGACTGCATAATGCATGTCCCTGGAAAGGAGTCTTATATTAATCCTCACACAACCATGGCTCAGGGACCATTGCAGAAGAGAGGGTGGAAAAAATATTGTAAGAGCCAGGGTTCCTTAGCCAAGGAACTATTGGCAGCTGGATGAGAGAGAGTTGATCTTCTTTAATGGAGTGACTCTGGATAGGCTGACTAGACTCCAATGGATGAACTTGCACCAAGGGACATCTGGGTACACTAACTTGACTCCATAGACATTAATGTTAAATATATGATAGAATGCATGGAATCTGGTGGGGGGGGCTATGGGGTGTGCAGATGGATGAGGGGGGTCTAAATATGATTAAGATATATTGTATTAAATGCACAAAAAATCAATAAAATTACACATAAAAAAAGAAAAGAGGTCTTTTCACTGAATCTGAGGACTAGCATTTCAGCTAGACTGACTGGCAGGCAAGTCCCTAGGATCATCCTGTCTCTGACCAATAGTGTTGTAGTCTCAGGTGCATAGCACTAGGCCCAGCTTTTTATATCAGTGTTAGGGATATGAACTGAGTTCATTATGGTTGTTCAGCGAGCACTTTCCTTTGACTTATCTCTTCATCCCCAGAACATGTGCTTCTTTTTAATAGTTGTATAGGTTCCAACTCTGTTTCTGCACCCAAATTTATTTAAACACCTGCTATTCTTAGATGATAAGGTGATTTATATATTTTAAATTCTTATAAAAATGTTGCAATTTATTTTGAAAGTCTATTTCACAGATTTCTAAATATGATACTACATGCATTAAATGTATTTACTTTTGAAAATGTATGTTTAAATTTTTAAAGTTGGTATCAAGTTTATTCTAAGTGTGGACATTCTCATTAAGAACACTATACAAGTTCATAAATCAGGCCATTTCTCTTCAGGAAACACCATGAGATGCACTGATTCTCTGAACAAGGATCTGATAGATTAAAGAAGAGAAAATACTACTTTATTTTCAGCATATAGACACTTTTTCCATTGTTGATCTTACTTCTAACTTATAAAAAATGCTAAGAATAATCCAGGAGATCCAATCTGACCTAGAGACCTAGGTTGCTTTCAGCCTTGGCCAAAGAAACTTCTTTTACAGGGGACATATAAATGCTCAAAGTCCTGAGAAGAGACTGAGAGTTCAGTCCAAATTTGGACATCTTCATCAGCCCTCAACCCCCCTAGCCAAGGCTCAGGGAGCATTGAGAAAGGGGAGGAGTGCAGTGGAATTCTGCCTGTTGGACACAATGTCGTTATCATGCTCAGGAACTCATGACAATTGTGGTTACATGTACCAGAGCCACATACGATGAAGCCAACTAAATTCCAATATAGATGGGGGAGGTGTTCTCCAGGACCTGCACCTTACTGAGGAGCTATTAGTAATCAATGTCTTGTGGGGAAGGCAGAAACATTCTTCCTTAAGGGTGTGAACATTGGCATGGTTCACATGCTCCCGTGGATGACTCCATATTTATGTACATTTGGAAAGAACTGTGCATGGGGGATTGGACTTAGTGGGTTATCAAAAAATTAAAAGAAGACATGAAGTTAGGAGGAGATGGTGTTGGGGGTTAAAGGATACAGGGGTATATATGATCACTTTTCATTATATGCATTAAAATTGGCAAAGAATATAGGCACTTTTTAAAGGATAATTGATTATCCCCATTTCATATAATAAAAAAAGTGTTTTGTTTTTATTTTTGCTTTTTTCATCCTTAGATTATATGTCTTAGGTTGTAGGGATGGTATCTTGGTGGACAAAAAGTTAGGTCCTTGACATAGGTAATGGGCAGGCATTATTTCTTATACTAATTAAAAATACTTCAAAATGGTATAGGTCTATGCTGTAATCATATGGACGTTTGTAATGCACTCAGTGTGGGCAAACATATGGATAGTTAAACTTACATGATAGTTCATTAGGGTCCTGATTTCAGAGGTACTCCAGTGTTTTACTTTCTCTTATATTTCCAGATTCATGGTCTACTATCACTAGTCATTGCCCAACATAGAAATCAATAGACATGGATCTAATGAACAAACAGTATTTTACCCTAAGTAACTATGCAGCCTATATGAATATGCAAAAGAGATATTGCTGGGTAGAATTTGCTATAAACAGCAAAAGACAATGTAATCAGATTTACAGCTCACATTGTCTTTTGTTTTCATAGTCTTAAATACTGACCATCTTTCTGGCACAGATGTCTCATATAACTTAATCCTCACACAAGCAAACCACATAGTTCAGGGCATCAACACTAACATGATTTCTTCTCCATGAGCCATTGCTTTATCACAGAGTGTCAGTATTGCATATGCTGCATTTGTCTTTGGTATATTTAAAGAAACAACTGCATGCATAGGTGTGAGGCACTCAGAAGTATACTGATACTAAGAACCATCAATGTGAGGCAGCTTCACTGTCATCAACATCTGAAGCACGCATCTGTGGCCTTGTAAACAAGAGAGTACTGCATCACTTTGTTTAGCTGTGCTTTAATCCCACCCCCAAAGTCATAAATGGTACTGTACAAAGATGAAATCTGCAATTTTATGCATTAGCTAAAAAGTGCTGGCTGTAGAACAGAGCTCACAAATTCATTGTAGATCATTTAAATAAGTGGTTTAGAAGCCCACGAAGACCTGAAGCAGCCTTTTGTAACAAAGCAATAAAAATAACACAATCCACCATTTCTAACTGGTCTCAATTTAATTATCAAGCAGGGATTTTAAACTTCTACCCATTTTGTAGCCTTCAGCGACTTTGTTCGTATTTATGGCATGCCTTTAAAGAGTGTTAAAAATTATTGTTCCTATTAGAATACCTATCACCAGATACTTGAAAATACATTTTGCATTTTATAAACTGACCTATATTTACTTATTAATAGCCAATATTTATTCAGTCTGCATTAAAATATATAAATATTGTTTGAGACTTTCAGTAACCATAGGAGGGAGCATAAAAACTAAATATACTAATTCCTGCAGTTATTGGGGGTTAGAGGTAAAAATTTTATTAAAGCCTCATATCTATTTAAAAAAAGAGTTAGAACATGAACCCGTCTCTGACAACCACACTTCATATAATCAAATGGCAAAGCCCTGGGAGGGACCAAATGGTTTGGTTGTTTAAAGCTTACATACTAATTGCAGACCATTCCACTAAATGGTTATGTAAGGCCCATCTATTAGTAACTATATTTAAAAAATCAAATTAACTTGCTTAGCTCAGCTTACTGGCTCATTTCAATCATGGCTTTTTAAGCACTGTGCTCCTGTCATTTGGGACTAGATCATATTTGTTGTAAAGGGACTGTCTTGTCCACTGGGGGAAACTCAGTAGTATCACTGTTATCTCTCTATTGAGCCAACATACTGACAGCACCCTTTCCTAGTTATTTAAAAACAAAACAAAACATAAAACCAAATATGTTCTCCTATATTCCTGAATGGCCTCTTCATGTCAAAATCACTTCTAGCTCTAAAACACTGATTCACATGAAAGTCATCGAGTAATATTCACATAACCAGCAAAGGAATGTACAGATAAGAGCAGCACACCCAGATTCCTCATTCCCCAAATCCTTTTTCTGAAAATCCCAAATAATAACTAGGAGGCTACATTGGCATAAGTTTGCCTTCTAGGCTTTGCCATTAGTTTCTGTATGAGCTTGTTCCTGGGGATATTATTTCAATGGAGAAACATAATTTCAACTATGAAAGTTATGGAGGCATTCTTTTACATTCACAAAGCATAGTTCTGAGCATCCACAAATTATAGTAAATGAATGTGAGAGGTGCTTAGGATGCACGTTCTCAAGCAAAGGCTGCTTCATTGGAGTTTTAGTATTCATTATGTCTTTAACAGGACAGTAAAACCTACTTTATACAGCATGTTACATATAAGATTTTCAAAATCTTATTTCACTGATTTTTTAAAATTAGTGATAACGTTATATTACATAGTGCTCCTAAAGTATTATGTTACATTATTATAAATTGATTTTAAAATTATTTTAAAATATTTTATTTATTGTTTGTACTTTAGGTGTATGGGTGTATTGCCTACATGTATGTAAGTGCAACTGTGTCATGTAATGTTCAAAGCGGTCAGAAGAAGATGCTGAGTTTCCAGGTACTGGCATTACAGATGGTTGTTTGCCACCATGTGAATGCTGGGAATTGAACCCGACTCTCTGCAAGAACAGCCAGTGCTCTTAACCACTGAACCATCTCTCCAACCACTTTAAAATGATTTTTATTATCCCAAAATAAAATGATGTCAGTTGTATTTTTATTGTGCTCACTAGTGCCACTGTGATTAGGAAACTTTCATTTTCCTTAAAATATTTATGCTTAAAAGTTTAAAATCTGTGACTTGCTGGGCAGGTGGCACATGCCTTTAATCCCAGCACTTGGGAGGCAGAGGCAGGTGGATCTTTGTGAGTTTGAGGCCAGCCTGGCTACGAGGAGACCCTGTCTCAAAAAGACAAAAAAAAAAAAAAAAAAAAAAAAAAAAAAAAAAAAAAATCTGTGACCTATACTCAAAACTACTGTGACAAGTAATCATTAGAGAAATCTTCTATATCTGACATTTTATAATAACACAATCCTATCTGCATAAAATATACTTTTTTGCTTCTTCATCTTTTCCTTTAACTTTTTTGAACACTTTCACTAAAAAAAGAAGACATTTGAAACTGCAATTATGTAGCGTTTTGATTTCTGATTATCTCCAAACATATGCATGTCTAATTTTAAATATTCTTGAATGTTTGAGAAAAAGACATTTTTGCACACCCTCTCACAGAAGTAGGTGCTGCTGCCTGGAAGTTAGTAGAATTCTAAAAGGTCACCTAATACACATGAGCTGCAGAATAATACCATGGTATGAGTAAGAATTTGAGATTCAAATGTCCCTGGATTTAAACACCTGCTTTGTTATGGTGTGACCTCTGAGACATGGGACAAGTTAGTCTCTTTTTAAACTCACTTTGTTTTACACAAAGCAAATATAAAATGCAGTCCATGCGGCTGTCGAGAAAATAATAGCAAATGAATCCAAGCAACATGTTATATCGAAAGGCCTGAATAAATAATGTTCATAACTTATATACTCTTCACTATTGGTCAGATAACTTATTCAGATTCATACTATTAATTATCATATCCACTAAGTAACATTAATATCATCGGAACATGTTCCCTCTTATACAAATAAGGAAGCTTGTGTATAATGATTTTAAGTCCCTTGCCAAAGTCACTCAGGTACTCAGCAAAAGTTAAGGTTCACATTTAGATAATCTGGTGCCAGAATCTGCACTTCCAAATACATTGCAGACTTCAATGCACTGGAAAACACAGTGAAAGAATCCTCATTGCTTAGTTACACCTTAAATTAATATCATCAAAACAGGTATGTTCAAGTAAACCTAACGTTTTGTTCACATACTTGTACCCATATGAGACAAGGGAATACTGAGAAAATATTACTGATTTATAAGCAAATGAAAATGAAAACTCAAAAATTAATATGTTCTTTTCTTGGGTTGTACAAATATAACATAAAATTATTTCTTGGGATGCTTCTACCTAATGTCTCTAGAGTTTCACTTACCAATATGACACTAAATGATTCCTTGGAACAAGGATTCATATTTCCAAACACATAAATCCAACTCTCTAGTTCTATATAACACATTTCAGGATCCCCAAATTAAATTCACCATAGCATATCACATATACTAATATCAAAAATAGTCTTCATTATTTCACAAAGTAAGTTTAAATGGGATCTATTTAAATAATCAATAGAAATTGTATAAAAATAAATGTGTATGCTTATATATATTACTACAATAGCAAAATGTACAGAGAGCTATGTGTCTTTCTTCATCTCACAAAGGTAACAAACTTTGAATGAAATATGTACACAAATAAATACATTTTTACTATAAAAACATTTTTATAATACAAATAAATTTTTCATAATTTGCTTCATGTCATATTTTCCACTTATACTATTACTTCCTTATTAGTACTTTATTTAGTTTTTCTTTTTCTTTTTAAAACATGGTCTCAGGTAACGCAGGCTGGCATTGAACTTGCTGTATAACTCAGGATGACTTTGAACTCTTGATCCTCCCACCTCTACTTTTCAAGTGCTGGAATTATAGGCATATGCAGCCGCAACCAGCTTTAATTTATTTTTTCCTAATCCAGAATGTTCTCAGAACTCTTCAAGAAGATAACACAATACTATGCCTATGAAATATGCCATGTCTTTTGAAGAAAAGTAAGATACTAAGAACCATTAAAGTTATTTACTCACAAATATAAACATATTTAGTGAAGTAAATTAGTCAGTTCACAAACATAACAATGTCACAACTCAGAAAAAAAAACCTGAAAATGGTATGTCATTGCTCAAAGATCCTCAAAGCCTGGATCATTTGTGCTGTATGGATCTATTATCTTCCAATAAAATTTTCAGTGTTCATCTGGCATTTGTCAGCATGGTCAGCTAAGAAGTGATGGTAGAGGCTTGAGTATATGTGTGCTAATGAAGTGAAGCTTTGAACGAGTACTTGGACTTTTCAAATTCCATCTGTCTCCAAATAATTTCAGCATGACCTATTGTAAATAAACAATGAAACGTTTTCTTTTAGTTCTTTCTCTCTTCTCCCCTTTTGTTCCCTCTAATTTGAGTTTATAACCCACAGGCTAAACATTTCTGTGTAATCTCACAAATCTCTAAAGGGTGAAATTAAAATACATGAATTCCAAATTTTGTCATAGAGTATAAATGTATATGCAAAGGTTTTTCTGTTTTGTTTTGTTTTTAAGAGGAGTGGTTGTTCAGAAAGTATGCAATGCATATTTCTATGGAATTTTTGTGGTATCTGTCCAAAGTGCTGAAAATGTTTCCACTGGAGCAGGCTGCAGATTTTGTGGCCGGTACATCAGTGTAATGGTGACTTTGGGATGCAGTGTTGTCTCTTTCTAAACCAATGATCTTTCGAAATGGAAACTCACATCATAAAGGACAGAAGTATTCATAACTGTCCATTAGGTGTGTAATTACATTGCAATAACAGATAAATTGAGAAGATTCACTTCACTTCATAAAGAAAGCACAAAGCACACACATCAAAACATGCCTAAACCCTCAAAAAGTTATAATAAAATGTTAAATGTCTCAGAATCTCCAGAGGAAAGGGATGCGTAGGTGCCGGGCAATGCTCTCTAAGCTGTTCTAGTCAACCAGCCTGAACCAGCCCTGGGAATACAGGCAATCTTTAGCTCACTCCTTAGGCATTTCAAACAATAAAACACCGTGTTCAGAAATGAAAAGAAGAGAGCAGCATGAATTAACCTTTCCACTGGTCAATACCACTTATTTTAAAGAAGTAAAGTGATGCCTAGTACCCACTACCTGCTTGGATACTCAAACTGATTCAAATGAGGCAGAATGAATGTTCTGACTAAATAAACTATAAGACTTTATTTTCCCCTTCTGAAAGCCCCCTTTTACACTGCTTGCACTCTGAAGAGAGATGTAGACAGCCATAAATTCCATCACTGGGTGAAGAAACTTCCAGGCCAACCACCACCTCACCCTGAGGGATCCCAAGTGTAGATTAGACTCAGAACACCTCTTCCTTGGTGGGACTGCCCTGGTTTCTTTTCACCAAGTCCTGTAGCCTGGGCTCCCTCTTCTGCATATGGCTCTGCTGCCCCGGAGTAACCGGGTAAGCTTTGTGTCTGAGATTAAGGGAAGGGTCCATCCATGGGAAAAGAAAGAGTGCGGGGGTGGGGGTGGGGGATTAGAGTGACATTCAGATCCAGGCAATCTATCCTGAGTGAGATATGCTTTCAGCACCACCCACTGTCCCCCCTCTCCCTGCAGGGAGCCCTGGAGCTTGACCAGGACCAAAACTATGGGTAAGCTTTCCTTCCTCCTTTCCTCCTCTGCCTTTGCTTTTATCAATTTCAAGCCTTTGGGTGGTTTGGGGAAGTAAAGTCTGCTTCCGAAACCATGTTCCTCTTGCCTTAAAGAGCAAGCTCTCACTCTCAAAGGCATACAAATGGCCTGTCTCAGCCCTTGGATCTCTTCTCCTTTACCCTCTTACTCGCGCCTTTTCCAATAACAGGTATAATTAACCATGGCCTCCTGCAAAAGGAGCAGATGTGAACCTCCTCAGCTCCGGTCGCTACCCCCACATCTCCCCTCCCGCTCCACCCACAGTCTCCCTCCCCTATACCACACTGTGAGCTGCTACAAAAGCCAAAAGCTCCTAAATCCTTCTCAGGTCAGAGGATACCTGGGCACACAAACACTTAGCAAGCTTACCCCCTGTCGGCCACGCAGCGGATAGTGAGATGCCTCTAGCTAGCCTCTTGTAGTAAAGTTGGTTCGCGGGGATCAGCGGGGTTGAGCCAGGCTTTCCAGTCCCGGGCTGCCCCCCCCACCCCAAGATGATCTCAAGCTCATCCCCAGAGCTCCGCGTGCACAGAACAGCCGAGCTGAGGGCGGCGTGTGCAGCAATCTTCCCGCTACCAAGAAACGGGGGAAGGGGAGAAGGGGAGAGCGGAGGAGGGGAGGGGTGGTAGTTAGTATTTATAGAGAAGAGACTTCTCTGTGCAACTTTTTGGTGCCACCAAGTGGCACAGTGAGTTCGTTTAGGAACACAGACTCCTGGGCAGATCAGGATGGGCAGACAAGCTTCAAAGCCAGAAACTCACATGGCAGGGGTGCTGAAGACACCCCCGGAGTTGAGCTTGTGAACATTGCACCATCTCAGCATCTGGGATGCAAATCCATAAATCCTAAGAATGAATCTATATTGATGGAGAAAGGACATCTATATCTTCTCCAGTCAAGTGGAAATGGCTTCAATGTATGTTGAGTGACAGATGCTCCTTTGGACTACAGACATGCTTGCCCTAAGGAAAATTTTCCATTCTTTCCTGCCTCATTGACTCCTCTACCTATATTGTAGTACTGTCATATCCCACTTCAAAACCTTCTTCTTGCTGCCCTGAGTGACCAACTTTTCAACTGGGATGTCATTTTCCCTGTGTGAAAATCAATTTTAGATAACTTTCCAAATCATCACATTCACAGTGTGTCACCAAAACATCCTTTTCAATCACTGCCTGACAAACAAAACATGACTTTAGATTCTGTGCAACTGAACCTAACCAAATAGCTCTCAAAACTCCAGAATCCTTATGTTGTGGCTGGATGTTTGGTTGTCCTCACCTCTTTCCAGACCTCTCAGCATGCACCATCCCAGCAACACAGTCAGGATTTGCCATTGTTTTAAATATTTTGAGGGAGAGCACCTTGCAAGTCTATTTATCTGTATTTTCTAGGTGCTCTCCCTCCCCCTTTTTGTATGCAAAGTCTTCAAATCCATACAAACAGGGACACTATTCCATGAGACTTTAGTGTCCCAAAATTCCTTATACTCTCTACTACTTGCAAATGAAGAAAGTGAGTATACAGTGGCTGAAATACTTGCTCAAGGTCACATATTCTCCTAGCATGTAGTCCAAGGGCATCCTGGGTTATGACTGAATGAACATGGATACCAAAACTGTCGGCTAGAACCCTTGTGGTTCTACTACCCCACATAGCACATTCTGTCATAGTCAATTCCCGCTTTCTCTCTATGGTCTCTGTCATCATCCTTTATGAAAGTTCTACCAAGAACTAAGGGTAATGATCCCAGCCAGCTTTGCTAGGCATACATGCATTTAGTTTTAAAGGTCAGGATGTGCTGCTATGCCCCTTAAATGCATCCACAATTTTATCCTTCTGGTATTGTACTCATGCAAGTACCATTTGCGTATTACAATCCTTGGTATTCAAAAGCCAAAATTACCCCCCTCCTTTTGTGCCTTGTTTTGGGGTGCAGCACCAGAAAATGCTCTTAGTAGACTCGGAGAGTTTAATGGCTTCAGCGATCTAGAAGTCTCCTCCGTTGCTAAATGCATGCTTTTTCGGTGCACATGTACCAGCATGAGACATGCAGAGAGACAGAGAAACAGAGACATAGAGATAGAGAGGCAAAGGCTTCATTTAGCTCCGTCTTTTTCTTCCTGATTATTTTAGTTCTTTTTCTATGGAAACAAGCCCACTTAAACCCTTCACTTACGTAAATAAAACACACACACTCAAAAAAAAAAAATGTTGGAAAAAAAACCTCCCATTGGAACCATATCACAGTATCCCAGGCTCCTGACTCAAAATTCATGTCTGATGCACAGGGTACATGTCCTTGCAGGGTGACTTCTTTAAACTTACAGGACCTCCTAGCGTCCCTGGCTCCTACAGTCCTCCACCTGCCCACCACCTGCCCTCCTGGGTCCCTTTAGTCCAAGCTCCCGCCCCTGGCTTGCTCACTCCCCATCCCTGCGCTGGGGGAGGGGCTCCGGCGGCATTCTACATCCCTGGTAACTCTACAGCTGAGAGAATGAAAAATCGCGCTGTGCTTACCAGGTGCGCGCCCTGAGTCTTGCTCCCCCGGCCAGCTGCTGGTTGAGAGCTCCCAGTGCTGTCAGAGAGGCCTTGGCTGCTGCTGGAGCGCTAGTGGCTGCGATGGAAGCGGTAGTGGCAGCCAGCAGAACGGCTGCGGGCCGGCGGTGGTGGCGCTAGCTCTCTCGCGCCAGCGCCTGGGGCACGTGCCGCGCTCTGGCAGACGCAGCTGGAAGCGCAGCGCAGGACTGGCTCCTACTCCTGCACCGCACGACTGGGGACTGCAGGATTGCCTGGGCTTCGGAGCGAACACTGGTCCTAAAGCCTCATGGTCGGCGAGCGTAGCTTTGGGCTCCCTCTCCAGCTAAGTCTATTCCCTCCTGGAGCTGGAAAAGCAGAGCTGTGCTAGGAGGCGTGGGTGGCGTTGTCACTCAGAGAGAGGCTGGAGACCAGGTAGATAGCCTCTTTCTGACAGTTGTACTTAAACTCCTGACAGTGATTGGGAGAAGGGGCGTCATTGCTGGAGGGCAGAGATAGGAAGTCAGGGAACCCTGAGATGATTCAGAAGTGTGAGTGCTTAGAAAGACTGATTTATTTAATGGCATCGTTTATTAATGCCATTTTGCATTTGTCTGCACTTGTAACAAACGATTCTTCCTCCAGCCATTAAAACTCTTCCTTTGTAGCAGTTAAATGTCCTTTACTTCCTCCAGTGACTTGGTTCCCTTCCCCTGCTACTCTATTACTGCACAGGACTGTCAAAAATGTCGAGGCTATCTTAAATTATAAAACACACTTCATTTCTTTGTAGAAAAAGAGATTGGTATAAATTTTTTGCATGGCTTAAACAAAAGAAGGACATTGCAGTAATACCATTATTGCTTAGACAAATTTCAGGAGGTGTGTGACTTTCATAGCTGGATGAAAAATTCAAAGATGACCACACTAACATTAAGGATGTCAGTTATTAGTAACTACTAATAGTTGCTTTTAGACACTTGACCATAATGTTGCATCAGTTATATAACATGAGAAAGGAACCTAAGACTGTATCTACCAAACTGCTTGAGCGTTACGGTGGTATGTTTCTCCCTACCACAGAAACACTTGCACAACTGTGTTGTTGCAGCCCATTTCACAGCAACAACTGATTGGAAACAATCTAGATGTCCACCAACAAATGAATGGCTAATGAAATGTGGTATATGTACACATATACACAATAGAATTTTATTCAGCTGTAAAGTAAAATGAAACTATGAAATTTACAGAAAATGTCTAAACCTGGAAAGTATATTATTCAGGGAGGTGACCCAAACTCATGATGAAAATATCATGTTTTCGCTCATATAGAGACTGTAGCTTTGTAATATGTGCGTGTTGTATATAAACGTCTGCTAATGAGTGTAAAGCCTTAAAAGGAAAAAAACTAGAAGAGATCAAGGGAGGACAAAAAGAAGGGCTTGTGGAAGGGGCTGAGGTGGCAAAATAACATGTGTGAAATGAAAATGGAAAAGAGATTGAGGAGGAGAGATTATCAGGGGAGGAGAGGGAGGAAGGGGAGACGAAGTGGAAGGATGAAACACATTTTTGTTTGAAAATGACATAATGACATGTGCTATCCTCCATGCAAAATGATGTGTTTTTATTTTTCTATGTCTCTGATGGTGGAATTGATCATTTTCAGGTACTTCGAGTACAGTCCACAAGGCAAGTTTCAGTACATTCTAGAAATTTCACCCAAGTTGTAGCTGACCTTCCTGAATCCAATAAAGTATGGGATATTGTACAAGTGAGAAAAATGTTAAATATGAGTGTTCTTAATAAAATGAAAGTAACTTGATTTGTTCCAGTGAGGCAATTAAATGTAATGAATAAAGTGGTCTTGTGACCTAATTATCTGAAGAACTGATGATGAGAATAGGGTCATAGATCTTGTCTTTGTAGGACATTTAGCTTTGAGGAAGCCTAGCATTCTTCAAGTTCTCCAGTCTTCACTTTGGGGCTGAGTCAAAGCACAGAAATAATTGGATTAGCCTCATCAAAAAATTCTCATGTTAAAGTCAAGCTTGGTGGCACATGCCTTTAATTCCAGCACTTGGGAAACAGCAGCAGGTGGATCTCTGTGAAATCAAGGCCAGCCTGGTCTACATAGTTAGTTATAGGCCAGTTGTGGCTACAGGAAGAACTTGTTTCAAAAAAGAATAAAATAATAATAATGATGATAATAATAACAATAACAATAACAATAATAATAGCTCTCATGTTAGCCACATGGTCACTTTAAAGTCTTCAAGATCCTACACATGTTTTCTTCTTTGCCTGTCTCCAAAGGTGATGGAAAGGATGAAATAAGACAGCCTAACCAATCAGAAAAGAAATGCACTCCCTAGTATAATGTGGTTTTCTCAGATCTTATTCACTTCCTATACTCTAAAAGTCAAGATGCAAAGGGAATTCTCCATGTGATCAATACCAATATGTTCAGATGAGAAGGGAACCATCATACAATCTTAAATGACTCTGTGATGTTTAAAAATAGTTTTGTCTCAAAAGTAAAAAGATCAATTATTTAAAAATATAGTTTTGTCTCACAATTACAAAATGGTGAATTACTTAAAATTTAAGTTGTAAGGGGTATAAGAACAATGTCTTAGGTCCCAAAATTACATTCTAATTATAAATTTCTCAGAGGTAAGAAAGACTTTTGTTTTAGGGTAATCTATTAATGAAAATATTCTAATTTTTATTGGGAAGGAAAAAATGATCAATCCATTTATACATATAGATCAACCTTTTTCTCATTGGGGGCTCTTCTACTCCTTCCACACGTGACAGGAAATCCTATTCCCTCTACTTTAAGAACATGTTGTATAAGCCCAGCTCTTCTGGCCTTTCTCAGATACCATGTTGAACCAGATCACTGTCCCCTTTTAGCTATAGATGCCAAATTGGTGATGTTTTAAAGCACACATCTTCAAAGACAACTCACTTGCTGTTTCACTCAGGGTACAAACCTGTGTCTTTTCCATTGGCCTAAATAATTATTGGAATATTTGAATCTACTCATCACATTTTTTAGTATTTATTTTTTCCCTAATAGTTTTCCCCTTTGCTCATTAAACTGCAGTCACCAGCTCTTTCCTGTTCCTCTAAGTTCTCTGACATGTCCTCGTCTAATGGCCTTGTAAATATGTTTCTTTTTCATGAAATGTTTTTTCTAAGTCATGACTAGGGAAATTATTTTGTCTCTTTCAATTCTTTGTAAAAGTCTTACCTCTTTGATTTTAATACTATGAATTATCTTACCCCAGATCTCAGCATCCCTGATGTCCTTTGTTCAATGTTGTTTTCCACTTAGAGCTAGTATTACAGTCCTCAATATGGTATAATTAACTCAGTTGTTATCATAATTGGTTTATTGGATGGCTCTCCCCTGTATTAAGACATAAATTTTTCAAATAATTTTTGTTTAATTAACATATTCCAAACAAAAATTCCAGCAAACAGAAGAAATTCAATGAATATTTTGAATTTTAAGTGATATAAGCTATATCTACTATATACTGTCTTTCATTGTCCAAGTTGGCAACACAGAGGATAAATCTCATAAGTACTTACAGGAAGTATGAAAGATGACTGTGTGACAATCTCTTTTCCCAACTTGGACACAACCACCTCTTATATCATGTTTTTTAGGCTTGAAAGAGGCTGTTGCAATGCTAAATGTTCTGCAACATTTTAGTGATCCAGACCCCTTAGTTAAAAGATAAGTGTCATTAAAAATATGTCTGAGCCAAGCATGATGGCACAAGCCTTTAATCTTAGGACTGTAGAGGCACAGGCAAGTGGATCTCTGTGAGTTCAAGGCCAGCCTGATCTACATAGTGAGTTCCAGGCCAACTGGGACTACAGGGAGACCCTATCTCAAAAAGACCAAATAAATAAATATAAAAAACTAAAAATATAACTTCTGAAATATTTTTCACTAATTAAAAAAGTTAGAATCTTCATAAAGGATTTTATAAAAGAAATAGAAAAATCACATTATGTGGTCTTATATAGTATTTCAACAAAATCCAGGCATATTTTATTATTTTATGTGTATGAGTATGTTATCTGTGTATGTGTAAGCACACCCATATCATGAAGTGCCTGCAGAGGTTAGAAGAAATGTCAGATCCCCTGGAACTGGAGTTATAGACAGTTGTTAGCCCCTATGTGGATGCTGGGAATGGAACCCAAGTCCTCTGCAAGAGCAGCCAGTGCTCTTTACCACTGAGCCATTTCTCCAGCCCCATAAGATGGGATTTTAATTCAAAGGAGTTGTTATTTAAAATCTAGGTCTCTTATCTCTCTTTTCTCCAGAAAAACAAAGAAGAAGAATATGGCTATCTGATTCTGGTTTTCTCCCAATGCAGAGAAGAAATAATGAGGCAACTTAGTAGGAGCTACTGCTGCTTTAGTCATTGTTTCTGAGCATGAAGTTCGTTTGTAGAAGTCCTCTCAACACCCAGCAAACAGAAATGCTCATCCTCACTTAGTGACCACTGGTCACGATTAGCTCTTATCACAAGAGTTTCCAAAAGCCCAGATGAATATCAAGGTGCAGTTCTCTTCAAGTCCCCCATGTAAGGGTGTGATAGGATATCCCACTGGGTATCAGTCTACCAAAATGGAATTTGAAAACTCATTCTGGATGTTTCTTAAATGTAGGAATTGAACAACCTCCTGAACCTTCAAGTCTTATTCCATATCTGGGAATGGGAAATGAGAAAGAAAATTTTTAAACATTGAAATTTTTGGTTATACATAAGGTTGCTGGCAAAAAAGTGTTATTCAATGTCTCAGTAAATTTGTTATTTTTCCCCTCATATTGCCTCATAACCTGTCTCTATTGTTTCAATATAGTACTGTGTATAGGCAAGAATTTGGATAATGGTGTTGTATTATTAGGGTTATAAAATAACAAAATATAACTTCTTTCTCAATTTTTAAAATTTTTTATAGAAATTTCATGTTTTGTTTCTCTTAAAGGTATATAATAGCACCTGTCTAGTGAGGTTGCTGGTAAGATAAGCTATAATGCACAAGACGAAACTGCAGGTCCTGACAGTGGCAGGCACACGGTATTCAGTGCTGACAATGATGGGAATGAAACCTCACTTCACCCTCTATTTAGTTACATCCCAGACATTAGGGTGCCTAAGACACTACATGTGAGTTCCACTTCTTCAATCATTTGGGAACTCAAGAATCAACTTCTACTCTGGTAAAGTTCATCTCTTTATAAATGTATTCAAATCACAGGGTCAGATATTATGGTAATTCTTAGTGAATGAGTTTTGGCAAAAGAAGTGAATTTTTTTTATCTAAAATGAAAACAGATTAAATGTAGTGACAGCAGTATTCTACATTGCACTTACATGACTAAACTGGTCATGCAGAGAACTGCATCATTTAAACAGAGTCCAAGGCCATTTTCTAATAGAATATATGGAAATTTTGCACTATTTGCACAAGAGACAGTTATGGTATCAATAGTTAAAATATAGCTGATGCAACTATTCATAATATATTTAGTCCTAAAAGAGGAATATTAAATACCTGAAACCTAACATTATGGCCAACATACCACAACTGCAGTAGTTCAGTACATTTCTATTGTTTTTCATGCTACATTTTCTTAAAAGCAATTTATTGAGCTAAAATCAAACATTATCTAAAATTATTCTGGAAGCAGGAAAAACATTTTGAAAATTGATGAATACCTTCTGTTATTACATTTAACACTTTTTATATGTCGTTAAAATATGGTAGGGATGTTGAATGGGGCTGGAAAGACACCTGGTTCAACCCAAAGCCTGACTGAAGGAGGGTACAAGAGATCAGAGTGACAGCTGAGGTGAGAAAGCACTCAGTCCTGTTCTTTAATGTAATTGTCTGTAAAACGGAGCCATCAGAATCTCCATAATGAAAAAAAAAAAGAGCTACACTTGAATAGCACCAAATAATACCTAGTAACCATGTGATATAGTATTAATTATTTTCATTATAAATGAGAAGTTACTATAGCAAACTAATAGCACATGAGCAAAAGTACAAACTCTGATATACATGGATTTGACACTCGCCATTTTACTTAATAGTTACCTGAACTAATCAGTAAAAAGTTTCTGAGTCTTGGTTTTCTTATTATAAAGGACAGAGAAAGATTGCAGCTACTACATAATGTCCTGCCCAATTTTGAAGAGATGAGCTCACATTAAGCCATCAGAATAATAGTTCACCTATAGTAATCATAAAATGCTAGTTATTGTAGAAGATAATGATGACTGAGAAAACACTTTAGTTTCCATCATCATTCAACTGCTGTATTGGAATGCAGACAGGAAAAGCAGATCTCATGATTCTCACCTATCCTGTCCTTCTCTGCTAAGAGTTCACACTCTGAAGCATGACATCCAGGTCCCGTGTGCCTCTACCCTTCTTTCTAATCTATTCTTCACTAGCATACATTTTCCTAGCATAGCATGTACTTTCTTCATGACTCTGTTTAATTTTCTGGAAAAATTTAAATATTATCCTCTTCTTCTCCTAATAAATATGTATTTATCCTTTAAGAACAGCTCTAGTCAAACACTGCTCAACACTTTTAAGGGACAGATGCCATTTTTTTCTGCTACCATAGACTTTTGATAAAAGCCCCAGCATAATATACCATACTAAATAATAATTGCTTATTGAGTAAGCATATTTTAATGCTCCCTTGTTGTATACTACTGTGCCAAGAATCTGATGGTGACTAAACACATAGTTAATAAGTAGATTAACTAATAATTTTAACTGCCAGTTCTCACTAACTAGATTCTAAAGTAGCCAAAACTCATTCATAGGCATAGGTGACCTATTTGAGGAATTTTGTACTCATGCTATCATTAAAATCATTCTTGGTATTTATATTTATATAAAATCATTTGAGTTCAAGGCCAGCCTGATATACATAGTGAGTTCCAGGACACTGGACCACAAAAAAATAATTTAAATGATTTTATATAATTATATATATGTGTATATATGACGCTTATAAAATAGTAGGTTTCCAACTGTCTTTTTCAAACACCCATCCTCTGCCCTGCCTTCCCATCCCTCCAAGTGATAAATTGGGGATGGAGGTTTAATTGGGGAGAATAAAAATTTTTATTTAAATTTATTTGAATAGATAGCTCTCTATGTCTAAGAAGATTAAAAGTAAGTTCTTATTAACCATCCACTTTATAAATTTCTGAAGGAATTTTAATGTTCAAAATATTGCAATATGTACTCAATATTCTGTGAAAAAACAAAGAAACATAATGATATTTATTTTCCTTTTGATAATTTCAAAATTAGATGACTTACGTTTTGAATTTATTTTTAACTTACTAAAATAATATGTCTATGTATTTGTATATAATTCCAGCAAGTGTTAACTGAGGAGCTCTTACATATCAGATCTTTACTAAACACAGATGTTTCAGGACATGATAAGTGAAGGCTCTGAAAGTTTAGCCTCCTTTGGATTTCACCCAAAACCTTGCATTCTCATTGTATTACTTGAGACTATGTTCCAAATGATTTCCTGTAGTTGTAGATACACAGGTTAGTGCTTTTAAAACTATAAATATTATATATATGTAACTGTATAAGGAGGTTATCAAGCACAAATAAGAATTCTAAATATATATTTATATATATAACACATATGAGCTCACTTAACTAGCTACAGTATTTAAGTAATTCATTTCCAATTACTGTTCCCCAGATCTCAATATATTGCATTTTTTTTCTAATTTCTTAGGAACATTGTAATAATAGGAAATCCACGTGTATTGTCTCCATTTCCCTTTACCCCACAAGTACTGGTACAAGGCCTCTCTTCCCTCTAGTGTAACAGATGATGATTAGCAGAAAATGAGGAACAAAATTCCTTAAAGAAGAAAGAGAAAACAAAAGAAAGAAAGAAAAGGTGGGATGAGGAAAGGACTAGAGGGAAGAAAGGAGGGAGGAGCATCAGGAATGAAGGGACTAAGGAGAAAGAGCGAGGGAAATAAGAATACCACCGAATAGAATTTTGCAAAACTCCTCAAATCCTAGGACTGTGTAATCTAACCTAAATCTCACAATTTATTTTTTAAAAAGAAAGGTTTAAATCTATAACAGTTTAAATTTAAGACTCAAATTCTCAGCTCATTCTCTCCTGAACTCTCAATATTCAGTGGACTCATGTCTTGGACCCCAGTGACTGCTTTCATGAATATATTAAACAGTAAGAAAAACAGATTTTTCTCTCATTGCTTATTTTCTGAATCCTGGAATCTTCCATCCATTCCTACAGCTTCTCAAGGAATGTTGTCTTTAACTTACATGCTGTTAAGTTATATTTTTAAAAAGTATTGCCCATTGGCTGGAGAGATCGCTCAGTGGATAAGAGCACTGGCTGCTTTTGCAGAGGACCTGGAATTGGGTTCCAGCACCTATTAGCAGCTAATAACGATCCATAAATCCTGGTCTAGGTTATCTGGCAACATGTTCTGTCGTCTGTGGGCATTTCAAGGCATGGTTTCACTTATATACATGCAGGCAATACACTCATACACATAAGATAAAAATAGTAAAATTTTAAAAATTATTACCCAATACCTACTGGCAAATGAGAAGTAAGCAAGAAGTTTTGAGCACATTAACTATTTAGATTGGCATAGAACTGGAGATAGGTAAATGATTACATAGAAGAGTATGGAACCTGGTCTTCATTCCTCTCATGTAATGGATAGTAATATGTTTCATCTTCCATGGAGTCAGAGATCTGTAAACCAAAAAAGAGCTGGTGAAAAAACAGAAAACATAGGGACACAAGCTGTGCTACATGGGCATTAAGTTAATAATCTTTAATGGATTCTAATTTTTTATTCAAAATGTTCTAAATGTGGTACTTCTGTATAAAATAATGCAAGACATAAAATCTTGAATGTTCTCTAGAATCCTTGGCAAGTTTTACTTTTTAAAAATTGCACATAAACTGGAACCCTTGATTTTTTTAGATACCCCATTATTTCTCCAAATTTTAAACCTACTTCTTTTGTTTGATTATGGTATGTCAGGTATTAGGAACAATTAGGTTGGAAACAGATACTTATGTGAACAGAGTACACCAGGGGTCTTCACTACATTCCTTTGTTACTTCTACCTCACTCACATCTTGATCATTCCTTGCCCTGAATTAGATATTAGGCCTTTTTGTTCAAAAGTTCAACAAATTTCTGTAATGACAGAATTTCAAACTATCTGGATGTTTGTTGGTTTAAAGATTTGATACAGATTCTATGAGGATATGGAAAATTACATTTCTACAAATGTCCATTTCTCTCTCTCTCTCTCTCTCTCTCTCTCTCTCTCTCTCTCTTTTCACTATGAGTGTGTAGGACAGGCCTGTCACAAATAAGCAGCATAATAAACCTTTACTAGATAGATACATGAATTGATGTCCTTTCTCTTGATCATACATATGTTCCTGGCAAAAGAGAAACTGAAATTAAGCTATTAAGACATATATTTTAAAAATGAATGAAATTCTGAGATCAAATTAGAAATTATAATTATAATGCAATGTACAATTGCATGCTATAATTTTAACCAGGAAGCAAGGATGGGGTCTCAGTGGAAGACCATAGCAAAATTTCTTGGTATTTTGAGAAAGCTCTTTGTCTTCTTTATAGTGCCTTGTGGGCCTACAGTTCATGATATCAGATCCTCCAGCCTGAAGTAATTATTCTTCATAGATATCAAAGAGACTACATCAAAAAGCAACATTAAGACACTGACAAAAATTTTAAAACATGGAAACATCAGTATATGATGCCTCTGGCAGTTTCTATGAAACTCTGAAAATGACTTAGCATAGATATCAAAAATATTGGAACAGGAGAACAGCAATTCAGCCTCATTTGTCTCAGTATTTTTAACAGTTAGCCCAGTGCCTGGCAATGGTTTAGCATGGGAAACATATTTTTAGGAAAAAATGAATGCTTCTTCACTCTCCTAGTCCTCTCCCCTTTAATTTCATGTTGTCTATTTCTAGACCTACTTTCTTCCTTATGGCAACTGGGGATCTTTCAGCCAAGAGGCAGCTTCACAGGGACTATAAAATATGACCAAATTCTAAAGCTTGCTTCAAGGAGAAAGTACAACTAGAATCCTTGTCTACAGGAGACAAAGTGATAACAAAGTCATTTGTGATTGAAAAGGCGTCAACATCTTAAGAAAGGCACATTCACAAGAAGAGCAATGGGGATCTGATGGTCCTTTCGGTAACATGTACTTGTTCTAGTGGTTTACTGGATCAGGGAAGGACAGCAAACCTACTTTTTGTTCTCAGTGTAAATGATTAGATCCCAATAAGCATTTTATCATACAATGTGTTTTGATCATATTCATTCCCAACCATTCCTACCCCTAACTCCTCTCGGATCCACCCCCTCACAACAGCATATACTCTCAGAAAAACATTCTCCACTGAGCCGAGTTTGTGTGGCCCATGGATTTGGAGCCATCCACGGGAGCATGAGCAACCTCCCAGGAGTCTTATCCATAAAGAAAACTGATTCTCTCTCCAGAAAAAGTTAACCACTGTCTATAGCCCCTCAGTTAGGGGTGGAAGTTCATGAACACCTTCCTGCTCCAGGATAGAATGTTGACTGACTTGATCTTGTGCAAGTCTTTTAAAGGTAGCCATAGCTGCTGTGCATTCATGGGCCCATCAGTCCCAGAAGACACTGTTTCACTCTGATCCTCTCCAGACTCTGACTCAGAGTCTCTCCCTCCAACTCTTCAGTGATGGTCACAGACACACAGAGACGCAGAGACACAGACACAGACAGACGCAGACAATCACAGACACACAGACACACACACACACACAGACACACACACATACATACACACACACACACACACACACACACACACACATATACACAAATATATATGCCTGTAAAAGAATTGGAGTTTCCCCACACAGAAGTTAATGCTCCTCCCATAATCCATAATATGCCAATAAAAAATCCAATGTCAAGTGAAAGATATTACCCCTTGAGTTGTTGACTAGGGTTGTCCCGGAGACCCCTAAAACAGTACAGGATATTGCCATTGCTCTTAGATTCACAGCAGAACTTGATGGTAACACACAGCTGCTGAAGTTACCACACATATTGGTCACAGAACATGAAGAAATCAAATTGATACTGAGCTGGAATCTTCAGCCCTGTTGGCTAGCTTTCACAGTACCAGATGGTGCTGTCTAGGCTGCTAGAAGAGGGGGCAGGCAACATCATCAATAGTCTTACCAGCTATGGACTCTGTGAACTACAATAAAGACAAACATGGCAGAATATGTCCATGGGTGCAATAGTGGCACAAATGTTATTGAGGTAATAGATATTTTTCAATAACAAGTATAAAACACGTTTTTTAAATTGTGCTTTACATTTTCTTTACTTAAGTTTTCTGAGTAGGTCTAAGATATTGAACTAATTTCAGTCAGTCCTTTTCTACTGATGAACTGATATGAAATATATGCTATGAGCATTTTTTAAATTAATTAATTAAATTTTAATTTTATTTCTGTGAATTCCATATAATATATTTTGATTGTATTTAGGTGCACACCTTCAATTCCAGCATTAGGGAGCAGAGGCAGTCAGATTTCTGTGGGTTAAAGGCCAGCCTGGTCGCAGTACCCACACACATATGTATGGAGAGAGAGAGTGTGTGTGTGTGAGAAAGAGAGCTATAGAGTCAAATTTGTGCCCCCAAATGCCCCTTCAATATGGACCCAGTTACTGGAGCCTGGTTAACATATCCAGCATCACTCCCTTAAATGAGACTGATATTCCTCCTACCAGAAGCCAATGATAGTTAACTAATTTGAACACTTTTAAGGTATGATGATTGTGATATAGATTATTCAATTTGTGGGCTCAGGTAAGGGAGTCTATCAGTACACACTCTGAGGGCTAACTCTAGGTGATTACAGTCACTATGCCTTATTGAATTTCAGTTTAGAATTTATTAATTTTGAATAGCATAATGCACATGATTCTTGAAAGTACAAAATTTTCATGTGTGAAACTATCTCTTTTGTTTTTAAGATGGTCTTTCAGGTATAATTGTATGTATTCTTTATTTTCGTACAAATGGAGGACTGCAAATTAATCAGTGTTTTGTAGCTGCTTTGGTAGTTCTTTGACAGTACAGCTAGGGTGATTTTATTTTTCATTGGTGAATTGAATTTCTTTGCACTGTACCTTGCAGTGAATCCACATAACTGCATAACTTGTCTAACCCTTCCTCTCTTTTGCTACTTGAATTTATTCTGTTTTCCTTACTGATTTGTAAAAGTATTTCCATAACAGAAGAGTGCTATCATCGGAATTTTCTTCATTCATTTATTGGCTGTAGATAATGTTAAATTTTTAATTTTTTTAATTCCAAAGAGAGGCAACTTTTGACACATTTTTCCATAAATAATATGCAAGTTTAAGTGGGGAAAATAGGAATAAGGAACAAGAAATCATAGTCCAAAGGATGTGCCAACATGGGGTCAACTTTGGTGGAATAATGGAAGGTTTCCATTAGTTCTGTTTTTTTTTTTAATCCTAATGAGTTTGTTGGGCTGGCTAACAGACTATAGGGTGGGGGTTTATTTACTGAAGAGTGGGCACCGCCACCCCATTTACAGCTTCACTGAAAAGTCCACATTCAAATATATATGGAATTCCACTGAAATGGGCCAACAATCCAAGGAAAATAGATGATGCAGAGACCCAAAAGCTCAGTGCCTTGACACAATGAGAGGAAGATCATCCCACACTTACCACCCCTTCCAAGGCTCAGGGACTTTTGTGGAAGAGGTTGCAGAAGAATGTAAGAGCTGGAGGAAAGGGTGGAGTGTTAACTGTATGCATCCTCTGATCACTATGCCGGCAATTTATAGTCACGCCTCCTTTCCATGCTCATCAAGGAGTTGAGGGGGCAGTCAGTTACCCCTCCCACTCAATCAGTTAACCTTAGCTTCATGTTGGGAAACGGCTAAGGATATATAAACCAAGAATGCCATGAGGCACCTCTTTCACCATTTTGTGCAGCTGTTGGGAAGTCACATAATCTTAAAATTTTCTAAATTTTAGTAATTGACAATGTTGTTAATCTTATTTGTTGATAGGGAAATTAATTCTATTTAAACTATCTAAAACTACATTGGATATTAATTGTTCATTCATTTAAATAGTCCTGAGCTGTTCTTGGATTCTCTTTGAAGCCAGTTATAATCTCACTAGTTTCCTCAAGAACAAGGTGAATAAAATCTTTAACATATGGCTTACTTTGAAAAAAGCCAAATTTTGAAAATAATCATATTTTTCTATTCTTCCGGTGCTTTTGAATTACGAAAATTTACTAAGTATCAAAGTATGAAATATAAATTAACTTCCCTTGACTTTAGACAATTCCATTTTTCCAGGCAAAAACTTAAACATCTCCTTTTCTTCAATGATTTGAAGGGTTTTACTTATACAACAATGCCAATCACTATATTATATTTTAATGCATGTTTGAAACAATGGATCTGAACTAAGAGCTTTTTGACCCCTTGGAAACATTTATTACGGTCTAGGGATATTTTCATTATCACAAGTGGAGAGAGTTACAGATATTTTTGCTTCAAGGTAACACATATGGTTAAACAATATATGGATCAACTCTTAACAAACAAAAACAATCTGTCTCAGAAGTTCACTGGTGCTTAGGCGTGCTAGTAGTCTATCCGTTCATTGATATTCTAAATTTTATGTTCTTCGGAATCAGTCTACTTACTTTCTAGAGCTAGTTATTCATAGCAGCCACCGTAGAGTTCGTCAGTTTGTTACAAAGTCTCAGAAGATTAAACTCACATCAGTACTTATCATTTTCTCAGAAAGTTCTGAAGCTCTCAACTTACTGGCTACTAATAAGTCCTAAGGCACTTCTCCCATTGTGATAAATTTTAAGCAACTTAATCAGATATAGTGTCTAGAATTTAAGGATCTCTACTTCAAAGCAGCCCTCTGAGCTTTTGTATCTCTAAGTTGTTCTGAAAGTTTTTCTTCAATGTGTCCTTACATGCTTACAATTTACTCTTTTAATTTTTATTTGAAATGAAATTTTACTTTCATTATATTCCATAGAGCTTATGAGTGTTTGAAATCAGTTGGTTTCTATGAATTAATTTCAGATTAATAACTTTCCTTCAATTTAATAAATACTTTAACTCTAAAATGTTTTGCAATGAAATTCAATTTGGAGCTGTATTGTATACAATTCTGAGACCATTTAAAAATTATGATTTATAAATGTCTCTGTGCTCTGTATTCCATTCCTTCCTTTGTTAAGTTGCACTATTTGATAACTCAAAATAGTGTCATGAAATAGTAGAAATATGAAGTGTCCTTGTTTCACCTATGATTTTATTGGCATTATTTTGCAGTAGGCATGATACATCTCTACTGCTATTTAAATATATTTGTTGAATTCTTTCAAGGTTTGTAACATTTCCGAGGATTGTTTTGATTTGCTATCTTTGGTACAATTTGTTACATACCAATCAATAATAGAACTATAATAGAATAATAGAATTATCATATTCCAATAATGAACTGAATTTTGTAATGATTCATTACACATTCAACATTTCCCATAATTTCATTAATATTTTACTTACATTTCTATATGGATAAATTATACTTAATCAAGTACTTTAATCTCACACAAGATAAATCACAACATCACTTTTATACCTTGATAAAATGTTTTACATATAATTTATCATTTCAGCTATTTTAGGTATGAAGTTCAATTTTATTAATAGCATCAAAACTTTTCACTACACAATCATTTTTAGTCTATTGTTTATGACTTTAATGAAATCTTTGAAGTTGTCTATAATTGATTGTTTTAGTTTCATCATCTTATTTGAAATTTGGTTTTCTTTAATTTTATTTTCTTATTCTTAGCCTTAGTTGTTCAGTAAAATATTTTCATGAAAAATTTCTGGATTTTTATGTTTGCATTTTAAAAGCTGGAAGTAGAAAGGTGTCAGAAGTATAATATGTTATTTAACCACTGATGTATTATTTCCATGTCTTATCTAAATCCATTTTCTTATCTAAATCCTTTTAAAATTTTATTTATATTCTTTGCACTTTTAAAGTTTCATACAATATTTCTCACTCACACCCAGACCCTCTCCCCCACATACACCTCCCCTATCCCCCCACCGAACCCTATGCATTCTGCCACACATGCTGAATTCAGGTGTTTGTACCCAAATAGCCTTCAATGTAAATATGTCCCCTGGAGTCTAGTCAGCCTATCCAGTGGTGGTATATAAGTCATACTCTCCCTCACCCAACAGCAATCAGTTTCATATAGCTTTCAATCTACTGTTGACCTGCCACCTATTTCTCACCTCCCCTTTGGGCCCTTGTTTAATTGAGCCAATATGGGCCCCACATTGGACGTCACCACTGACACAGGCTGACATGAGCAAGCCCTTATTGGCCTGGAAGCCTCCACCTCATATGTTCATGAACCAGCCCTGGCTCTTATACTCTTTCTGCCTCCTCTTCCACAATGGTCCCTGAGCCATGGGTAGGCCAGTTTCCATATAGGGGTCCCATCCTACACTCTACAGTCTCTTGTTCTCCAAAACTTGGCCAGTTGAGGCCATCTGTGTGTGTCACACTCTGATGTACACTGAAGCCTCACTCATGAGACTTGAGGAGTGCATTAGCCCTCTTTCTACCCCTTATTCCACTATGTTCCATGAGCATTGGTTTTAGAGATTCAACTGCAGATGTATCACCTAGTACTGGGCATTTCCCAGGTGTATGTTCTCTGTGCCTGACCAGATGTGCAACTTTGCTATAGCCTCCAATCTGTTGCAAAAATAAACTTTGATGAGTGCTGTGGGGCAAGTTTGTCACTCTAAGGGGGGTCTCCTTTATCTCACACTGTGTTCCCTTCCAAGCAGCTCCTAGGTATACATATGCATTAATGTTCAGATAGTGTACATGCATTTCTCATAGGGTTTCTAGGGCATCACTTTATTTCTTTTTAAAACAAATCTCTATACAACTTGTAGGATGCCTATAATAAACACCAATGCAAATATATTATCTGTGTGATTCTAAGACATGCTTCCTATTAGGAAGAGTTCAGTCAAATGAATGTATTAAATGTATTATCTATTCGATTAAGAAAATAGCTGTGGATTTATATAGTTAGAAATAATTTACGTATTTAGAACTTATCTCAGTACAGTTTTCACAAAATAGTAGTATAAACATGTCTACCTTCTTAGAGTTCTAGAGAGTTTACTAGAAAACAAGGCAAATGTATTATTTTAAACAGTTTGGTTGGAAGTTCTTTTGAGATAATGAGAAATTCAAATTAGTACATTGTGTTCCTACCCTGATTTCTGTTTTTTATGCCTGGCTGAATATTTAAATTAAAAAAGTATCTTATACTCCAGGTGTTTACTTAATAATGCAATGACTATCAGCTTGTGATATTTAGGATTTGATGAACAATGTTGAAATTAGAAGACAGTATTTCCTTGGCTGTGGCACACATGAACTAACAGCAGCTGTGACTGCATGCACAAGATCCAGCTCACCAAAATCCCAGCGTAGATAGGGGAGTGACTCATGAAGTCCTACCACAAGCTAAGAAGCTATTGGAAATTGATGGCTGCTGGTGGAGGAAAAGCAAGTTTTCTCCTGCGATGCCAGGCCTGAAAGACTGTTAATGCTCCAGTGATGGTCCTACACACCTCAATGAGTGCAGCTGTGACTGCATGCACAAGATCCAGCTCACCAAAATCCCAGCGTAGATAGGGGAGTGACTCATGAAGTCCTACCACAAGCTAAGAAGCTATTGGAAATTGATGGCTGCTGGTGGAGGAAAAGCAAGTTTTCTCCTGCGATGCCAGGCCTGAAAGACTGTTAATGCTCCAGTGATGGTCCTACACACCTCAATGAGTTAAATACACACACACACACATGTGTGTGTGTGTGTGAGAGAGAGAGAGAGAGAGAGAGAGAGAGAGAGAGAAGGGGAGAGAGTGCAAGAGAGAGGGGACTAGAGAGGGAGAGAGAGAGAGAGAGAGAGAGAGAGAGAGAGAATGAATTAAGTTGAGATGAGAAAGAGAACATTCTTTCTCTGTTGCTGTAATAAAACACTAACCAAAGGCTACTTAGGGAGTTGGGAAGGAGAAGATTGATTTGGCTCAAAGGTCCATTTCTGAGGGAAGCCAAAGTATGACCTCAAGGCAGGAACCTGGAGACAAGAACTGAAGCCGATACCGTGGAAAACACCACTTACTACATTGTTTCCCTTAGTTTGCTCAGCTGCATTTCTTATACATCCCAGGCCCACCTTGCCAGGCATGGAAGCACCCTTAGTACTTTACAACCTTTTATAACAACAATCAAGAGACTGCCCCACAGACATACCCACAGGCCATCAGATGGAGGAAAGTCCCTCTTCCTAGGTAGGACTAGATTTGTGTTAACCAAAACTAACCAGTACAAAGGTTGAAGTGTTGTGGAGATAGGCAAAGATTGCAAGGAAGGAAATGGGAGGTACATTTTATCAAAACTCATTGTATATGTGCATAAACTTCTCAAAGAACAAAGGAGCAGATTTATTACCTTATTCATACTCATCCCTCAGGTCTCAGTTTAAATTGTCATTTTATCACAGAAATTATTTTAAAGTATTCAGGCCAAGTGAAGGTTCCCTGTTAAAATAGAGTAAGTATGCTCTATTCATTCTTTTTGTAACTCCTCTTACAAGTGAAATGAAATTAGTATTTGTGCTATTATGCATGTCTGTTTCTCTCCAGTTATGCTAAACACTATAAAGACAAATAATAAAACTCAGAAGAATATTATATGCCATGTGTAATATAAAATATGCAATATACATGAGTGTGCACTATTAAAATATTCATCATTTATCTCTTAAAATCCCATAGAACTATATAAATAAAATATTTAGAATCCATAAGGTCTTGCATTGAAATGTATGATAAGCTACACAGTTTTAGTAGAGTGACAGAAGGGGTGCACACCAGGAGCAAGTGGGATTCTTGTCCCGAAGTATGGTTTTAGAGTCTTACACATAAAATATTGACAAATTTTATGCCACATTAGGAGACAGAACAAAATCCAAATGATTGTCTCAGTTGATACATAAAAAAACATTTTACCAAACATCCTTTAATGTGAAAAACAAATAAACTAGGAAGAGAACTATATCAACATAATAAAAGTTGTGTATGAAAAATACAATGTAAATCCCGTGTTCAGTGGTGAGAACATGAGCATCTATTTCTTAGGGGAAAAAGGCACAAACACTTTATCTTGTTATTTATATTCAACAAAGTATTGAAAATTCTACCAAAAATTATGTAACACAATGAAATAAAAGCTGTCCAATTTTAAAAATTAAACAATAGAGTTACCTCTGTTCACAGAAGACAGAACGGAATATGCACAAAGCTTTAAAAATTCCAATTGAAATATACAACTCAATAGAAATATTCTATTGTTTTTAATAGATTTAGAATCAATAATCTCCAATGGAACTTTAGAAAACAGTCTCATTTTCAATAGCATTAAAAATAAAAAAAACATAAATGTAATCAAAGTGATTGTAGTAGCAATAGTACACTACTAAACATTGCTCAGAGAATTTAAAAAAGACAAAAACAAACAAAAAGCAATGTACCATGTTAATGGATTGGAAAATTATTACTAATAGTATTAAAATATCTATACTACCTGAAGTAGTCCACATTTTCAAAGAAATCTGTATAAAAATGCCAGTGGCACTTATTTTTCAAGAAATGTGAAAATTCAAAACAATGTTAAGAAGTATGAAATAAATCAGGCAAGGTCTTATTAAATGACTCCAGACAATATTGCAGAACTACATTAATTTTATTATGGTATTTCAGTGAAGACAGACATATAGGCTAATGAAATGGAATGGAACGCTCAGAAATAAAGCATACATTTGTGGTCACTCAGTGAGTGACAAGGGGTTAAATAGTCGAGAAATGATTATCTTTTCTACAAATGGAAAGAGGAAAACTACAACACGGATGGAGGTGGTTGAAGTTGGGCTCCTTTAAATTTTTGGATTTACGTGTTTTTATGTGTATGAGTATGGTGCCTGCATGTGTGTAGGTGTGTCCACTTCATTTAATGTCCAAGGAGGACAGAAGTGGGCGTTCCCTGGAACTGGATTTACAGACTGTTGTTAGTCACCATGTGGGTTCTCGGATTCAAACCTGGGTCTTCTGCAAGAAAAACCAGTGCTCTTAACTGCTGAACCATCTCTCTAGCTCTGAGGTTGCATTCTTAACTTACACCTTTTATAAAAACTCACTCAAGGTGTAATAGAGACATAAAAATAAAATTCCCGGAGGAAAAGTCAGAGGAAAGAATTTACTACTATATTGGTGTTTGTGTGACTTCATAGATATGGCACTGAAAGCACAAACGAGGACAGGTAAAAAGAGAAAAGCTTGATTACATAAAAAAATTAAACATTCCTACATAAAAAAGCAACAGCTTCCCGGAGGAAAAGTCAGAGGAAAGAATTTACTACTATATTGGTGTTTGTGTGACTTCATAGATATGGCACTGAAAGCACAAACGAGGACATCAAATATACTACTGAATATTAACAGTAGAACTAGTAGAAGGTAGAGGCATAAAGAAGACTGCTGGGTAAGCAACCCTCATCAGTGAAGCATCTTTTATCAGTAAATGGCTTAT